>NC_140165.1:268483008-268828626 GCF_963971535.1 Notolepis coatsorum
CGGAAGCCGACACCGAGAGGCGAGTCGGCCCGGCAGATGGCCGAGTGGGTCGACGAGGCCTATACCGCTGGAGTGCAGAACCTGGCAGCAGCAACTAACATTGCGCAGCTAGCTGCCTTTCTGTCAAAAAATGGTGTCAGGCAGTGGGGTCTTGGGCCCGGACAACACAGAGACCCTCGCGCAGGGTTCCGAGGTTATACTGCATCTAACGCAGCTGCAAGCTATAGCCTCAGGGAAGGGACGACGCTCTCAACGTTGATGCACAGACATCTTTGGTTGGAGCAGTCTCCCCTCCTCGGGGCCCCCCTCTCCGAGGATGCACTATTTGGTTTATCAGCGGAGGCGCCGGCGGCCTATAGCCAGGCCCCCACGCCGCCCCATGCCTCACAGCCAGAGGAGAGAGTACTGTCTCGCCAGTGGCTGCTGCGAGACCTCCGACCAGTGGCCTTGCGACCCCTGCCCGAGGCACCCTGGCGCTTAAAGCGCATAATGAAACAGAGACAAGGGGCCTCACGGTGCCGACAGACCCGGGCAGCCGTAGGTTCAGGAGAATTTGAAGTCCCCCGGGGAGTAGGCCGACACCATCATCTCATTGTGTCTAGCAAAACTCTCTGTTCATCCCCCTCGTATGCGATACGAAAATAGGGGCTATGTTCCCCCTCTGGCGTTGGGCCGCGTTACTATTCACCTTGCTCCTCATCTCCAAATCACTTCTCATGGCAGAACCTGATAACCTACCTGTTAGGCCTGGGTTTGTCTATGAGAATGTTGTATTTTCAGAAGGCCACACGCTCGGCGTGTGCGCTTGACGAGCCTGACGCTACATATGATGATGGAGCGGGTTTCAGCCCTGTCCCGAAGAAGTCATCAGAGTGGGAACCCCTGGCCGTGTGACAGCAACGTAGTGTCACAGCACAGGTTCCCCCAGCCCGCCCTCGCCAGGCTGGGTATTACGCTTGTACTTCCCCCGTCCAGACTACCGGTCCTAACAGCGGCAGAGGTGTGTCAGGCATGCGTTAATGTGAATGATAGTAATATCATTACTTGGTTACAGTGTGTGAAGAACTTTTACTCACAGAATAGTAAAGACCACACGTTGTGCATGTCCAGCCGCAGGGCAGGTGATCCCCAGTGTTTAGCTAAGATGGGACACTTCTCAGCGGGGAAACCGCGTCATCCACTCCCTGACATAGGCATGAGCGAGTTGACTGCCGTTCCCCTGGTTTCACACCCCCCCTTTCTGTCGGGGTCCCCCCATGGGTGCTATTGCCTCGCTGGCAGAGTCAGAGTGCGAAACCCCAACCCCATGAGATGCCTCGCTGGCAGAGTCAGGGTTTGTGATGCACAACGGGAGGGAGCGGGTCTCCTATCTACAATTCTTAGCGGGTCAGAGCCAGTTGGCCGCAAGACCGTTTTGCGATTTTTTACCACGTGTGGCTACGGGAGTGCCACATGTCAGTATGGATAAAGAAAATGTTGAGATTGGCGCTCGTGTTGCAATTCACACACCATACTCTGTTATCAGAGGCCGCGGCAGTGACAGCCCTGGCCGACGAGATTCATCATCACGGTCCCACTCGTTCGATCATTTGATTGCGGTGAGACGGTTCAGAATGTTGACCGTCAAACAGCTGATGCGTGCAGTCAGAGTGGGAGACTGGTTCACCTCCATAGACCTGAAGGATGCATATTTTCACATTCCGATTTTCGCTCCTCACAGGAAATTCCTGCGCTTCCTTTTTCAGGGAATAGCGTACGAATACAAGAGACTGCCGTTCGGCTACTCTCTGGCCCCTCACACTTTCACCAAGTGCTTGGAGACCGCGCTGGGGCATCTGCGTCTTCGGGGAATAAGAATTGTATTCTACCTGGATGACATTCTGGTCCTCAGCCGGTCAGTGTCAGATTTTGTTTTATATGCATGGTTAATAACACCATGCTAACATTGACCAGACGTGAACAATGCATTCAACACCTTCTTGAGATCAAGTGTACAAAAAATTTAAGCAATTGAATAAAGGGCAGATGATTTACAGGGTTTTTTGTAGATGCAGTACAGCATTTTGCCATCCGGACACATGCAATTTGAAATATGAATATAGAATATAGAATATCAGGCCTTATTATGGCAAAGTCACACATTTATGGATCGGGCCAAATTTCCTCTTTCCAATGGCAGAGTTCAATCTGGATTTAGTAGCCTCAGGCGCCCCTGACAGGGCAGCAAAAACTGTGAATAAAATCTATTGTATGTACAGTTAAATTTTTATAATGTAAATAGCTGCACCATTTTTCATCAGATTGAGACGCGTTTTTTTCACGTTCACAGAAAGGTAAAGAAACAAACTACGTTCTATTTTATGGCAATAACGTTCAGGTTTGTTTGACCCATGAGACATAATCATGAAAAATTATGTTGAAAAATATTTCACGCCAGACGGCACCAAGTTTGACAGGGGCTGGCATGAGCTGGGTAGTGTAGTTTTATGAAATTCGAAAGCCCATCAAAAGCCCTGGGTCTCTTCTTTCATAGGACTACACTCATGTTTTACTGCGCTATTTCCTTGTGTCAATATCCGCCGGTTTCTGACTCAATGCACTGAGATTTCTATAAACTCATATGTATTCATATATCAACACTTAAAATCCTTGGTAAACAAACGTAGTGCTGAAAATATACACGTTGACTGCTGTTTTGATAGGAACTGGGTCTTTACTCTTGGCTACATTTGAAAAAAAACACTACATTAATTAATACGTTCTGTATTGATCTATTTAAAACACTACATTAATTAATACGTTCTGTATTGATCTATTTAAAACACTACATTAATTAATACGTTCTGTATTGATCTATTTAAAACACTACATTAATTAATACGTTCTGTATTGATCTATTTAAAACACTACATTAATTAGTACGGACTGTATTGATCTATTTATGGCGTGACATTATTGTTGGTCCGGTACCGGACCACTTAGTCCTAAGGGGTTAAAATACATGCTTGTGTTGCTGCTGTTTGTGTTGCTGCTGTTTGTGTTGCTGTTTGTGTTGCTGCTGTTTGTGTTGCTGCTGTTTGTGTTGCTGTTTGTGTTGCTGCTGTTTGTGTTGCTGCTGTTTGTGTTGCTGCTGTTTGTGTTGCTGCTGTTTGTGTTGCTGCTATTTGTGTTGCTGTTTGTGTTGCTGTTTGTGTTGCTGTTTGTGTTGCTGCTGTTTGTGTTGCTGCTGTTTGTGTTGCTGCTGTTTGTGTTGCTGCTATTTGTGTTGCTGTTTGTGTTGCTGTTTGTGTTGCTGTTTGTGTTGCTGCTGTTTGTGTTGCTGCTGTTTGTGTTGCTGCTGTTTGTGTTGCTGTTTGTATTGCTGTTTGTGTTGCTGCTGTTTGTGTTGCTGTTTGTGTTGCTGTTTGTGTTGCTGCTGTTTGTGTTGCTGTTTGTGTTGCTGCTGTTTGTGTTGCTGCCGTTTGTGTTGCTGCTGTTTGTGTTGCTGTTTGTGTTGCTGTTTGTGTTGCTGTTTGTGTTGCTGTTTGTGTTGCTGTTTGTGTTGCTGCTGTTTGTGTTGCTGCTGTTTGTGTTGCTGCTGTTTGTGTTGCTGTTTGTGTTGCTGCTGTTTGTGTTGCTGTTTGTGTTGCTGCTGTTTGTGTTGCTGCTGTTTGTGTTGCTGCTGTTTGTGTTACTGCTGTTTGTGTTGCTGCTGTTTGTGTTGCTGTTTGTGTTGCTGCTGTTTGTGTTGCTGTTTGTGTTGCTGCTGTTTGTGTTGCTGCTGTTTGTGTTGATGCTGCTTGTGTTGCTGTTTGTGTTGCTGCTGTTTGTGTTGCTGCTGTTTGTGTTGCTGCTTGTGTTGTTGCTGTTTGTGTTGCTGCTGCTTGTGTTGCTGTTTGTGTTGCTGTTTGTGTTGCTGTTTGTGTTGCTGGTGGTTGTTATGTGTGTTTGGCTGCTCACTCACCCTCACCAGCAAAGCAATCTCATGCTTTAATCTGCTTATTAATTAAACTAAATATGTATGTTTCTTCTGCCAGTGTTTAGATCCCATAGCCCAGAAGGACCGGCCCCTTACCTTAACCCTTAACCTTTACCTGAACCCCTTACCTTCCTGTCAACATGCTCATGTGTGTTCTTGTCTTCATGCTCCTGTGTGTTCTTGTCTTCATGCTCCTGTGTGTTCTTGTCTACATGCTCCTGTGTGTTCTTGTCTTCATGCTCCTGTATGTTCTTGTCTACATGCTCCTGTGTGTTCTTGTCTTCATGCTCCTGTGTGTTCTTGTCTTCATGCTCCTGTGTGTTCTTGTCTACATGCTCCTGTGTGTTCTTGTCTACATGCTCCTGTGTGTTCTTGTCTTCATGCTCCTGTGTGTTCTTGTCTACATGCTCCTGTGTGTTCTTGTCTACATGCTCCTGTGTGTTCTTGTCTTCATGCTCCTGTGTGTTCTTGTCTTCATGCTCCTGTGTGTTCTTGTCTTCATGCTCCTGTGTGTTCTTGTCTACATGCTCCTGTGTGTTCTTGTCTCTGTGCTCCTGTGTGTTCTTGTCTTCATGCTCCTGTGTGTTCTTGTCTACATGCTCCTGTGTGTTCTTGTCTACATGCTCCTGTGTGTTCTTGTCTTCATGCTCCTGTGTGTTCTTGTCTACATGCTCCTGTGTGTTCTTGTCTACATGCTCCTGTGTGTTCTTGTCTTCATGCTCCTGTGTGTTCTTGTCTACATGCTCCTGTGTGTTCTTGTCTTCATGCTCCTGTGTGTTCTTGTCTACATGCTCCTGTGTGTTCTTGTCTTCATGCTCCTGTGTGTTCTTGTCTCTGTGCTCCTGTGTGTTCTTGTCTACATGCTCCTGTGTGTTCTTGTCCTCATGCTCCTGTGTGTTCTTGTCTTCATGCTCCTCTGTGTTCTTGTCTACATGCTCCTGTGTGTTCTTGTCTACATGCTCCTGTGTGTTCTTGTCTACATGCTCCTGTGTGTTCTTGTCTACATGCTCCTGTGTGTTCTTGTCTACATGCTCCTGTGTGTTCTTGTCTACATGCTCCTGTGTGTTCTTGTCTACATGCTCCTGTGTGTTCTTGTCTCTGTGCTCCTGAGTGTTCTTGTCTACATGCTCCTGTGTGTTCTTGTCTACATGCTCCTGTGTGTTCTTGTCTTCATGCTCCTGTGTGTTCTTGTCTCTGTGCTCCTGTGTGTTCTTGTCTACATGCTCCTGTGTGTTCTTGTCTACATGCTCCTGTGTGTTCTTGTCTACATGCTCCTGTGTGTTCTTGTCTACATGCTCCTGTGTGTTCTTGTCTTCATGCTCCTGTGTGTTCTTGTCTTCATGCTCCTGTGTGTTCTTGTCTACATGCTCCTGTGTGTTCTGTCTTCATGCTCCTGTGTGTTCTTGTCTACATGCTCCTGTGTGTTCTTGTCTTCATGCTCCTGTGTGTTCTTGTCTCTGTGCTCCTGTGTGTTCTTGTCTCTGTGCTCCTGTGTGTTCTTGTCTACATGCTCCTGTGTGTTCTTGTCTACATGCTCCTGTGTGTTCTTGTCTACATGCTCCTGTGTGTTCTTGTCTTCATGCTCCTGTGTGTTCTTGTCTTCATGCTCCTGTGTGTTCTTGTCTCTGTGCTCCTGTGTGTTCTTGTCTACATGCTCCTGTGTGTTCTTGTCTTCATGCTCCTGTGTGTTCTTGTCTTCATGCTCCTGTGTGTTCTTGTCTACATGCTCCTGTGTGTTCTTGTCTACATGCTCCTGTGTGTTCTTGTCTACATGCTCCTGTGTGTTCTTGTCTACATGCTCCTGTGTGTTCTTGTCTTCATGCTCCTGTGTGTTCTTGTCTCTGTGCTCCTGTGTGTTCTTGTCTTCATGCTCCTGTGTGTTCTTGTCTACATGCTCCTGTGTGTTCTTGTATTCATGCTCCTGTGTGTTCTTGTCTTCATGCTCCTGTGTGTTCTTGTCTACATGCTCCTGTGTGTTCTTGTCTACATGCTCCTGTGTGTTCTTGTCTACATGCTCCTGTGTGTTCTTGTCTACATGCTCCTGTGTGTTCTTGTCTACATGCTCCTGTGTGTTCTTGTCTTCATGCTCCTGTGTGTTCTTGTCTCTGTGATCCTGTGTGTTCTTGTCTACATGCTCCTGTGTGTTCTTGTCTTCATGCTCCTGTATGTTCTTGTCTACATGCTCCTGTGTGTTCTTGTCTTCATGCTCCTGTGTGTTCTTGTCTACATGCTCCTGTGTGTTCTTGTCTACATGCTCCTGTGTGTTCTTGTCTCTGTGCTCCTGTGTGTTCTTGTCTACATGCTCCTGTGTGTTCTTGTCTACATGCTCCTGTGTGTTCTTGTCTCTGTGCTCCTGTGTGTTCTTGTCTTCATGCTCCTGTGTGTTCTTGTCTTCATGCTCGTGTGTGTTCTTGTCTACATGCTCCTGTGTGTTCTTGTCTACATGCTCCTGTGTGTTCTTGTCTACATGCTCCTGTGTGTTCTTGTCTTCATGCTCCTGTGTGTTCTTGTCTACATGCTCCTGTGTGTTCTTGTCTTCATGCTCCTGTGTGTTCTTGTCTCTGTGCTCCTGTGTGTTCTTGTCTTCATGCTCCTGTGTGTTCTTGTCTACATGCTCCTGTGTGTTCTTGTATTCATGCTCCTGTGTGTTCTTGTCTTCATGCTCCTGTGTGTTCTTGTCTACATGCTCCTGTGTGTTCTTGTCTACATGCTCCTGTGTGTTCTTGTCTACATGCTCCTGTGTGTTCTTGTCTACATGCTCCTGTGTGTTCTTGTCTACATGCTCCTGTGTGTTCTTGTCTTCATGCTCCTGTGTGTTCTTGTCTCTGTGATCCTGTGTGTTCTTGTCTACATGCTCCTGTGTGTTCTTGTCTTCATGCTCCTGTATGTTCTTGTCTACATGCTCCTGTGTGTTCTTGTCTTCATGCTCCTGTGTGTTCTTGTCTACATGCTCCTGTGTGTTCTTGTCTACATGCTCCTGTGTGTTCTTGTCTCTGTGCTCCTGTGTGTTCTTGTCTACATGCTCCTGTGTGTTCTTGTCTACATGCTCCTGTGTGTTCTTGTCTCTGTGCTCCTGTGTGTTCTTGTCTTCATGCTCCTGTGTGTTCTTGTCTTCATGCTCCTGTGTGTTCTTGTCTACATGCTCCTGTGTGTTCTTGTCTACATGCTCCTGTGTGTTCTTGTCTACATGCTCCTGTGTGTTCTTGTCTTCATGCTCCTGTGTGTTCTTGTCTACATGCTCCTGTGTGTTCTTGTCTACATGCTCATGTGTGTTCTTGTCTCTGTGCTCCTGTGTGTTATTGTCTTCATGCTCCTGTGTGTTCTTGTCTTCATGCTCCTGTGTGTTCTTGTCTACATGCTCCTGTGTGTTCTTGTCTACATGCTCCTGTGTGTTCTTGTCTTCATGCTCCTGTGTGTTCTTGTCTCTGTGCTCCTGTGTGTTCTTGTCTACATGCTCCTGTGTGTTCTTGTCTACATGCTCCTGTGTGTTCTTGTCTACATGCTCCTGTGTGTTCTTGTCTACATGCTCCTGTGTGTTCTTGTCTACATGCTCCTGTGTGTTCTTGTCTACATGCTCCTGTGTGTTCTTGTCTACATGCTCCTGTGTGTTCTTGTCTCTGTGCTCCTGTGTGTGCTTGTCTTCATGCTCCTGTGTGTTCTTGTCTTCATGCTCCTGTGTGTTCTTGTCTACATGCTCCTGTGTGTTCTTGTCTACATGCTCCTGTGTGTTCTTGTCTCTGTGCTCCTGTGTGTTCTTGTCTTCATGCTCCTGTGTGTTCTTGTCTACATGCTCCTGTGTGTTCTTGTCTACATGCTCCTGTGTGTTCTTGTCTTCATGCTCCTGTGTGTTCTTGTCTACATGCTCCTGTGTGTTCTTGTCTTCATGCTCCTGTGTGTTCTTGTCTACATGCTCCTGTGTGTTCTTGTCTTCATGCTCCTGTGTGTTCTTGTCTCTGTGCTCCTGTGTGTTCTTGTCTACATGCTCCTGTGTGTTCTTGTCCTCATGCTCCTGTGTGTTCTTGTCTTCATGCTCCTGTGTGTTCTTGTCTACATGCTCCTGTGTGTTCTTGTCTACATGCTCCTGTGTGTTCTTGTCTACATGCTCCTGTGTGTTCTTGTCTACATGCTCCTGTGTGTTCTTGTCTACATGCTCCTGTGTGTTCTTGTCTACATGCTCCTGTGTGTTCTTGTCTACATGCTCCTGTGTGTTCTTGTCTCTGTGCTCCTGAGTGTTCTTGTCTACATGCTCCTGTGTGTTCTTGTCTACATGCTCCTGTGTGTTCTTGTCTTCATGCTCCTGTGTGTTCTTGTCTCTGTGCTCCTGTGTGTTCTTGTCTACATGCTCCTGTGTGTTCTTGTCTACATGCTCCTGTGTGTTCTTGTCTACATGCTCCTGTGTGTTCTTGTCTACACGCTCCTGTGTGTTCTTGTCTTCATGCTCCTGTGTGTTCTTGTCTTCATGCTCCTGTGTGTTCTTGTCTACATGCTCCTGTGTGTTCTTGTCTTCATGCTCCTGTGTGTTCTTGTCTACATGCTCCTGTGTGTTCTTGTCTTCATGCTCCTGTGTGTTCTTGTCTCTGTGCTCCTGTGTGTTCTTGTCTCTGTGCTCCTGTGTGTTCTTGTCTACATGCTCCTGTGTGTTCTTGTCTACATGCTCCTGTGTGTTCTTGTCTACATGCTCCTGTGTGTTCTTGTCTTCATGCTCCTGTGTGTTCTTGTCTTCATGCTCCTGTGTGTTCTTGTCTCTGTGCTCCTGTGTGTTCTTGTCTACATGCTCCTGTGTGTTCTTGTCTTCATGCTCCTGTGTGTTCTTGTCTTCATGCTCCTGTGTGTTCTTGTCTACATGCTCCTGTGTGTTCTTGTCTACATGCTCCTGTGTGTTCTTGTCTACATGCTCCAGTGTGTTCTTGTCTACATGCTCCTGTGTGTTCTTGTCTTCATGCTCCTGTGTGTTCTTGTCTCTGTGCTCCTGTGTGTTCTTGTCTTCATGCTCCTGTGTGTTCTTGTCTACATGCTCCTGTGTGTTCTTGTATTCATGCTCCTGTGTGTTCTTGTCTTCATGCTCCTGTGTGTTCTTGTCTACATGCTCCTGTGTGTTCTTGTCTTCATGCTCCTGTGTGTTCTTGTCTACATGCTCCTGTGTGTTCTTGTCTACATGCTCCTGTGTGTTCTTGTCTACATGCTCCTGTGTGTTCTTGTCTTCATGCTCCTGTGTGTTCTTGTCTCTGTGATCCTGTGTGTTCTTGTCTACATGCTCCTGTGTGTTATTGTCTTCATGCTCCTGTGTGTTCTTGTCTACATGCTCCTGTGTGTTCTTGTCTTCATGCTCCTGTGTGTTCTTGTCTACATGCTCCTGTGTGTTCTTGTCTACATGCTCCTGTGTGTTCTTGTCTCTGTGCTCCTGTGTGTTCTTGTCTACATGCTCCTGTGTGTTCTTGTCTACATGCTCCTGTGTGTTCTTGTCTCTGTGCTCCTGTGTGTTCTTGTCTTCATGCTCCTGTGTGTTCTTGTCTTCATGCTCCTGTGTGTTCTTGTCTACATGCTCCTGTGTGTTCTTGTCTACATGCTCCTGTGTGTTCTTGTCTACATGCTCCTGTGTGTTCTTGTCTTCATGCTCCTGTGTGTTCTTGTCTACATGCTCCTGTGTGTTCTTGTCTACATGCTCATGTGTGTTCTTGTCTCTGTGCTCCTGTGTGTTATTGTCTTCATGCTCCTGTGTGTTCTTGTCTTCATGCTCCTGTGTGTTCTTGTCTACATGCTCCTGTGTGTTCTTGTCTACATGCTCCTGTGTGTTCTTGTCTACATGCTCCTGTGTGTTCTTGTCTACATGCTCCTGTGTGTTCTTGTCTACATGCTCCTGTGTGTTCTTGTCTACATGCTCCTGTGTGTTCTTGTCTACATGCTCCTGTGTGTTCTTGTCTACATGCTCCTGTGTGTTCTTGTCTACATGCTCCTGTGTGTTCTTGTCTCTGTGCTCCTGTGTGTTCTTGTCTTCATGCTCCTGTGTGTTCTTGTCTTCATGCTCCTGTGTGTTCTTGTCTACATGCTCCTGTGTGTTCTTGTCTACATGCTCCTGTGTGTTCTTGTCTCTGTGCTCCTGTGTGTTCTTGTCTACATGCTCCTGTGTGTTCTTGTCTTCATGCTCCTGTGTGTTCTTGTCTCTGTGCTCCTGTGTGTTCTTGTCTTCATGCTCCTGTGTGTTCTTGTCTTCATGCTCCTGTGTGTTCTTGTCTCTGTGCTCCTGTGTGTTCTTGTCTTCATGCTCCTGTGTGTTCTTGTCTCTGTGCTCCTGTGTGCTCTTGTCTCTGTGCTCCTGTGTGTTCTTGTCTCTGTGCTCCTGTGTGTTCTTGTCTTCATGCTCCTGTGTGTTCTTGTCTTCATGCTCCTGTGTGTTCTTGTCTTCATGCTCTTGTGTGTTCTTGTCTTCATGCTCCTGTGTGTTCTTGTCTTCATGCTCCTGTGTGTTCTTGTCTTCATGCTCCTGTGTGTTCTTGTCTTCATGCTCTTGTGTGTTCTTGTCTTCATGCTCCTGTGTGTTCTTGTCTTCATGCTCCTGTGTGTTCTTGTCTACATGCTCCTGTGTGTTCTTGTCTTCATGCTCCTGTGTGTTCTTGTCTCTGTGCTCCTGTGTGTTCTTGTCTCTGTGCTCCTGTGTGTTCTTGTCTACATGCTCCTGTGTGTTCTTGTTTTCATGCTCCTGTGTGTTCTTGTCTACATGCTCCTGTGTGTTCTTGTCTACATGCTCCTGTGTGTTCTTGTCTTCATGCTCCTGTGTGTTCTTGTCTCTGTGCTCCTGTGTGTTCTTGTCTTCATGCTCCTGTGTGTTCTTGTCTACATGCTCATGTGTGTTCTTGTCTACATGCTCCTGTGTGTTCTTGTCTACATGCTCATGTGTGTTCTTGTCTACATGCTCCTGTGTGTTCTTGTCTACATGCTCATGTGTGTTCTTGTCTACATGCTCCTGTGTGTTCTTGTCTTCATGCTCCTGTGTGTTCTTGTCTTCATGCTCCTGTGTGTTCTTGTCTTCATGCTCCTGTGTGTTCTTGTCTCTGTGCTCCTGTGTGTTCTTGTTTACATGCTCCTGTGTGTTCTTGTCTACATGCTCCTGTGTGTTCTTGTCTTCATGCTCCTGTGTGTTCTTGTCTACATGCTCCTGTGTGTTCTTGTCTACATGCTCCTGTGTGTTCTTGTCTACATGCTCCTGTGTGTTCTTGTCTACATGCTCCTGTGTGTTCTTGTCTACATGCTCCTGTGTGTTCTTGTCTTCATGCTCCTGTGTGTTCTTGTCTACATGCTCCTGTGTGTTCTTGTCTACATGCTCATGTGTGTTCTTGTCTACATGCTCCTGTGTGTTCTTGTCTACATGCTCATGTGTGTTCTTGTCTACATGCTCCTGTGTGTTCTTGTCTCTGTGCTCCTGTGTGTTCTTGTCTCTGTGCTCCTGTGTGTTATTGTCTACATGCTCCTGTGTGTTCTTGTCTACATGCTCCTGTGTGTTCTTGTCTACATGCTCCTGTGTGTTCTTGTCTACATGCTCCTGTGTGTTCTTGTCTTCATGCTCCTGTGTGTTCTTGTCTCTGTGCTCCTGTGTGTTCTTGTCTTCATGCTCCTGTGTGTTCTTGTCTACATGCTCCTGTGTGTTCTTGTATTCATGCTCCTGTGTGTTCTTGTCTTCATGATCCTGTGTGTTCTTGTCTACATGCTCCTGTGTGTTCTTGTCTACATGCTCCTGTGTGTTCTTGTCTACATGCTCCTGTGTGTTCTTGTCTACATGCTCCTGTGTGTTCTTGTCTACATGCTCCTGTGTGTTCTTGTCTTCATGCTCCTGTGTGTTCTTGTCTCTGTGATCCTGTGTGTTCTTGTCTACATGCTCCTGTGTGTTCTTGTCTTCATGCTCCTGTGTGTTCTTGTCTACATGCTCCTGTGTGTTCTTGTCTTCATGCTCCTGTGTGTTCTTGTCTACATGCTCCTGTGTGTTCTTGTCTACATGCTCCTGTGTGTTCTTGTCTCTGTGCTCCTGTGTGTTCTTGTCTACATGCTCCTGTGTGTTCTTGTCTACATGCTCCTGTGTGTTCTTGTCTCTGTGCTCCTGTGTGTTCTTGTCTTCATGCTCCTGTGTGTTCTTGTCTCTGTGCTCCTGTGTGTTCTTGTCTCTGTGCTCCTGTGTGTTCTTGTCTCTGTGCTCCTGTGTGTTCTTGTCTTCATGCTCCTGTGTGTTCTTGTCTTCATGCTCCTGTGTGTTCTTGTCTTCATGCTCTTGTGTGTTCTTGTCTTCATGCTCCTGTGTGTTCTTGTCTTCATGCTCCTGTGTGTTCTTGTCTACATGCTCCTGTGTGTTCTTGTCTTCATGCTCCTGTGTGTTCTTGTCTCTGTGCTCCTGTGTGTTCTTGTCTCTGTGCTCCTGTGTGTTCTTGTCTACATGCTCCTGTGTGTTCTTGTTTTCATGCTCCTGTGTGTTCTTGTCTACATGCTCCTGTGTGTTCTTGTCTACATGCTCCTGTGTGTTCTTGTCTTCATGCTCCTGTGTGTTCTTGTCTCTGTGCTCCTGTGTGTTCTTGTCTTCATGCTCCTGTGTGTTCTTGTCTACATGCTCATGTGTGTTCTTGTCTACATGCTCCTGTGTGTTCTTGTCTACATGCTCATGTGTGTTCTTGTCTACATGCTCCTGTGTGTTCTTGTCTACATGCTCATGTGTGTTCTTGTCTACATGCTCCTGTGTGTTCTTGTCTTCATGCTCCTGTGTGTTCTTGTCTTCATGCTCCTGTGTGTTCTTGTCTCTGTGCTCCTGTGTGTTCTTGTCTACATGCTCCTGTGTGTTCTTGTCTACATGCTCCTGTGTGTTCTTGTCTTCATGCTCCTGTGTGTTCTTGTCTACATGCTCCTGTGTGTTCTTGTCTACATGCTCCTGTGTGTTCTTGTCTACATGCTCCTGTGTGTTCTTGTCTACATGCTCCTGTGTGTTCTTGTCTACATGCTCCTGTGTGTTCTTGTCTTCATGCTCCTGTGTGTTCTTGTCTACATGCTCCTGTGTGTTCTTGTCTACATGCTCCTGTGTGTTCTTGTCTACATGCTCCTGTGTGTTCTTGTCTACATGCTCATGTGTGTTCTTGTCTACATGCTCCTGTGTGTTCTTGTCTCTGTGCTCCTGTGTGTTCTTGTCTCTGTGCTCCTGTGTGTTATTGTCTACATGCTCCTGTGTGTTCTTGTCTACATGCTCCTGTGTGTTCTTGTCTACATGCTCCTGTGTGTTCTTGTCTACATGCTCCTGTGTGTTCTTGTCTTCATGCTCCTGTGTGTTCTTGTCTCTGTGCTCCTGTGTGTTCTTGTCTTCATGCTCCTGTGTGTTCTTGTCTACATGCTCCTGTGTGTTCTTGTATTCATGCTCCTGTGTGTTCTTGTCTTCATGCTCCTGTGTGTTCTTGTCTACATGCTCCTGTGTGTTCTTGTCTACATGCTCCTGTGTGTTCTTGTCTACATGCTCCTGTGTGTTCTTGTCTAAATGCTCCTGTGTGTTCTTGTCTACATGCTCCTGTGTGTTCTTGTCTTCATGCTCCTGTGTGTTCTTGTCTCTGTGATCCTGTGTGTTCTTGTCTACATGCTCCTGTGTGTTCTAGTCTTCATGCTCCTGTGTGTTCTTGTCTACATGATCCTGTGTGTTCTTGTCTTCATGCTCCTGTGTGTTCTTGTCTACATGCTCCTGTGTGTTCTTGTCTACATGCTCCTGTGTGTTCTTGTCTCTGTGCTCCTGTGTGTTCTTGTCTACATGCTCCTGTGTGTTCTTGTCTACATGCTCCTGTGTGTTCTTGTCTCTGTGCTCCTGTGTGTTCTTGTCTTCATGCTCCTGTGTGTTCTTGTCTTCATGCTCCTGTGTGTTCTTGTCTACATGCTCCTGTGTGTTCTTGTCTACATGCTCCTGTGTGTTCTTGTCTACATGCTCCTGTGTGTTCTTGTATTCATGCTCCTGTGTGTTCTTGTCTACATGCTCCTGTGTGTTCTTGTCTACATGCTCATGTGTGTTCTTGTCTCTGTGCTCCTGTGTGTTCTTGTCTTCATGCTCCTGTGTGTTCTTGTCTTCATGCTCCTGTGTGTTCTTGTCTACATGCTCCTGTGTGTTCTTGTCTACATGCTCCTGTGTGTTCTTGTCTTCATGCTCCTGTGTGTTCTTGTCTCTGTGCTCCTGTGTGTTCTTGTCTACATGCTCCTGTGTGTTCTTGTCTACATGCTCCTGTGTGTTCTTGTCTACATGCTCCTGTGTGTTCTTGTCTACATGCTCCTGTGTGTTCTTGTCTACATGCTCCTGTGTGTTCTAGTCTACATGCTCCTGTGTGTTCTTGTCTACATGCTCCTGTGTGTTCTTGTCTCTGTGCTCCTGTGTGTTCTTGTCTTCATGCTCCTGTGTGTTCTTGTCTTCATGCTCCTGTGTGTTCTTGTCTACATGCTCCTGTGTGTTCTTGTCTACATGCTCCTGGGTGTTCTTGTCTCTGTGCTCCTGTGTGTTCTTGTCTACATGCTCCTGTGTGTTCTTGTCTTCATGCTCCTGTGTGTTCTTGTCTTCATGCTCCTGTGTGTTCTTGTCTTCATGCTCCTGTGTGTTCTTGTCTCTGTGCTCCTGTGTGTTCTTGTCTTCATGCTCCTGTGTGTTCTTGTCTTCATGCTCCTGTGTGTTCTTGTCTCTGTGCTCCTGTGTGTTCTTGTCTTCATGCTCCTGTGTGTTCTTGTCTCTGTGCTCCTGTGTGTTCTTGTCTCTGTGCTCCTGTGTGTTCTTGTCTCTGTGCTCCTGTGTGTTCTTGTCTTCATGCTCCTGTGTGTTCTTGTCTTCATGCTCCTGTGTGTTCTTGTCTTCATGCTCTTGTGTGTTCTTGTCTTCATGCTCCTGTGTGTTCTTGTCTTCATGCTCCTGTGTGTTCTTGTCTACATGCTCCTGTGTGTTCTTGTCTTCATGCTCCTGTGTGTTCTTGTCTCTGTGCTCCTGTGAGTTCTTGTCTCTGTGCTCCTGTGTGTTCTTGTCTACATGCTCCTGTGTGTTCTTGTCTACATGCTCCTGTGTGTTCTTGTATTCATGCTCCTGTGTGTTCTTGTCTTCATGCTCCTGTGTGTTCTTGTCTACATGCTCCTGTGTGTTCTTGTCTTCATGCTCCTGTGTGTTCTTGTCTACATGCTCCTGTGTGTTCTTGTCTTCATGCTCCTGTGTGTTCTTGTCTCTGTGCTCCTGTGTGTTATTGTCTTCATGCTCCTGTGTGTTCTTGTCTTCATGCTCCTGTGTGTTCTTGTCTACATGCTCCTGTGTGTTCTTGTCTACATGCTCCTGTGTGTTCTTGTCTACATGCTCCTGTGTGTTCTTGTCTACATGCTCCTGTGTGTTCTTGTCTACATGCTCCTGTGTGTTCTTGTCTACATGCTCCTGTGTGTTCTTGTCTACATGCTCCTGTGTGTTCTTGTCTACATGCTCCTGTGTGTTCTTGTCTACATGCTCCTGTGTGTTCTTGTCTCTGTGCTCCTGTGTGTTCTTGTCTTCATGCTCCTGTGTGTTCTTGTCTTCATGCTCCTGTGTGTTCTTGTCTACATGCTCCTGTGTGTTCTTGTCTACATGCTCCTGTGTGTTCTTGTCTCTGTGCTCCTGTGTGTTCTTGTCTACATGCTCCTGTGTGTTCTTGTCTTCATGCTCCTGTGTGTTCTTGTCTCTGTGCTCCTGTGTGTTCTTGTCTTCATGCTCCTGTGTGTTCTTGTCTTCATGCTCCTGTGTGTTCTTGTCTCTGTGCTCCTGTGTGTTCTTGTCTTCATGCTCCTGTGTGTTCTTGTCTCTGTGCTCCTGTGTGCTCTTGTCTCTGTGCTCCTGTGTGTTCTTGTCTCTGTGCTCCTGTGTGTTCTTGTCTTCATGCTCCTGTGTGTTCTTGTCTTCATGCTCCTGTGTGTTCTTGTCTTCATGCTCTTGTGTGTTCTTGTCTTCATGCTCCTGTGTGTTCTTGTCTTCATGCTCCTGTGTGTTCTTGTCTTCATGCTCCTGTGTGTTCTTGTCTTCATGCTCTTGTGTGTTCTTGTCTTCATGCTCCTGTGTGTTCTTGTCTTCATGCTCCTGTGTGTTCTTGTCTACATGCTCCTGTGTGTTCTTGTCTTCATGCTCCTGTGTGTTCTTGTCTCTGTGCTCCTGTGTGTTCTTGTCTCTGTGCTCCTGTGTGTTCTTGTCTACATGCTCCTGTGTGTTCTTGTTTTCATGCTCCTGTGTGTTCTTGTCTACATGCTCCTGTGTGTTCTTGTCTACATGCTCCTGTGTGTTCTTGTCTTCATGCTCCTGTGTGTTCTTGTCTCTGTGCTCCTGTGTGTTCTTGTCTTCATGCTCCTGTGTGTTCTTGTCTACATGCTCATGTGTGTTCTTGTCTACATGCTCCTGTGTGTTCTTGTCTACATGCTCATGTGTGTTCTTGTCTACATGCTCCTGTGTGTTCTTGTCTACATGCTCATGTGTGTTCTTGTCTACATGCTCCTGTGTGTTCTTGTCTTCATGCTCCTGTGTGTTCTTGTCTTCATGCTCCTGTGTGTTCTTGTCTTCATGCTCCTGTGTGTTCTTGTCTCTGTGCTCCTGTGTGTTCTTGTTTACATGCTCCTGTGTGTTCTTGTCTACATGCTCCTGTGTGTTCTTGTCTTCATGCTCCTGTGTGTTCTTGTCTACATGCTCCTGTGTGTTCTTGTCTACATGCTCCTGTGTGTTCTTGTCTACATGCTCCTGTGTGTTCTTGTCTACATGCTCCTGTGTGTTCTTGTCTACATGCTCCTGTGTGTTCTTGTCTTCATGCTCCTGTGTGTTCTTGTCTACATGCTCCTGTGTGTTCTTGTCTACATGCTCATGTGTGTTCTTGTCTACATGCTCCTGTGTGTTCTTGTCTACATGCTCATGTGTGTTCTTGTCTACATGCTCCTGTGTGTTCTTGTCTCTGTGCTCCTGTGTGTTCTTGTCTCTGTGCTCCTGTGTGTTATTGTCTACATGCTCCTGTGTGTTCTTGTCTACATGCTCCTGTGTGTTCTTGTCTACATGCTCCTGTGTGTTCTTGTCTACATGCTCCTGTGTGTTCTTGTCTTCATGCTCCTGTGTGTTCTTGTCTCTGTGCTCCTGTGTGTTCTTGTCTTCATGCTCCTGTGTGTTCTTGTCTACATGCTCCTGTGTGTTCTTGTATTCATGCTCCTGTGTGTTCTTGTCTTCATGATCCTGTGTGTTCTTGTCTACATGCTCCTGTGTGTTCTTGTCTACATGCTCCTGTGTGTTCTTGTCTACATGCTCCTGTGTGTTCTTGTCTACATGCTCCTGTGTGTTCTTGTCTACATGCTCCTGTGTGTTCTTGTCTTCATGCTCCTGTGTGTTCTTGTCTCTGTGATCCTGTGTGTTCTTGTCTACATGCTCCTGTGTGTTCTTGTCTTCATGCTCCTGTGTGTTCTTGTCTACATGCTCCTGTGTGTTCTTGTCTTCATGCTCCTGTGTGTTCTTGTCTACATGCTCCTGTGTGTTCTTGTCTACATGCTCCTGTGTGTTCTTGTCTCTGTGCTCCTGTGTGTTCTTGTCTACATGCTCCTGTGTGTTCTTGTCTACATGCTCCTGTGTGTTCTTGTCTCTGTGCTCCTGTGTGTTCTTGTCTTCATGCTCCTGTGTGTTCTTGTCTCTGTGCTCCTGTGTGTTCTTGTCTCTGTGCTCCTGTGTGTTCTTGTCTCTGTGCTCCTGTGTGTTCTTGTCTTCATGCTCCTGTGTGTTCTTGTCTTCATGCTCCTGTGTGTTCTTGTCTTCATGCTCTTGTGTGTTCTTGTCTTCATGCTCCTGTGTGTTCTTGTCTTCATGCTCCTGTGTGTTCTTGTCTACATGCTCCTGTGTGTTCTTGTCTTCATGCTCCTGTGTGTTCTTGTCTCTGTGCTCCTGTGTGTTCTTGTCTCTGTGCTCCTGTGTGTTCTTGTCTACATGCTCCTGTGTGTTCTTGTTTTCATGCTCCTGTGTGTTCTTGTCTACATGCTCCTGTGTGTTATTGTCTACATGCTCCTGTGTGTTCTTGTCTTCATGCTCCTGTGTGTTCTTGTCTCTGTGCTCCTGTGTGTTCTTGTCTTCATGCTCCTGTGTGTTCTTGTCTACATGCTCATGTGTGTTCTTGTCTACATGCTCCTGTGTGTTCTTGTCTACATGCTCATGTGTGTTCTTGTCTACATGCTCCTGTGTGTTCTTGTCTACATGCTCATGTGTGTTCTTGTCTACATGCTCCTGTGTGTTCTTGTCTTCATGCTCCTGTGTGTTCTTGTCTTCATGCTCCTGTGTGTTCTTGTCTCTGTGCTCCTGTGTGTTCTTGTCTACATGCTCCTGTGTGTTCTTGTCTACATGCTCCTGTGTGTTCTTGTCTTCATGCTCCTGTGTGTTCTTGTCTACATGCTCCTGTGTGTTCTTGTCTACATGCTCCTGTGTGTTCTTGTCTACATGCTCCTGTGTGTTCTTGTCTACATGCTCCTGTGTGTTCTTGTCTACATGCTCCTGTGTGTTCTTGTCTTCATGCTCCTGTGTGTTCTTGTCTACATGCTCCTGTGTGTTCTTGTCTACATGCTCCTGTGTGTTCTTGTCTACATGCTCCTGTGTGTTCTTGTCTACATGCTCATGTGTGTTCTTGTCTACATGCTCCTGTGTGTTCTTGTCTCTGTGCTCCTGTGTGTTCTTGTCTCTGTGCTCCTGTGTGTTATTGTCTACATGCTCCTGTGTGTTCTTGTCTACATGCTCCTGTGTGTTCTTGTCTACATGCTCCTGTGTGTTCTTGTCTACATGCTCCTGTGTGTTCTTGTATTCATGCTCCTGTGTGTTCTTGTCTCTGTGCTCCTGTGTGTTCTTGTCTTCATGCTCCTGTGTGTTCTTGTCTACATGCTCCTGTGTGTTCTTGTATTCATGCTCCTGTGTGTTCTTGTCTTCATGCTCCTGTGTGTTCTTGTCTACATGCTCCTGTGTGTTCTTGTCTACATGCTCCTGTGTGTTCTTGTCTACATGCTCCTGTGTGTTCTTGTCTAAATGCTCCTGTGTGTTCTTGTCTACATGCTCCTGTGTGTTCTTGTCTTCATGCTCCTGTGTGTTCTTGTCTCTGTGATCCTGTGTGTTCTTGTCTACATGCTCCTGTGTGTTCTAGTCTTCATGCTCCTGTGTGTTCTTGTCTACATGATCCTGTGTGTTCTTGTCTTCATGCTCCTGTGTGTTCTTGTCTACATGCTCCTGTGTGTTCTTGTCTACATGCTCCTGTGTGTTCTTGTCTCTGTGCTCCTGTGTGTTCTTGTCTACATGCTCCTGTGTGTTCTTGTCTACATGCTCCTGTGTGTTCTTGTCTCTGTGCTCCTGTGTGTTCTTGTCTTCATGCTCCTGTGTGTTCTTGTCTTCATGCTCCTGTGTGTTCTTGTCTACATGCTCCTGTGTGTTCTTGTCTACATGCTCCTGTGTGTTCTTGTCTACATGCTCCTGTGTGTTCTTGTATTCATGCTCCTGTGTGTTCTTGTCTACATGCTCCTGTGTGTTCTTGTCTACATGCTCATGTGTGTTCTTGTCTCTGTGCTCCTGTGTGTTCTTGTCTTCATGCTCCTGTGTGTTCTTGTCTTCATGCTCCTGTGTGTTCTTGTCTACATGCTCCTGTGTGTTCTTGTCTACATGCTCCTGTGTGTTCTTGTCTTCATGCTCCTGTGTGTTCTTGTCTCTGTGCTCCTGTGTGTTCTTGTCTACATGCTCCTGTGTGTTCTTGTCTACATGCTCCTGTGTGTTCTTGTCTACATGCTCCTGTGTGTTCTTGTCTACATGCTCCTGTGTGTTCTTGTCTACATGCTCCTGTGTGTTCTAGTCTACATGCTCCTGTGTGTTCTTGTCTACATGCTCCTGTGTGTTCTTGTCTCTGTGCTCCTGTGTGTTCTTGTCTTCATGCTCCTGTGTGTTCTTGTCTTCATGCTCCTGTGTGTTCTTGTCTACATGCTCCTGTGTGTTCTTGTCTACATGCTCCTGGGTGTTCTTGTCTCTGTGCTCCTGTGTGTTCTTGTCTACATGCTCCTGTGTGTTCTTGTCTTCATGCTCCTGTGTGTTCTTGTCTTCATGCTCCTGTGTGTTCTTGTCTTCATGCTCCTGTGTGTTCTTGTCTCTGTGCTCCTGTGTGTTCTTGTCTTCATGCTCCTGTGTGTTCTTGTCTTCATGCTCCTGTGTGTTCTTGTCTCTGTGCTCCTGTGTGTTCTTGTCTTCATGCTCCTGTGTGTTCTTGTCTCTGTGCTCCTGTGTGTTCTTGTCTCTGTGCTCCTGTGTGTTCTTGTCTCTGTGCTCCTGTGTGTTCTTGTCTTCATGCTCCTGTGTGTTCTTGTCTTCATGCTCCTGTGTGTTCTTGTCTTCATGCTCTTGTGTGTTCTTGTCTTCATGCTCCTGTGTGTTCTTGTCTTCATGCTCCTGTGTGTTCTTGTCTACATGCTCCTGTGTGTTCTTGTCTTCATGCTCCTGTGTGTTCTTGTCTCTGTGCTCCTGTGAGTTCTTGTCTCTGTGCTCCTGTGTGTTCTTGTCTACATGCTCCTGTGTGTTCTTGTTTTCATGCTCCTGTGTGTTCTTGTCTACATGCTCCTGTGTGTTCTTGTCTACATGCTCCTGTGTGTTCTTGTCTTCATGCTCCTGTGTGTTCTTGTCTCTGTGCTCCTGTGTGTTCTTGTCTTCATGCTCCTGTGTGTTCTTGTCTACATGCTCATGTGTGTTCTTGTCTACATGCTCCTGTGTGTTCTTGTCTACATGCTCATGTGTGTTCTTGTCTACATGCTCCTGTGTGTTCTTGTCTACATGCTCATGTGTGTTCTTGTCTACATGCTCCTGTGTGTTCTTGTCTTCATGCTCCTGTGTGTTCTTGTCTTCATGCTCCTGTGTGTTCTTGTCTTCATGCTCCTGTGTGTTCTTGTCTCTGTGCTCCTGTGTGTTCTTGTCTACATGCTCCTGTGTGTTCTTGTCTACATGCTCCTGTGTGTTCTTGTCTTCATGCTCCTGTGTGTTCTTGTCTACATGCTCCTGTGTGTTCTTGTCTACATGCTCCTGTGTGTTCTTGTCTACATGCTCCTGTGTGTTCTTGTCTACATGCTCCTGTGTGTTCTTGTCTACATGCTCCTGTGTGTTCTTGTCTTCATGCTCCTGTGTGTTCTTGTCTACATGCTCCTGTGTGTTCTTGTCTACATGCTCCTGTGTGTTCTTGTCTACATGCTCCTGTGTGTTCTTGTCTACATGCTCATGTGTGTTCTTGTCTACATGCTCCTGTGTGTTCTTGTCTCTGTGCTCCTGTGTGTTCTTGTCTCTGTGCTCCTGTGTGTTCTTGTCTACATGCTCCTGTGTGTTCTTGTCTACATGCTCCTGTGTGTTCTTGTCTTCATGCTCCTGTGTGTTCTTGTCTCTGTGCTCCTGTGTGTTCTTGTCTTCATGCTCCTGTGTGTTCTTGACTCTGTGCTCCTGTGTGTTCTTGTCTTCATGCTCATGTGTGTTCTTGTCTTCATGCTCATGTGTGTTCTTGTCTCTGTGCTCCTGTGTGTTCTTGTCTTCATGCTCCTGTGTGTTCTTGTCTACATGCTCCTGTGTGTTCTTGACTATGTGCTCCTGTGTGTTCTTGTCTACATGCTCATGTGTGTTCTTGTCTCTGTGCTCCTGTGTGTTCTTGTCTTCATGCTCCTGTGTGTTCTTGTCTTCATGCTCCTGTATGTTCTTGTCTTCATGCTCCTGTGTGTTCTTGTCTACATGCTCCTGTGTGTTCTTGTCTACATGCTCCTGTGTGTTCTTGTCTCTGTGCTCCTGTGTGTTCTTGTCTCTGTGCTCCTGTGTGTTCTTGTCTCTGTGCTCCTGTGTGTTCTTGTCTACATGCTCCTGTGTGTTCTTGTCTTCATGCTCCTGTGTGTTCTTGTCTACATGCTCCTGTGTGTTCTTGTCTTCATGCTCCTGTGTGTTCTTGTCTACATGCTCCTGTGTGTTCTTGTCTACATGCTCATGTGTGTTCTTGTCTCTGTGCTCCTGTGTGTTCTTGTCTTCATGCTCCTGTGTGTTCTTGTCTTCATGCTCCTGTGTGTTCTTGTCTACATGCTCCTGTGTGTTCTTGTCTACATGCTCCTGTGTGTTCTTGTCTTCATGCTCCTGTGTGTTCTTGTCTCTGTGCTCCTGTGTGTTCTTGTCTACATGCTCCTGTGTGTTCTTGTCTACATGCTCCTGTGTGTTCTTGTCTACATGCTCCTGTGTGTTCTTGTCTACATGCTCCTGTGTGTTCGTGTCTACATGCTCCTGTGTGTTCTTGTCTACATGCTCCTGTGTGTTCTTGTCTACATGCTCCTGTGTGTTCTTGTCTCTGTGCTCCTGTGTGTTCTTGTCTTCATGCTCCTGTGTGTTCTTGTCTTCATGCTCCTGTGTGTTCTTGTCTACATGCTCCTGTGTGTTCTTGTCTACATGCTCCTGGGTGTTCTTGTCTCTGTGCTCCTGTGTGTTCTTGTCTACATGCTTGTGTGTTCTTGTCTTCATGCTCCTGTGTGTTCTTGTCTTCATGCTCCTGTGTGTTCTTGTCTTCATGCTCCTGTGTGTTCTTGTCTCTGTGCTCCTGTGTGTTCTTGTCTTCATGCTCCTGTGTGTTCTTGTCTTCATGCTCCTGTGTGTTCTTGTCTCTGTGCTCCTGTGTGTTCTTGTCTTCATGCTCCTGTGTGTTCTTGTCTCTGTGCTCCTGTGTGTTCTTGTCTCTGTGCTCCTGTGTGTTCTTGTCTCTGTGCTCCTGTGTGTTCTTGTCTTCATGCTCCTGTGTGTTCTTGTCTTCATGCTCCTGTGTGTTCTTGTCTTCATGCTCTTGTGTGTTCTTGTCTTCATGCTCCTGTGTGTTCTTGTCTTCATGCTCCTGTGTGTTCTTGTCTACATGCTCCTGTGTGTTCTTGTCTTCATGCTCCTGTGTGTTCTTGTCTCTGTGCTCCTGTGTGTTCTTGTCTCTATGCTCCTGTGTGTTCTTGTCTACATGCTCCTGTGTGTTCTTGTTTTCATGCTCCTGTGTGTTCTTGTCTACATGCTCCTGTGTGTTCTTGTCTACATGCTCCTGTGTGTTCTTGTCTTCATGCTCCTGTGTGTTCTTGTCTCTGTGCTCCTGTGTGTTCTTGTCTTCATGCTCCTGTGTGTTCTTGTCTACATGCTCATGTGTGTTCTTGTCTACATGCTCCTGTGTGTTCTTGTCTACATGCTCATGTGTGTTCTTGTCTACATGCTCCTGTGTGTTCTTGTCTACATGCTCATGTGTGTTCTTGTCTACATGCTCCTGTGTGTTCTTGTCTTCATGCTCCTGTGTGTTCTTGTCTTCATGCTCCTGTGTGTTCTTGTCTTCATGCTCCTGTGTGTTCTTGTCTCTGTGCTCCTGTGTGTTCTTGTCTACATGCTCCTGTGTGTTCTTGTCTACATGCTCCTGTGTGTTCTTGTCTTCATGCTCCTGTGTGTTCTTGTCTACATGCTCCTGTGTGTTCTTGTCTACATGCTCCTGTGTGTTCTTGTCTACATGCTCCTGTGTGTTCTTGTCTACATGCTCCTGTGTGTTCTTGTCTACATGCTCCTGTGTGTTCTTGTCTTCATGCTCCTGTGTGTTCTTGTCTACATGCTCCTGTGTGTTCTTGTCTACATGCTCCTGTGTGTTCTTGTCTACATGCTCCTGTGTGTTCTTGTCTACATGCTCATGTGTGTTCTTGTCTACATGCTCCTGTGTGTTCTTGTCTCTGTGCTCCTGTGTGTTCTTGTCTCTGTGCTCCTGTGTGTTCTTGTCTACATGCTCCTGTGTGTTCTTGTCTACATGCTCCTGTGTGTTCTTGTCTTCATGCTCCTGTGTGTTCTTGTCTCTGTGCTCCTGTGTGTTCTTGTCTCTGTGCTCCTGTGTGTTCTTGTCTTCATGCTCCTGTGTGTTCTTGTCTACATGCTCCTGTGTGTTCTTGTATTCATGCTCCTGTGTGTTCTTGTCTTCATGATCCTGTGTGTTCTTGTCTACATGCTCCTGTGTGTTCTTGTCTACATGCTCCTGTGTGTTCTTGTCTACATGCTCCTGTGTGTTCTTGTCTACATGCTCCTGTGTGTTCTTGTCTACATGCTCCTGTGTGTCCTTGTCTTCATGCTCCTGTGTGTTCTTGTCTCTGTGATCCTGTGTGTTCTTGTCTACATGCTCCTGTGTGTTCTTGTCTTCATGCTCCTGTGTGTTCTTGTCTACATGCTCCTGTGTGTTCTTGTCTTCATGCTCCTGTGTGTTCTTGTCTACATGCTCCTGTGTGTTCTTGTCTACATGCTCCTGTGTGTTCTTGTCTCTGTGCTCCTGTGTGTTCTTGTCTACATGCTCCTGTGTGTTCTTGTCTACATGCTCCTGTGTGTTCTTGTCTCTGTGCTCCTGTGTGTTCTTGTCTTCATGCTCCTGTGTGTTCTTGTCTCTGTGCTCCTGTGTGTTCTTGTCTCTGTGCTCCTGTGTGTTCTTGTCTCTGTGCTCCTGTGTGTTCTTGTCTTCATGCTCCTGTGTGTTCTTGTCTTCATGCTCCTGTGTGTTCTTGTCTTCATGCTCTTGTGTGTTCTTGTCTTCATGCTCCTGTGTGTTCTTGTCTTCATGCTCCTGTGTGTTCTTGTCTACATGCTCCTGTGTGTTCTTGTCTTCATGCTCCTGTGTGTTCTTGTCTCTGTGCTCCTGTGTGTTCTTGTCTCTGTGCTCCTGTGTGTTCTTGTCTACATGCTCCTGTGTGTTCTTGTTTTCATGCTCCTGTGTGTTCTTGTCTACATGCTCCTGTGTGTTCTTGTCTACATGCTCCTGTGTGTTCTTGTCTTCATGCTCCTGTGTGTTCTTGTCTCTGTGCTCCTGTGTGTTCTTGTCTTCATGCTCCTGTGTGTTCTTGTCTACATGCTCATGTGTGTTCTTGTCTACATGCTCCTGTGTGTTCTTGTCTACATGCTCATGTGTGTTCTTGTCTACATGCTCCTGTGTGTTCTTGTCTACATGCTCATGTGTGTTCTTGTCTACATGCTCCTGTGTGTTCTTGTCTTCATGCTCCTGTGTGTTCTTGTCTTCATGCTCCTGTGTGTTCTTGTCTTCATGCTCCTGTGTGTTCTTGTCTCTGTGCTCCTGTGTGTTCTTGTCTACATGCTCCTGTGTGTTCTTGTCTACATGCTCCTGTGTGTTCTTGTCTTCATGCTCCTGTGTGTTCTTGTCTACATGCTCCTGTGAGTTCTTGTCTACATGCTCCTGTGTGTTCTTGTCTACATGCTCCTGTGTGTTCTTGTCTACATGCTCCTGTGTGTTCTTGTCTACATGCTCCTGTGTGTTCTTGTCTTCATGCTCCTGTGTGTTCTTGTCTACATGCTCCTGTGTGTTCTTGTCTACATGCTCCTGTGTGTTCTTGTCTACATGCTCCTGTGTGTTCTTGTCTACATGCTCATGTGTGTTCTTGTCTACATGCTCCTGTGTGTTCTTGTCTCTGTGCTCCTGTGTGTTCTTGTCTCTGTGCTCCTGTGTGTTCTTGTCTACATGCTCCTGTGTGTTCTTGTCTACATGCTCCTGTGTGTTCTTGTCTTCATGCTCCTGTGTGTTCTTGTCTACATGCTCCTGTGAGTTCTTGTCTACATGCTCCTGTGTGTTCTTGTCTACATGCTCCTGTGTGTTCTTGTCTACATGCTCCTGTGTGTTCTTGTCTACATGCTCCTGTGTGTTCTTGTCTTCATGCTCCTGTGTGTTCTTGTCTACATGCTCCTGTGTGTTCTTGTCTACATGCTCCTGTGTGTTCTTGTCTACATGCTCCTGTGTGTTCTTGTCTACATGCTCCTGTGTGTTCTTGTCTACATGCTCCTGTGTGTTCTTGTCTACATGCTCATGTGTGTTCTTGTATTCATGCTCCTGTGTGTTCTTGTCTTCATGCTCCTGTGTGTTCTTGTCTACATGCTCCTGTGTGTTCTTGTCTACATGCTCCTGTGTGTTCTTGTCTACATGCTCCTGTGTGTTCTTGTCTAAATGCTCCTGTGTGTTCTTGTCTACATGCTCCTGTGTGTTCTTGTCTTCATGCTCCTGTGTGTTCTTGTCTCTGTGATCCTGTGTGTTCTTGTCTACATGCTCCTGTGTGTTCTTGTCTTCATGCTCCTGTGTGTTCTTGTCTACATGATCCTGTGTGTTCTTGTCTTCATGCTCCTGTGTGTTCTTGTCTACATGCTCCTGTGTGTTCTTGTCTACATGCTCCTGTGTGTTCTTGTCTCTGTGCTCCTGTGTGTTCTTGTCTACATGCTCCTGTGTGTTCTTGTCTACATGCTCCTGTGTGTTCTTGTCTCTGTGCTCCTGTGTGTTCTTGTCTTCATGCTCCTGTGTGTTCTTGTCTTCATGCTCCTGTGTGTTCTTGTCTACATGCTCCTGTGTGTTCTTGTCTACATGCTCCTGTGTGTTCTTGTCTACATGCTCCTGTGTGTTCTTGTCTTCATGCTCCTGTGTGTTCTTGTCTACATGCTCCTGTGTGTTCTTGTCTACATGCTCATGTGTGTTCTTGTCTCTGTGCTCCTGTGTGTTCTTGTCTTCATGCTCCTGTGTGTTCTTGTCTTCATGCTCCTGTGTGTTCTTGTCTACATGCTCCTGTGTGTTCTTGTCTACATGCTCCTGTGTGTTCTTGTCTTCATGCTCCTGTGTGTTCTTGTCTCTGTGCTCCTGTGTGTTCTTGTCTACATGCTCCTGTGTGTTCTTGTCTACATGCTCCTGTGTGTTCTTGTCTACATGCTCCTGTGTGTTCTTGTCTACATGCTCCTGTGTGTTCTTGTCTACATGCTCCTGTGTGTTCTTGTCTACATGCTCCTGTGTGTTCTTGTCTACATGCTCCTGTGTGTTCTTGTCTCTGTGCTCCTGTGTGTTCTTGTCTTCATGCTCCTGTGTGTTCTTGTCTTCATGCTCCTGTGTGTTCTTGTCTACATGCTCCTGTGTGTTCTTGTCTACATGCTCCTGGGTGTTCTTGTCTCTGTGCTCCTGTGTGTTATTGTCTACATGCTCCTGTGTGTTCTTGTCTTCATGCTCCTGTGTGTTCTTGTCTTCATGCTCCTGTGTGTTCTTGTCTTCATGCTCCTGTGTGTTCTTGTCTCTGTGCTCCTGTGTGTTCTTGTCTTCATGCTCCTGTGTGTTCTTGTCTTCATGCTCCTGTGTGTTCTTGTCTCTGTGCTCCTGTGTGTTCTTGTCTTCATGCTCCTGTGTGTTCTTGTCTCTGTGCTCCTGTGTGTTCTTGTCTCTGTGCTCCTGTGTGTTCTTGTCTCTGTGCTCCTGTGTGTTCTTGTCTTCATGCTCCTGTGTGTTCTTGTCTTCATGCTCCTGTGTGTTCTTGTCTTCATGCTCTTGTGTGTTCTTGTCTTCATGCTCCTGTGTGTTCTTGTCTTCATGCTCCTGTGTGTTCTTGTCTACATGCTCCTGTGTGTTCTTGTCTTCATGCTCCTGTGTGTTCTTGTCTCTGTGCTCCTGTGTGTTCTTGTCTCTGTGCTCCTGTGTGTTCTTGTCTACATGCTCCTGTGTGTTCTTGTTTTCATGCTCCTGTGTGTTCTTGTCTACATGCTCCTGTGTGTTCTTGTCTACATGCTCCTGTGTGTTCTTGTCTTCATGCTCCTGTGTGTTCTTGTCTCTGTGCTCCTGTGTGTTCTTGTCTTCATGCTCCTGTGTGTTCTTGTCTACATGCTCATGTGTGTTCTTGTCTACATGCTCCTGTGTGTTCTTGTCTTCATGCTCCTGTGTGTTCTTGTCTTCATGCTCCTGTGTGTTCTTGTCTTCATGCTCCTGTGTGTTCTTGTCTCTGTGCTCCTGTGTGTTCTTGTCTACATGCTCCTGTGTGTTCTTGTCTACATGCTCCTGTGTGTTCTTGTCTTCATGCTCCTGTGTGTTCTTGTCTACATGCTCCTGTGAGTTCTTGTCTACATGCTCCTGTGTGTTCTTGTCTACATGCTCCTGTGTGTTCTTGTCTAC
This sequence comes from Notolepis coatsorum, assembly GCF_963971535.1. Lineage (NCBI taxonomy): Eukaryota > Metazoa > Chordata > Actinopteri > Aulopiformes > Paralepididae > Notolepis > Notolepis coatsorum. The sequence goes on from NC_140165.1 coordinate 268,510,912, forward strand.
ATGCTCCTGTGTGTTCTTGTCTACATGCTCCTGTGTGTTCTTGTCTTCATGCTCCTGTGTGTTCTTGTCTACATGCTCCTGTGTGTTCTTGTCTACATGCTCCTGTGTGTTCTTGTCTACATGCTCCTGTGTGTTCTTGTCTACATGCTCATGTGTGTTCTTGTCTACATGCTCCTGTGTGTTCTTGTCTCTGTGCTCCTGTGTGTTCTTGTCTCTGTGCTCCTGTGTGTTATTGTCTACATGCTCCTGTGTGTTCTTGTCTACATGCTCCTGTGTGTTCTTGTCTACATGCTCCTGTGTGTTCTTGTCTACATGCTCCTGTGTGTTCTTGTCTTCATGCTCCTGTGTGTTCTTGTCTCTGTGCTCCTGTGTGTTCTTGTCTTCATGCTCCTGTGTGTTCTTGTCTACATGCTCCTGTGTGTTCTTGTATTCATGCTCCTGTGTGTTCTTGTCTTCATGCTCCTGTGTGTTCTTGTCTACATGCTCCTGTGTGTTCTTGTCTACATGCTCCTGTGTGTTCTTGTCTACATGCTCCTGTGTGTTCTTGTCTAAATGCTCCTGTGTGTTCTTGTCTACATGCTCCTGTGTGTTCTTGTCTTCATGCTCCTGTGTGTTCTTGTCTCTGTGATCCTGTGTGTTCTTGTCTACATGCTCCTGTGTGTTCTTGTCTTCATGCTCCTGTGTGTTCTTGTCTACATGATCCTGTGTGTTCTTGTCTTCATGCTCCTGTGTGTTCTTGTCTACATGCTCCTGTGTGTTCTTGTCTACATGCTCCTGTGTGTTCTTGTCTCTGTGCTCCTGTGTGTTCTTGTCTACATGCTCCTGTGTGTTCTTGTCTACATGCTCCTGTGTGTTCTTGTCTCTGTGCTCCTGTGTGTTCTTGTCTTCATGCTCCTGTGTGTTCTTGTCTTCATGCTCCTGTGTGTTCTTGTCTACATGCTCCTGTGTGTTCTTGTCTACATGCTCCTGTGTGTTCTTGTCTACATGCTCCTGTGTGTTCTTGTCTTCATGCTCCTGTGTGTTCTTGTCTACATGCTCCTGTGTGTTCTTGTCTACATGCTCATGTGTGTTCTTGTCTCTGTGCTCCTGTGTGTTCTTGTCTTCATGCTCCTGTGTGTTCTTGTCTTCATGCTCCTGTGTGTTCTTGTCTACATGCTCCTGTGTGTTCTTGTCTACATGCTCCTGTGTGTTCTTGTCTTCATGCTCCTGTGTGTTCTTGTCTCTGTGCTCCTGTGTGTTCTTGTCTACATGCTCCTGTGTGTTCTTGTCTACATGCTCCTGTGTGTTCTTGTCTACATGCTCCTGTGTGTTCTTGTCTACATGCTCCTGTGTGTTCTTGTCTACATGCTCCTGTGTGTTCTTGTCTACATGCTCCTGTGTGTTCTTGTCTACATGCTCCTGTGTGTTCTTGTCTCTGTGCTCCTGTGTGTTCTTGTCTTCATGCTCCTGTGTGTTCTTGTCTTCATGCTCCTGTGTGTTCTTGTCTACATGCTCCTGTGTGTTCTTGTCTACATGCTCCTGGGTGTTCTTGTCTCTGTGCTCCTGTGTGTTCTTGTCTACATGCTCCTGTGTGTTCTTGTCTTCATGCTCCTGTGTGTTCTTGTCTTCATGCTCCTGTGTGTTCTTGTCTTCATGCTCCTGTGTGTTCTTGTCTCTGTGCTCCTGTGTGTTCTTGTCTTCATGCTCCTGTGTGTTCTTGTCTTCATGCTCCTGTGTGTTCTTGTCTCTGTGCTCCTGTGTGTTCTTGTCTTCATGCTCCTGTGTGTTCTTGTCTCTGTGCTCCTGTGTGTTCTTGTCTCTGTGCTCCTGTGTGTTCTTGTCTCTGTGCTCCTGTGTGTTCTTGTCTTCATGCTCCTGTGTGTTCTTGTCTTCATGCTCCTGTGTGTTCTTGTCTTCATGCTCTTGTGTGTTCTTGTCTTCATGCTCCTGTGTGTTCTTGTCTTCATGCTCCTGTGTGTTCTTGTCTACATGCTCCTGTGTGTTCTTGTCTTCATGCTCCTGTGTGTTCTTGTCTCTGTGCTCCTGTGTGTTCTTGTCTCTGTGCTCCTGTGTGTTCTTGTCTACATGCTCCTGTGTGTTCTTGTTTTCATGCTCCTGTGTGTTCTTGTCTACATGCTCCTGTGTGTTCTTGTCTACATGCTCCTGTGTGTTCTTGTCTTCATGCTCCTGTGTGTTCTTGTCTCTGTGCTCCTGTGTGTTCTTGTCTTCATGCTCCTGTGTGTTCTTGTCTACATGCTCATGTGTGTTCTTGTCTACATGCTCCTGTGTGTTCTTGTCTACATGCTCATGTGTGTTCTTGTCTACATGCTCCTGTGTGTTCTTGTCTACATGCTCATGTGTGTTCTTGTCTACATGCTCCTGTGTGTTCTTGTCTTCATGCTCCTGTGTGTTCTTGTCTTCATGCTCCTGTGTGTTCTTGTCTTCATGCTCCTGTGTGTTCTTGTCTCTGTGCTCCTGTGTGTTCTTGTCTACATGCTCCTGTGTGTTCTTGTCTACATGCTCCTGTGTGTTCTTGTCTTCATGCTCCTGTGTGTTCTTGTCTACATGCTCCTGTGTGTTCTTGTCTACATGCTCCTGTGTGTTCTTGTCTACATGCTCCTGTGTGTTCTTGTCTACATGCTCCTGTGTGTTCTTGTCTACATGCTCCTGTGTGTTCTTGTCTTCATGCTCCTGTGTGTTCTTGTCTACATGCTCCTGTGTGTTCTTGTCTACATGCTCCTGTGTGTTCTTGTCTACATGCTCCTGTGTGTTCTTGTCTACATGCTCATGTGTGTTCTTGTCTACATGCTCCTGTGTGTTCTTGTCTCTGTGCTCCTGTGTGTTCTTGTCTCTGTGCTCCTGTGTGTTCTTGTCTACATGCTCCTGTGTGTTCTTGTCTACATGCTCCTGTGTGTTCTTGTCTTCATGCTCCTGTGTGTTCTTGTCTCTGTGCTCCTGTGTGTTCTTGTCTTCATGCTCCTGTGTGTTCTTGACTCTGTGCTCCTGTGTGTTCTTGTCTTCATGCTCATGTGTGTTCTTGTCTTCATGCTCATGTGTGTTCTTGTCTCTGTGCTCCTGTGTGTTCTTGTCTTCATGCTCCTGTGTGTTCTTGTCTACATGCTCCTGTGTGTTCTTGACTATGTGCTCCTGTGTGTTCTTGTCTACATGCTCATGTGTGTTCTTGTCTCTGTGCTCCTGTGTGTTCTTGTCTTCATGCTCCTGTGTGTTCTTGTCTTCATGCTCCTGTATGTTCTTGTCTTCATGCTCCTGTGTGTTCTTGTCTACATGCTCCTGTGTGTTCTTGTCTACATGCTCCTGTGTGTTCTTGTCTCTGTGCTCCTGTGTGTTCTTGTCTCTGTGCTCCTGTGTGTTCTTGTCTCTGTGCTCCTGTGTGTTCTTGTCTACATGCTCCTGTGTGTTCTTGTCTTCATGCTCCTGTGTGTTCTTGTCTACATGCTCCTGTGTGTTCTTGTCTTCATGCTCCTGTGTGTTCTTGTCTACATGCTCCTGTGTGTTCTTGTCTACATGCTCATGTGTGTTCTTGTCTCTGTGCTCCTGTGTGTTCTTGTCTTCATGCTCCTGTGTGTTCTTGTCTTCATGCTCCTGTGTGTTCTTGTCTACATGCTCCTGTGTGTTCTTGTCTACATGCTCCTGTGTGTTCTTGTCTTCATGCTCCTGTGTGTTCTTGTCTCTGTGCTCCTGTGTGTTCTTGTCTACATGCTCCTGTGTGTTCTTGTCTACATGCTCCTGTGTGTTCTTGTCTACATGCTCCTGTGTGTTCTTGTCTACATGCTCCTGTGTGTTCGTGTCTACATGCTCCTGTGTGTTCTTGTCTACATGCTCCTGTGTGTTCTTGTCTACATGCTCCTGTGTGTTCTTGTCTCTGTGCTCCTGTGTGTTCTTGTCTTCATGCTCCTGTGTGTTCTTGTCTTCATGCTCCTGTGTGTTCTTGTCTACATGCTCCTGTGTGTTCTTGTCTACATGCTCCTGGGTGTTCTTGTCTCTGTGCTCCTGTGTGTTCTTGTCTACATGCTTGTGTGTTCTTGTCTTCATGCTCCTGTGTGTTCTTGTCTTCATGCTCCTGTGTGTTCTTGTCTTCATGCTCCTGTGTGTTCTTGTCTCTGTGCTCCTGTGTGTTCTTGTCTTCATGCTCCTGTGTGTTGTTGTCTTCATGCTCCTGTGTGTTCTTGTCTCTGTGCTCCTGTGTGTTCTTGTCTTCATGCTCCTGTGTGTTCTTGTCTCTGTGCTCCTGTGTGTTCTTGTCTCTGTGCTCCTGTGTGTTCTTGTCTTCATGCTCCTGTGTGTTCTTGTCTTCATGCTCCTGTGTGTTCTTGTCTTCATGCTCTTGTGTGTTCTTGTCTTCATGCTCCTGTGTGTTCTTGTCTTCATGCTCCTGTGTGTTCTTGTCTACATGCTCCTGTGTGTTCTTGTCTTTATGCTCCTGTGTGTTCTTGTCTCTGTGCTCCTGTGTGTTCTTGTCTCTGTGCTCCTGTGTGTTCTTGTCTACATGCTCCTGTGTGTTCTTGTTTTCATGCTCCTGTGTGTTCTTGTCTACATGCTCCTGTGTGTTCTTGTCTACATGCTCCTGTGTGTTCTTGTCTTCATGCTCCTGTGTGTTCTTGTCTCTGTGCTCCTGTGTGTTCTTGTCTTCATGCTCCTGTGTGTTCTTGTCTACATGCTCATGTGTGTTCTTGTCTACATGCTCCTGTGTGTTCTTGTCTACATGCTCATGTGTGTTCTTGTCTACATGCTCCTGTGTGTTCTTGTCTACATGCTCATGTGTGTTCTTGTCTACATGCTCCTGTGTGTTCTTGTCTACATGCTCCTGTGTGTTCTTGTCTACATGCTCCTGTGTGTTCTTGTCTACATGCTCCTGTGTGTTCTTGTCTTCATGCTCCTGTGTGTTCTTGTCTCTGTGCTCCTGTGTGTTCTTGTCTTCATGCTCCTGTGTGTTCTTGTCTACATGCTCATGTGTGTTCTTGTCTACATGCTCCTGTGTGTTCTTGTCTACATGCTCCTGTGTGTTCTTGTCTACATGCTCCTGTGTGTTCTTGTCTGCATGCTCCTGTGTGTTCTTGTCTTCATGCTCCTGTGTGTTTTTGTCTACATGCTCCTGTGTGTTCTTGTCTTCATGCTCCTGTGTGTTCTTGTCTCTGTGCTCCTGTGTGTTCTTGTCTACATGCTCCTGTGTGTTCTTGTCTACATGCTCCTGTGTGTTCTTGTCTACATGCTCCTGTGTGTTCTTGTCTTCATGCTCCTGTGTGTTCTTGTCTACATGCTCCTGTGTGTTCTTGTCTACATGCTCCTGTGTGTTCTTGTCTTCATGCTCCTGTGTGTTCTTGTCTACATGCTCCTGTGTGTTCTTGTCTTCATGCTCCTGTGTGTTCTTGTCTACATGCTCCTGTGTGTTCTTGTCTACATGCTCCTGTGTGTTCTTGTCTGCATGCTCCTGTGTGTTCTTGTCTACATGCTCCTGTGTGTTCTTGTCTACATGCTCCTGTGTGTTCTTGTCTCTGTGCTCCTGTGTGTTCTTGTCTACATGCTCCTGTGTGTTCTTGTCTACATGCTCCTGTGTGTTCTTGTCTACATGCTCCTGTGTGTTCTTGTCTTCATGCTCCTGTGTGTTCTTGTCTTCATGCTCCTGTGTGTTCTTGTCTTCATGCTCCTGTGTGTTCTTGTCTTCATGCTCATGTGTGTTCTTGTCTTCATGTTCCTGTGTGTTCTTGTCTTCATGCTCCTGTGTGTTATTGTCTACATGCTCCTGTGTGTTCTTGTCTACATGCTCCTGTGTGTTCTTGTCTTCATGCTCCTGTGTGTTCTTGTCTACATGCTCCTGTGTGTTCTTGTCTACATGCTCCTGTGTGTTCTTGTCTACATGCTCCTGTGTGTTCTTGTCTACATGCTCCTGTGTGTTCTTGTCTACATGCTCCTGTGAGTTCTTGTCTTCATGCTCCTGTGTGTTCTTGTCTACATGCTCCTGTGTGTTCTTGTCTACATGCTCCTGTGTGTTCTTGTCTACATGCTCCTGTGTGTTCTTGTCTACATGCTCCTGTGTGTTCTTGTCTACATGCTCCTGTGTGTTCTTGTCTTCATGCTCCTGTGTGTTCTTGTCTCTGTGCTCCTGTGTGTTATTGTCTCTGTGCTCCTGTGTGTTCTTGTCTACATGCTCCTGTGTGTTCTTGTCTCTGTGCTCCTGTGTGTTCTTGTCTCTGTGCTCCTGTGTGTTCTTGTCTACATGCTCCTGTGTGTTCTTGTCTACATGCTCCTGTGTGTTCTTGTCTACATGCTCCTGTGTGTTCTTGTCTACATGCTCCTGTGTGTTCTTGTCTACATGCTCCTGTGTGTTCTTGTCTACATGCTCCTGTGTGTTCTTGTCTACATGTTCCTGTGTGTTCTTGTCTTCATGCTCCTGTGTGTTCTTGTCTCTGTGCTCCTGTGTGTTCTTGTCTCTGTGCTCCTGTGTGTTCTTGTCTACATGCTCCTGTGTGTTCTTGTCTACATGCTCCTGTGTGTTCTTGTCTTCATGCTCCTGTGTGTTCATGTCTTCATGCTCCTGTGTGTTCTTGTCTTCATGCTCCTGTGTGTTCTTGTCTACATGCTCCTGTGTGTTCTTGTCTTCATGCTCCTGTGTGTTCTTGTCTTCATGCTCCTGTGTGTTCTTGTCTCTGTGCTCCTGTGTGTTCTTGTCTACATGGTCCTGTGTGTTCTTGTCTACATGCTCCTGTGTGTTCTTGTCTACATGCTCCTGTGTGTTCTTGTCTTCATGCTCCTGTGTGTTCTTGTCTACATGCTCCTGTGTGTTCTTGTCTACATGCTCCTGTGTGTTCTTGTCTTCATGCTCCTGTGTGTTCTTGTCTACATGCTCCTGTGTGTTCTTGTCTTCATGCTCCTGTGTGTTCTTGTCTACATGCTCCTGTGTGTTCTTGTCTACATGCTCCTGTGTGTTATTGTCTTCATGCTCATGTGTGTTCTTGTCTCTGTGCTCCTGTGTGTTCTTGTCTACATGCTCCTGTGTGTTCTTGTCTTCATGCTCCTGTGTGTTCTTGTCTACATGCTCCTGTGTGTTCTTGTCTACATGCTCCTGTGTGTTCTTGTCTACATGCTCCTGTGTGTTCTTGTCTACATGCTCCTGTGTGTTCTTGTCTACATGCTCCTGTGTGTTCTTGTCTACATGCTCCTGTGTGTTCTTGTCTACATGCTCCTGTGTGTTCTTGTCTACATGCTCCTGTGTGTTCTTGTCTACATGCTCCTGTGTGTTCTTGTCTTCATGCTCCTGTGTGTTCTTGTCTACATGCTCCTGTGTGTTCTTGTCTACATGCTCCTGTGTGTTCTTGTCTTCATGCTCCTGTGTGTTCTTGTCTACATGCTCATGTGTGTTCTTGTCTACATGCTCCTGTGTGTTCTTGTCTCTGTGCTCCTGTGTGTTCTTGTTTCTGTGCTCCTGTGTGTTCTTGTCTACATGCTCCTGTGTGTTCTTGTCTACATGCTCCTGTGTGTTCTTGTCTTCATGCTCCTGTGTGTTCATGTCTTCATGCTACTGTGTGTTATTGTCTTCATGCTCCTGTGTGTTCTTGTCTACATGCTCCTGTGTGTTCTTGTCTTCATGCTCCTGTGTGTTCTTGTCTTCATGCTCCTGTGTGTTCTTGTCTCTGTGCTCCTGTGTGTTCTTGTTTACATGCTCCTGTGTGTTCTTGTCTACATGCTCCTGTGTGTTCTTGTCTACATGCTCCTGTGTGTTCTTGTCTTCATGCTCCTGTGTGTTCTTGTCTACATGCTCCTGTGTGTTCTTGTCTACATGCTCCTGTGTGTTCTTGTCTTCATGCTCCTGTGTGTTCTTGTCTACATGCTCCTGTGTGTCCTTGTCTTCATGCTCCTGTGTGTTCTTGTCTACATGCTCCTGTGTGTTCTTGTCTACATGCTCCTGTGTGTTCTTGTCTTCATGCTCATGTGTGTTCTTGTCTCTGTGCTCCTGTGTGTTCTTGTCTACATGCTCCTGTGTGTTCTTGTCTTCATGCTCCTGTGTGTTCTTGTCTACATGCTCCTGTGTGTTCTTGTCTACATGCTCCTGTGTGTTCTTGTCTACATGCTCCTGTGTGTTCTTGTCTACATGCTCCTGTGTGTTCTTGTCTACATGCTCCTGTGTGTTCTTGTCTACATGCTCCTGTGTGTTCTTGTCTACATGCTCCTGTGTGTTCTTGTCTACATGCTCCTGTGTGTTCTTGTCTACATGCTCCTGTGTGTTCTTGTCTTCATGCTCCTGTGTGTTTTTGTCTACATGCTCCTGTGTGTTCTTGTCTACATGCTCCTGTGTGTTCTTGTCTTCATGCTCCTGTGTGTTCTTGTCTACATGCTCCTGTGTGTTCTTGTCTACATGCTCCTGTGTGTTCTTGTCTACATGCTCCTGTGTGTTCTTGTCTACATGCTCCTGTATGTTCTTGTCTACATGCTCCTGTGTGTTCTTGTCTACATGCTCCTGTGTGTTCTTGTCTACATGCTCCTGTGTGTTCTTGTCTTCATGCTCCTGTGTGTTTTTGTCTACATGCTCCTGTGTGTTCTTGTCTACATGCTCCTGTGTGTTCTTGTCTACATGCTCCTGTGTGTTCTTGTCTACATGCTCCTGTGTGTTCTTGTCTACATGCTCCTGTGTGTTCTTGTCTACATGCTCCTGTGTGTTCTTGTCTACATGCTCCTGTGTGTTCTTGTCTTCATGCTCCTGTGTGTTTTTGTCTACATGCTCCTGTGTGTTCTTGTCTACATGCTCCTGTGTGTTCTTGTCTACATGCTCCTGTGTGTTATTGTCTTCATGCTCATGTGTGTTCTTGTCTCTGTGCTCCTGGGTGTTCTTGTCTACATGCTCCTGTGTGTTCTTGTCTTCATGCTCCTGTGTGTTCTTGTCTACATGCTCCTGTGTGTTATTGTCTACATGCTCCTGTGTGTTCTTGTCTACATGCTCCTGTGTGTTCTTGTCTACATGCTCCTGTGTGTTCTTGTCTACATGCTCCTGTGTGTTCTTGTCTACATGCTCCTGTGTGTTCTTGTCTACATGCTCCTGTGTGTTCTTGTCTACATGCTCCTGTGTGTTCTTGTCTACATGCTCCTGTGTGTTCTTGTCTTCATGCTCCTGTGTGTTCTTGTCTACATGCTCCTGTGTGTTCTTGTCTACATGCTCCTGTGTGTTCTTGTCTTCATGCTCCTGTGTGTTCTTGTCTACATGCTCATGTGTGTTCTTGTCTACATGCTCCTGTGTGTTCTTGTCTCTGTGCTCCTGTGTGTTCTTGTCTCTGTGCTCCTGTGTGTTCTTGTCTACATGCTCCTGTGTGTTCTTGTCTACATGCTCCTGTGTGTTCTTGTCTTCATGCTCCTGTGTGTTCATGTCTTCATGCTCCTGTGTGTTCTTGTCTTCATGCTCCTGTGTGTTCTTGTCTACATGCTCCTGTGTGTTCTTGTCTTCATGCTCCTGTGTGTTCTTGTCTTCATGCTCCTGTGTGTTCTTGTCTCTGTGCTCCTGTGTGTTCTTGTCTACATGCTCCTGTGTGTTCTTGTCTACATGCTCCTGTGTGTTCTTGTCTACATGCTCCTGTGTGTTCTTGTCTTCATGCTCCTGTGTGTTCTTGTCTACATGCTCCTGTGTGTTCTTGTCTACATGCTCCTGTGTGTTCTTGTCTTCATGCTCCTGTGTGTTCTTGTCTACATGCTCCTGTGTGTCCTTGTCTTCATGCTCCTGTGTGTTCTTGTCTACATGCTCCTGTGTGTTCTTGTCTACATGCTCCTGTGTGTTCTTGTCTTCATGCTCATGTGTGTTCTTGTCTCTGTGCTCCTGTGTGTTCTTGTCTACATGCTCCTGTGTGTTCTTGTCTTCATGCTCCTGTGTGTTCTTGTCTACATGCTCCTGTGTGTTCTTGTCTACATGCTCCTGTGTGTTCTTGTCTACATGCTCCTGTGTGTTCTTGTCTACATGCTCCTGTGTGTTCTTGTCTACATGCTCCTGTGTGTTCTTGTCTACATGCTCCTGTGTGTTCTTGTCTACATGCTCCTGTGTGTTCTTGTCTACATGCTCCTGTGTGTTCTTGTCTACATGCTCCTGTGTGTTCTTGTCTTCATGCTCCTGTGTATTTTTGTCTACATGCTCCTGTGTGTTCTTGTCTACATGCTCCTGTGTGTTCGTGTCTTCATGCTCCTGTGTGTTCTTGTCTACATGCTCATGTGTGTTCTTGTCTACATGCTCCTGTGTGTTCTTGTCTACATGCTCCTGTGTGTTCTTGTCTACATGCTCCTGTGTGTTCTTGTCTTCATGCTCCTGTGTGTTCTTGTCTACATGCTCCTGTGTGTTCTTGTCTACATGCTCCTGTGTGTTCTTGTCTACATGCTCCTGTGTGTTCTTGTCTTCATGCTCCTGTGTGTTTTTGTCTACATGCTCCTGTGTGTTCTTGTCTACATGCTCCTGTGTGTTCTTGTCTTCATGCTCCTGTGTGTTCTTGTCTACATGCTCATGTGTGTTCTTGTCTACATGCTCCTGTGTGTTCTTGTCTTCATGCTCCTGTGTGTTCTTGTCTACATGCTCCTGTGTGTTCTTGTCTTCATGCTCCTGTGTGTTCTTGTCTACATGCTCCTGTGTGTTCTTGTCTCTGTGCTCCTGTGTGTTCTTGTCTACATGCTCCTGTGTGTTCTTGTCTACATGCTCCTGTGTGTTCTTGTCTTCATGCTCCTGTGTGTTCTTGTCTTCATGCTCCTGTGTGTTCTTGTCTACATGCTCCTGTGTGTTCTTGTCTCTGTGCTCCTGTGTGTTCTTGTCTACATGCTCCTGTGTGTTCTTGTCTACATGCTCCTGTGTGTTCTTGTCTACATGCTCCTGTGTGTTCTTGTCTCTGTGCTCCTGTGTGTTCTTGTCTAAATGCTCCTGTGTGTTCTTGTCTACATGCTCCTGTGTGTTCTTTTCTTCATGCTCCTGTGTGTTCTTGTCTCTGTGCTCCTGTGTGTTCTTGTCTTCATGCTCATGTGTGTTCTTGTCTTCATGCTCCTGTGTGTTCTTATCTCTGTGCTCCTGTGTGTTCTTGTCTTCATGCTCCTGTGTGTTCTTGTCTACATGCTCATGTGTGTTCTTGTCTACATGCTCCTGTGTGTTCTTGTCTTCATGCTCCTGTGTGTTCTTGTCTTCATGCTCCTGTGTGTTCTTGTCTACATGCTCCTGTGTGTTCTTGTCTACATGCTCCTGTGTGTTATTGTCTTCATGCTCATGTGTGTTCTTGTCTCTGTGCTCCTGTGTGTTCTTGTCTACATGCTCCTGTGTGTTCTTGTCTTCATGCTCCTGTGTGTTCTTGTCTACATGCTCCTGTGTGTTCTTGTCTACATGCTCCTGTGTGTTCTTGTCTACATGCTCCTGTGTGTTCTTGTCTACATGCTCCTGTGTGTTCTTGTCTACATGCTCCTGTGTGTTCTTGTCTACATGCTCCCGTGTGTTCTTGTCTACATGCTCCTGTGTGTTCTTGTCTACATGCTCCTGTGTGTTCTTGTCTACATGCTCCTGTGTGTTCTTGTCTTCATGCTCCTGTGTGTTCTTGTCTACATGCTCCTGTGTGTTCTTGTCTACATGCTCCTGTGTGTTCTTGTCTTCATGCTCCTGTGTGTTCTTGTCTACATGCTCATGTGTGTTCTTGTCTACATGCTCCTGTGTGTTCTTGTCTCTGTGCTCCTGTGTGTTCTTGTCTCTGTGCTCCTGTGTGTTCTTGTCTACATGCTCCTGTGTGTTCTTGTCTACATGCTCCTGTGTGTTCTTGTCTTCATGCTCCTGTGTGTTCATGTCTTCATGCTACTGTGTGTTATTGTCTTCATGCTCCTGTGTGTTCTTGTCTACATGCTCCTGTGTGTTCTTGTCTTCATGCTCCTGTGTGTTCTTGTCTTCATGCTCCTGTGTGTTCTTGTCTCTGTGCTCCTGTGTGTTCTTGTTTACATGCTCCTGTGTGTTCTTGTCTACATGCTCCTGTGTGTTCTTGTCTACATGCTCCTGTGTGTTCTTGTCTTCATGCTCCTGTGTGTTCTTGTCTACATGCTCCTGTGTGTTCTTGTCTACATGCTCCTGTGTGTTCTTGTCTTCATGCTCCTGTGTGTTCTTGTCTACATGCTCCTGTGTGTCCTTGTCTTCATGCTCCTGTGTGTTCTTGTCTACATGCTCCTGTGTGTTCTTGTCTACATGCTCCTGTGTGTTCTTGTCTTCATGCTCATGTGTGTTCTTGTCTCTGTGCTCCTGTGTGTTCTTGTCTACATGCTCCTGTGTGTTCTTGTCTTCATGCTCCTGTGTGTTCTTGTCTACATGCTCCTGTGTGTTCTTGTCTACATGCTCCTGTGTGTTCTTGTCTACATGCTCCTGTGTGTTCTTGTCTACATGCTCCTGTGTGTTCTTGTCTACATGCTCCTGTGTGTTCTTGTCTACATGCTCCTGTGTGTTCTTGTCTACATGCTCCTGTGTGTTATTGTCTACATGCTCCTGTGTGTTCTTGTCTACATGCTCCTGTGTGTTCTTGTCTTCATGCTCCTGTGTGTTTTTGTCTACATGCTCCTGTGTGTTCTTGTCTACATGCTCCTGTGTGTTCTTGTCTTCATGCTCCTGTGTGTTCTTGTCTACATGCTCATGTGTGTTCTTGTCTACATGCTCCTGTGTGTTCTTGTCTACATGCTCCTGTGTGTTCTTGTCTACATGCTCCTGTGTGTTCTTGTCTACATGCTCCTGTGTGTTCTTGTCTACATGCTCCTGTGTGTTCTTGTCTACATGCTCCTGTGTGTTCTTGTCTTCATGCTCCTGTGTGTTTTTGTCTACATGCTCCTGTGTGTTCTTGTCTACATGCTCCTGTGTGTTCTTGTCTACATGCTCCTGTGTGTTCTTGTCTTCATGCTCCTGTGTGTTCTTATCTCTGTGCTCCTGTGTGTTCTTGTCTTCATGCTCCTGTGTGTTCTTGTCTACATGCTCATGTGTGTTCTTGTCTACATGCTCCTGTGTGTTCTTGTCTTCATGCTCCTGTGTGTTCTTGTCTTCATGCTCCTGTGTGTTCTTGTCTACATGCTCCTGTGTGTTCTTGTCTCTGTGCTCCTGTGTGTTCTTGTCTACATGCTCCTGTGTGTTCTTGTCTACATGCTCCTGTGTGTTCTTGTCTACATGCTCCTGTGTGTTCTTGTCTCTGTGCTCCTGTGTGTTCTTGTCTACATGCTCCTGTGTGTTCTTGTCTACATGCTCCTGTGTGTTCTTTTCTTCATGCTCCTGTGTGTTCTTGTCTCTGTGCTCCTGTGTGTTCTTGTCTTCATGCTCCTGTGTGTTCTTGTCTACATGCTCCTGTGTGTTCTTGTCTACATGCTCCTGTGTGTTCTTGTCTCTGTGCTCCTGTGTGTTATTGTCTACATGCTCCTGTGTGTTCTTGTCTACATGCTCCTGTGTGTTCTTGTCTACATGCTCCTGTGTGTTCTTGTCTTCATGCTCCTGTGTGTTCTTGTCTACATGCTCCTGTGTGTTCTTGTCTCTGTGCTCCTGTGTGTTATTGTCTACATGCTCCTGTGTGTTCTTGTCTACATGCTCCTGTGTGTTCTTGTCTTCATGCTCCTGTGTGTTCTTGTCTTCATGCTCCTGTGTGTTCTTGTCTTCATGCTCCTGTGTGTTCTTGTCTTCATGCTCCTGTGTGTTCTTGTCTACATGCTCCTGTGTGTTCTTGTCTACATGCTCCTGTGTGTTCTTGTCTCTGTGCTCCTGTGTGTTCTTGTCTACATGCTCCTGTGTGTTCTTGTCTTCATGCTCCTGTGTGTTCTTGTCTTCATGCTCCTGTGTGTTCTTGTCTACATGCTCCTGTGTGTTCTTGTCTCTGTGCTCCTGTGTGTTCTTGTCTACATGCTCCTGTGTGTTCTTGTCTACATGCTCCTGTGTGTTCTTGTCTACATGCTCCTGTGTGTTCTTGTCTCTGTGCTCCTGTGTGTTCTTGTCTACATGCTCCTGTGTGTTCTTGTCTACATGCTCCTGTGTGTTCTTTTCTTCATGCTCCTGTGTGTTCTTGTCTCTGTGCTCCTGTGTGTTCTTGTCTTCATGCTCCTGTGTGTTCTTGTCTACATGCTCCTGTGTGTTCTTGTCTACATGCTCCTGTGTGTTCTTGTCTCTGTGCTCCTGTGTGTTATTGTCTACATGCTCCTGTGTGTTCTTGTCTACATGCTCCTGTGTGTTCTTGTCTACATGCTCCTGTGTGTTCTTGTCTTCATGCTCCTGTGTGTTCTTGTCTACATGCTCCTGTGTGTTCTTGTCTCTGTGCTCCTGTGTGTTATTGTCTACATGCTCCTGTGTGTTCTTGTCTACATGCTCCTGTGTGTTCTTGTCTTCATGCTCCTGTGTGTTCTTGTCTTCATGCTCCTGTGTGTTCTTGTCTTCATGCTCCTGTGTGTTCTTGTCTTCATGCTCCTGTGTGTTCTTGTCTACATGCTCCTGTGTGTTCTTGTCTACATGCTCCTGTGTGTTCTTGTCTCTGTGCTCCTGTGTGTTCTTGTCTACATGCTCCTGTGTGTTCTTGTCTACATGCTCCTGTGTGTTCTTGTCTTCATGCTCCTGTGTGTTCTTGTCTTCATGCTCCTGTGTGTTCTTGTCTACATGCTCCTGTGTGTTCTTGTCTCTGTGCTCCTGTGTGTTCTTGTCTACATGCTCCTGTGTGTTCTTGTCTACATGCTCCTGTGTGTTCTTGTCTACATGCTCCTGTGTGTTCTTGTCTCTGTGCTCCTGTGTGTTCTTGTCTACATGCTCCTGTGTGTTCTTGTCTACATGCTCCTGTGTGTTCTTTTCTTCATGCTCCTGTGTGTTCTTGTCTCTGTGCTCCTGTGTGTTCTTGTCTTCATGCTCCTGTGTGTTCTTGTCTACATGCTCCTGTGTGTTCTTGTCTACATGCTCCTGTGTGTTCTTGTCTCTGTGCTCCTGTGTGTTATTGTCTACATGCTCCTGTGTGTTCTTGTCTACATGCTCCTGTGTGTTCTTGTCTACATGCTCCTGTGTGTTCTTGTCTTCATGCTCCTGTGTGTTCTTGTCTACATGCTCCTGTGTGTTCTTGTCTCTGTGCTCCTGTGTGTTATTGTCTACATGCTCCTGTGTGTTCTTGTCTACATGATCCTGTGTGTTCTTGTCTTCATGCTCCTGTGTGTTCTTGTCTTCATGCTCCTGTGTGTTCTTGTCTTCATGCTCCTGTGTGTTCTTGTCTTCATGCTCCTGTGTGTTCTTGTCTACATGCTCCTGTGTGTTCTTGTCTACATGCTCCTGTGTGTTCTTGTCTCTGTGCTCCTGTGTGTTCTTGTCTACATGCTCATGTGTGTTCTTGTCTACATGCTCCTGTGTGTTCTTGTCTACATGCTCCTGTGTGTTCTTGTCTACATGCTCCTGTGTGTTCTTGTCTACATGCTCCTGTGTGTTCTTGTCTACATGCTCCTGTGTGTTCTTGTCTTCATGCTCCTGTGTGTTCTTGTCTTCATGCTCCTGTGTGTTCTTGTCTACATGCTCCTGTGTGTTCTTGTCTACATGCTCCTGTGTGTTCTTGTCTACATGCTCCTGTGTGTTCTTGTCTTCATGCTCCTGTGTGTTCTTGTCTTCATGCTCCTGTGTGTTCTTGTCTTCATGCTCCTGTGTGTTCTTGTCTACATGCTCCTGTGTGTTCTTGTCTACATGCTCCTGTGTGTTATTGTCTACATGCTCCTGTGTGTTCTTGTCTACATGCTCCTGTGTGTTCTTGTCTACATGCTCCTGTGTGTTCTTGTCTTCATGCTCCTGTGTGTTCTTGTCTTCATGCTCCTGTGTGTTCTTGTCTTCATGCTCCTGTGTGTTCTTGTCTACATGCTCCTGTGTGTTCTTGTCTACATGCTCCTGTGTGTTCTTGTCTCTGTGCTCCTGTGTGTTCTTGTCTACATGCTCATGTGTGTTCTTGTCTACATGCTCCTGTGTGTTCTTGTCTACATGCTCCTGTGTGTTCTTGTCTACATGCTCCTGTGTGTTCTTGTCTACATGCTCCTGTGTGTTCTTGTCTACATGCTCCTGTGTGTTCTTGTCTTCATGCTCCTGTGTGTTCTTGTCTTCATGCTCCTGTGTGTTCTTGTCTACATGCTCCTGTGTGTTCTTGTCTACATGCTCCTGTGTGTTCTTGTCTACATGCTCCTGTGTGTTCTTGTCTTCATGCTCCTGTGTGTTCTTGTCTTCATGCTCCTGTGTGTTCTTGTCTTCATGCTCCTGTGTGTTCTTGTCTACATGCTCCTGTGTGTTCTTGTCTACATGCTCCTGTGTGTTATTGTCTACATGCTCCTGTGTGTTCTTGTCTACATGCTCCTGTGTGTTCTTGTCTACATGCTCCTGTGTGTTCTTGTCTTCATGCTCCTGTGTGTTCTTGTCTTCATGCTCCTGTGTGTTCTTGTCTTCATGCTCCTGTGTGTTCTTGTCTTCATGCTCCTGTGTGTTCTTGTCTCTGTGCTCCTGTGTGTTCTTGTCTTCATGCTCCTGTGTGTTCTTGTCTACATGCTCCTGTGTGTTCTTGTCTACATGCTCCTGTGTGTTCTTGTCTTCATGCTCCTGTGTGTTCTTGTCTTCATGCTCCTGTGTGTTCTTGTCTACATGCTCCTGTGTGTTCTTGTCTTCATGCTCCTGTGTGTTCTTGTCTACATGCTCCTGTGTGTTCTTGTCTACATGCTCCTGTGTGTTCTTGTCTTCATGCTCCTGTGTGTTCTTGTCTCTGTGCTCCTGTGTGTTCTTGTCTTCATGCTCCTGTGTGTTCTTGTCTACATGCTCCTGTGTGTTCTTGTCTACATGCTCCTGTCTGTTCTTGTCTTCATGCTCCTGTGTGTTCTTGTCTTCATGCTCCTGTGTGTTCTTGTCTACATGCTCCTGTGTGTTCTTGTCTTCATGCTCCTGTGTGTTCTTGTCTACATGCTCCTGTGTGTTCTTGTCTACATGCTCCTGTGTGTTCTTGTCTCTGTGCTCCTGTGTGTTCTTGTCTCTGTGCTCCTGTGTGTTCTTGTCTACGTGCTCCTGTGTGTTCTTGTCTTCATGCTCCTGTGTGTTCTTATCTCTGTGCTCCTGTGTGTTCTTGTCTTCATGCTCCTGTGTGTTCTTGTCTACATGCTCCTGTGTGTTCTTGTCTACATGCTCCTGTGTGTTCTTGTCTTCATGCTCCTGTGTGTTCTTGTCTTCATGCTCCTGTGTGTTCTTGTCTACATGCTCCTGTGTGTTCTTGTCTTCATGCTCCTGTGTGTTCTTGTCTACATGCTCCTGTGTGTTCTTGTCTTCATGCTCCTGTGTGTTCTTGTCTTCATGCTCCTGTGTGTTCTTGTCTACATGCTCCTGTGTGTTCTTGTCTACATGCTCCTGTGTGTTCTTGTCTCTGTGCTCCTGTGTGTTCTTGTCTACATGCTCATGTGTGTTCTTGTCTACATGCTCCTGTGTGTTCTTGTCTACATGCTCCTGTGTGTTCTTGTCTACATGCTCCTGTGTGTTCTTGTCTACATGCTCCTGTGTGTTCTTGTCTACATGCTCCTGTGTGTTCTTGTCTTCATGCTCCTGTGTGTTCTTGTCTTCATGCTCCTGTGTGTTCTTGTCTACATGCTCCTGTGTGTTCTTGTCTACATGCTCCTGTGTGTTCTTGTCTACATGCTCCTGTGTGTTCTTGTCTTCATGCTCCTGTGTGTTCTTGTCTTCATGCTCCTGTGTGTTCTTGTCTTCATGCTCCTGTGTGTTCTTGTCTACATGCTCCTGTGTGTTCTTGTCTACATGCTCCTGTGTGTTATTGTCTACATGCTCCTGTGTGTTCTTGTCTACATGCTCCTGTGTGTTCTTGTCTACATGCTCCTGTGTGTTCTTGTCTTCATGCTCCTGTGTGTTCTTGTCTTCATGCTCCTGTGTGTTCTTGTCTTCATGCTCCTGTGTGTTCTTGTCTTCATGCTCCTGTGTGTTCTTGTCTCTGTGCTCCTGTGTGTTCTTGTCTTCATGCTCCTGTGTGTTCTTGTCTACATGCTCCTGTGTGTTCTTGTCTACATGCTCCTGTGTGTTCTTGTCTTCATGCTCCTGTGTGTTCTTGTCTTCATGCTCCTGTGTGTTCTTGTCTACATGCTCCTGTGTGTTCTTGTCTTCATGCTCCTGTGTGTTCTTGTCTACATGCTCCTGTGTGTTCTTGTCTACATGCTCCTGTGTGTTCTTGTCTCTGTGCTCCTGTGTGTTCTTGTCTCTGTGCTCCTGTGTGTTCTTGTCTACATGCTCCTGTGTGTTCTTGTCTTCATGCTCCTGTGTGTTCTTATCTCTGTGCTCCTGTGTGTTCTTGTCTTCATGCTCCTGTGTGTTCTTGTCTACATGCTCATGTGTGTTCTTGTCTACATGCTCCTGTGTGTTCTTGTCTTCATGCTCCTGTGTGTTCTTGTCTTCATGCTCCTGTGTGTTCTTGTCTACATGCTCCTGTGTGTTCTTGTCTTCATGCTCCTGTGTGTTCTTGTCTACATGCTCCTGTGTGTTCTTGTCTTCATGCTCCTGTGTGTTCTTGTCTACATGCTCCTGTGTGTTCTTGTCTTCATGCTCCTGTGTGTTCTTGTCTACATGCTCCTGTGTGTTCTTGTCTTCATGCTCCTGTGTGTTCTTGTCTTCATGCTCCTGTGTGTTCTTGTCTACATGCTCCTGTGTGTTCTTGTCTACATGCTCCTGTGTGTTCTTGTCTACATGCTCCTGTGTGTTCTTGTCTCTGTGCTCCTGTGTGTTATTGTCTTCATGCTCCTGTGTGTTCTTGTCTACATGCTCCTGTGTGTTCTTGTCTTCATGCTCCTGTGTGTTCTTGTCTTCATGCTCCTGTGTGTTCTTGTCTTCATGCTCCTGTGTGTTCTTGTCTACATGCTCCTGTGTGTTCTTGTCTACATGCTCCTGTGTGTTCTTGTCTACATGCTCCTGTGTGTTCTTGTCTTCATGCTCCTGTGTGTTCTTGTCTACATGCTCCTGTGTGTTCTTGTCTTCATGCTCCTGTGTGTTCTTGTCTTCATGCTCCTGTGTGTTCTTGTCTACATGCTCCTGTGTGTTCTTGTCTACATGCTCCTGTGTGTTCTTGTCTTCATGCTCCTGTGTGTTCTTGTCTTCATGCTCCTGTGTGTTCTTGTCTACATGCTCCTGTGTGTTCTTGTCTCTGTGCTCCTGTGTGTTCTTGTCTCTGTGCTCCTGTGTGTTCTTGTCTCTGTGCTCCTGTGTGTTCTTGTCTCTGTGCTCCTGTGTGTTCTTGTCTTCATGCTCCTGTGTGCTATTGTCTTCATGCTCCTGTGTGTTCTTGTCTCCATGCTATTGTGTGTTCTTGTCTTCATGCTCATGTGTGTTCTTGTCTTCATGCTCCTGTGTGTTCTTGTCTCTGTGCTCCTGTGTGTTCTTGTCTACATGCTCTTGTGTGTTCTTGTCTACATGCTCCTGTGTGTTCTTGTCTTCATGCTCCTGTGTGTTCTTGTCTTCATGCTCCTGTGTGTTCTTGTCTACATGCTCCTGTGTGGTCTTGTCTACATGCTCCTGTGTGTTCTTGTCTACATGCTCCTGTGTGTTCTTGTCTACATGCTCCTGTGTGTTCTTGTCTACATGCTCCTGTGTGTTCTTGTCTTCATGCTCCTGTGTGTTCTTGTCTTCATGCTCCTGTGTGTTCTTGTCTACATGCTCCTGTGTGTTCTTGTCTACATGCTCCTGTGTGTTCTTGTCTACATGCTCCTGTGTGTTCTTGTCTACATGCTCCTGTGTGTTCTTGTCTACATGCTCCTGTGTGTTCTTGTCTACATGCTCCTGTGTGTTCTTGTCTCTGTGCTCCTGTGTGTTCTTGTCTTCATGCTCCTGTGTGTTCTTGTCTTCATGCTCCTGTGTGTTCTTGTCTACATGCTCCTGTGTGTTCTTGTCTTCATGCTCCTGTGTGTTCTTGTCTACATGCTCCTGTGTGTCCTTGTCTACATGCTCCTGTGTGTTCTTGTCTACATGCTCCTGTGTGTTCTTGTCTTCATGCTCCTGTGTGTTCGTGTCTTCATGTTCCTGTGTGTTCTTGTCTTCATGCTCCTGTGTGTTCTTGTCTACATGCTCCTGTGTGTTCTTGTCTTCATGCTCCTGTGTGTTCTTGTCTTCATGCTCCTGTGTGTTCTTGTCGCTGTGCTCCTGTGTGTTCTTGTCTACATGCTCCTGTGTGTTCTTGTCTTCATGCTCCTGTGTGTTCTTGTCTACATGCTCCTGTGTGTTCTTGTCTACATGCTCCTGTGTGTTCTAGTCTTCATGCTCCTGTGTGTTCTTGTCTTCATGCTCCTGTGTGTTCTTGTCTACATGCTCCTGTGTGTTCTTGTCTCTGTGCTCTTGTGTGTTCTTGTCTACATGCTCCTGTGTGTTCTTGTCTCTGTGCTCCTGTGTGTTCTTGTCTACATGCTCCTGTGTGTTCTTGTCTACATGCTCCTGTGTGTTCTTGTCTCTGTGCTCCTGTGTGTTCTTGTCTACATGCTCCTGTGTGTTCTTGTCTACATGCTCCTGTGTGTTCTTGTCTACATGCTCCTGTTTGTTCTTGTCTACATGCTCCTGTGTGTTCTTGTCTACATGCTCCTGTGTGTTCTTGTCTACATGCTCCTGTGTGTTCTTGTCTACATGCTCCTGTGTGTTCTTGTCTTCATGCTCCTGTGTGTTCTTGTCTACATGCTCCTGTGTGTTCTTGTCTCTGTGCTCCTGTGTGTTCTTGTCTACATGCTCCTGTGTGTTCTTGTCTCTGTGCTCCTGTGTGTTCTTGTCTACATGCTCATGTGTGTTCTTGTCTCTGTGCTCCTGTGTGTTCTTGTCTACATGCTCCTGTGTGTTCTTGTCTACATGCTCCTGTGTGTTCTTGTCTTCATGCTCCTGTGTGTTCTTGTCTCTGTGCTCCTGTGTGTTCTTGTCTACATGCTCCTGTGTGTTCTTGTCTTCATGCTCCTGTGTGTTCTTGACTCTGTGCTCATGTGTGTTCTTGTCTTCATGCTCCTGTGTGTTCTTGTCTTCATGCTCCTGTGTGTTCTTGTCTTCATGCTCCTGTGTGTTCTTGTCTTCATGCTCCTGTGTGTTCTTGTCTTCATGCTCCTGTGTGTTCTTGTCTTCATGCTCCTGTGTGTTCTTGTCTTCATGCTCCTGTGTGTTCTTGTCTACATGCTCCTGTGTGTTCTTGTCTACATGCTCCTGTGTGTTCTTGTCTTCATGCTCCTGTGTGTTCTTGTCTACATGCTCCTGTGTGTTCTTGTCTCTGTGCTCCTGTGTGTTCTTGTCTACATGCTCCTGTGTGTTCTTGTCTACATGCTCCTGTGTGTTCTTCTCTTCATGCTCCTGTGTGTTCTTGTCTTCATGCTCCTGTGTGTTCTTGTCTTCATGCTCCTGTGTGTTCTTGTCTTCATGCTCCTGTGTGTTCTTGTCTTCATGCTCCTGTGTGTTCTTGTCTACATGCTCCTGTGTGTTCTTGTCTACATGCTCCTGTGTGTTCTTGTCTCTGTGCTCCTGTGTGTTCTTGTCTACATGCTCCTGTGTGTTCTTGTCTACATGCTCCTGTGTGTTCTTGTCTACATGCTCCTGTGTGTTCTTGTCTACATGCTCCTGTGTGTTCTTGTCTACATGCTCCTGTGTGTTCTTGTCTACATGCTCCTGTGTGTTCTTGTCTTCATGCTCCTGTGTGTTCTTGTCTTCATGCTCCTGTGTGTTCTTGTCTACATGCTCCTGTGTGTTCTTGTCTACATGCTCCTGTGTGTTCTTGTCTACATGCTCCTGTGTGTTCTTGTCTTCATGCTCCTGTGTGTTCTTGTCTTCATGCTCCTGTGTGTTCTTGTCTACATGCTCCTGTGTGTTATTGTCTACATGCTCCTGTGTGTTCTTGTCTACATGCTCATGTGTGTTCTTGTCTACATGCTCCTGTGTGTTCTTGTCTTCATGCTCCTGTGTGTTCTTGTCTTCATGCTCCTGTGTGTTCTTGTCTGCATGCTCCTGTGTGTTCTTGTCTTCATGCTCCTGTGTGTTCTTGTCTCTGTGCTCCTGTGTGTTCTTGTCTTCATGCTCCTGTGTGTTCTTGTCTACATGCTCCTGTGTGTTCTTGTCTACATGCTCCTGTCTGTTCTTGTCTTCATGCTCCTGTGTGTTCTTGTCTTCATGCTCCTGTGTGTTCTTGTCTACATGCTCCTGTGTGTTCTTGTCTTCATGCTCCTGTGTGTTCTTGTCTACATGCTCCTGTGTGTTCTTGTCTACATGCTCCTGTGTGTTCTTGTCTCTGTGCTCCTGTGTGTTCTTGTCTCTGTGCTCCTGTGTGTTCTTGTCTACGTGCTCCTGTGTGTTCTTGTCTT
Source organism: Notolepis coatsorum (assembly GCF_963971535.1). Taxonomy (NCBI): domain Eukaryota; kingdom Metazoa; phylum Chordata; class Actinopteri; order Aulopiformes; family Paralepididae; genus Notolepis; species Notolepis coatsorum. The sequence goes on from NC_140165.1 coordinate 268,533,205, forward strand.
CATGCTCCTGTGTGTTCTTATCTCTGTGCTCCTGTGTGTTCTTGTCTTCATGCTCCTGTGTGTTCTTGTCTACATGCTCCTGTGTGTTCTTGTCTACATGCTCCTGTGTGTTCTTGTCTTCATGCTCCTGTGTGTTCTTGTCTTCATGCTCCTGTGTGTTCTTGTCTACATGCTCCTGTGTGTTCTTGTCTTCATGCTCCTGTGTGTTCTTGTCTACATGCTCCTGTGTGTTCTTGTCTCTGTGCTCCTGTGTGTTCTTGTCTACATGCTCCTGTGTGTTCTTGTCTTCATGCTCATGTGTGTTCTTGACTCTGTGCTCCTGTGTGTTCTTGTCTTCATGCTCCTGTGTGTTCTTGTCTTCATGCTCCTGTGTGTCCTTGTCTTCATGCTCCTGTGTGTTCTTGTCTTCATGCTCCTGTGTGTTCTTGTCTTCATGCTCCTGTGTGTTCTTGTCTTCATGCTCCTGTGTGTTCTTGTCTTCATGCTCCTGTGTGTTCTTGTCTACATGCTCCTGTGTGTTCTTGTCTACATGCTCCTGTGTGTTCTTGTCTTCATGCTCCTGTGTGTTCTTGTCTTCATGCTCCTGTGTGTTCTTGTCTACATGCTCCTGTGTGTTCTTGTCTTCATGCTCCTGTGTGTTCTTGTCTTCATGCTCCTGTGTGTTCTTGTCTTCATGCTCCTGTGTGTTCTTGTCTACATGCTCCTGTGTGTTCTTGTCTTCATGCTCCTGTGTGTTCTTGTCTACATGCTCCTGTGTGTTCTTGTCTACATGCTCCTGTGTGTTCTTGTCTACATGCTCCTGTGTGTTCTTGTCTTCATGCTCCTGTGTGTTCTTGTCTTCATGCTCCTGTGTGTTCTTGTCTTCATGCTCCTGTGTGTTCTTGTCTACATGCTCCTGTGTGTTCTTGTCTCTGTGCTCCTGTGTGTTCTTGTCTCTGTGCTCCTGTGTGTTCTTGTCTACATGCTCCTGTGTGTTCTTGTCTTCATGCTCCTGTGTGTTCTTATCTCTGTGCTTCTGTGTGTTCTTGTCTTCATGCTCCTGTGTGTTCTTGTCTACATGCTCCTGTGTGTTCTTGTCTACATGCTCCTGTGTGTTCTTGTCTTCATGCTCCTGTGTGTTCTTGTCTTCATGCTCCTGTGTGTTCTTGTCTACATGCTCCTGTGTGTTCTTGTCTTCATGCTCATGTGTGTTCTTGTCTACATGCTCCTGTGTGTTCTTGTCTTCATGCTCCTGTGTGTTCTTGTCTACATGCTCCTGTGTGTTCTTGTCTTCATGCTCCTGTGTGTTCTTGTCTACATGCTCCTGTGTGTTCTTGTCTTCATGCTCCTGTGTGTTCATGTCTTCATGCTCCTGTGTGTTCTTGTCTACATGCTCCTGTGTGTTCTTGTCTACATGCTCCTGTGTGTTCTTGTCTACATGCTCCTGTGTGTTCTTGTCTCTGTGCTCCTGTGTGTTCTTGTCTTCATGCTCCTGTGTGTTCTTGTCTACATGCTCCTGTGTGTTCTTGTCTTCATGCTCCTGTGTGTTCTTGTCTACATGCTCCTGTGTGTTCTTGTCTCTGTGCTCCTGTGTGTTCTTGTCTCTGTGCTCCTGTGTGTTCTTGTCTACATGCTCCTGTGTGTTCTTGTCTTCATGCTCCTGTGTGTTCTTGTCTCTGTGCTCCTGTGTGTTCTTGTCTACATGCTTTTGTGTGTTCTTGTCTACATGCTCCTGTGTGTTCTTGTCTTCATGCTCCTGTGTGTTCTTGTCTTCATGCTCCTGTGTGTTCTTGTCTACATGCTCCTGTGTGTTCTTGTCTACATGCTCCTGTGTGTTCTTGTCTACATGCTCCTGTGTGTTCTTGTCTACATGCTCCTGTGTGTTCTTGTCTACATGCTCCTGTGTGTTCTTGTCTTCATGCTCCTGTGTGTTCTTGTCTTCATGCTCCTGTGTGTTCTTGTCTACATGCTCCTGTGTGTTCTTGTCTACATGCTCCTGTGTGTTCTTGTCTACATGCTCCTGTGTGTTCTTGTCTGCATGCTCCTGTGTGTTCTTGTCTACATGCTCCTGTGTGTTCTTGTCTACATGCTCCTGTGTGTTCTTGTCTCTGTGCTCCTGTGTGTTCTTGTCTTCATGCTCCTGTGTGTTCTTGTCTTCATGCTCCTGTGTGTTCTTGTCTACATGCTCCTGTGTGTTCTTGTATTCATGCTCCTGTGTGTTCTTGTCTACATGCTCATGTGTGTCCTTGTCTACATGCTCCTGTGTGTTCTTGTCTACATGCTCCTGTGTGTTCTTGTCTTCATGCTCCTGTGTGTTCTTGTCTTCATGTTCCTGTGTGTTCTTGTCTTCATGCTCCTGTGTGTTCTTGTCTACATGCTCCTGTGTGTTCTTGTCTTCATGCTCCTGTGTGTTCTTGTCTCTGTGCTCCTGTGTGTTCTTGTCTACATGCTCCTGTGTGTTCTTGTCTTCATGCTCCTGTGTGTTCTTGTCTACATGCTCCTGTGTGTTCTTGTCTACATGCTCCTGTGTGTTCTTGTCTTCATGCTCCTGTGTGTTCTTGTCTTCATGCTCCTGTGTGTTCTTGTCTACATGCTCCTGTGTGTTCTTGTCTCTGTGCTCTTGTGTGTTCTTGTCAACATGCTCCTGTGTGTTCTTGTCTCTGTGCTCCTGTGTGTTCTTGTCTACATGCTCCTGTGTGTTCTTGTCTACATGCTCCTGTGTGTTCTTGTCTCTGTGCTCCTGTGTGTTCTTGTCTACATGCTCCTGTGTGTTCTTGTCTACATGCTCCTGTGTGTTCTTGTCTACATGCTCCTGTGTGTTCTTGTCTACATGCTCCTGTGTGTTCTTGTCTACATGCTCCTGTGTGTTCTTGTCTACATGCTCCTGTGTGTTCTTGTCTACATGCTCCTGTGTGTTCTTGTCTTCATGCTCCTGTGTGTTCTTGTCTACATGCTCCTGTGTGTTCTTGTCTCTGTGCTCCTGTGTGTTCTTGTCTACATGCTCCTGTGTGTTCTTGTCTCTGTGCTCCTGTGTGTTCTTGTCTACATGCTCCTGTGTGTTCTTGTCTCTGTGCTCCTGTGTGTTCTTGTCTACATGCTCCTGTGTGTTCTTGTCTACATGCTCCTGTGTGTTCTTGTCTTCATGCTCCTGTGTGTTCTTGTTTCTGTGCTCCTGTGTGTTCTTGTCTACATGCTCCTGTGTGTTCTTGTCTTCATGCTCCTGTGTGTTCTTGACTCTGTGCTCATGTGTGTTCTTGTCTTCATGCTCCTGTGTGTTATTGTCTTCATGCTCCTGTGTGTTCTTGTCTTCATGCTCCTGTGTGTTCTTGTCTTCATGCTCCTGTGTGTTCTTGTATTCATGCTCCTGTGTGTTATTGTCTTCATGCTCCTGTGTGTTCTTGTCTTCATGCTCCTGTGTGTTCTTGTCTACATGCTCCTGTGTGTTCTTGTCTACATGCTCCTGTGTGTTCTTGTCTTCATGCTCCTGTGTGTTCTTGTCTACATGCTCCTGTGTGTTCTTGTCTCTGTGCTCCTGTGTGTTCTTGTCTACATGCTCCTGTGTGTTCTTGTCTACATGCTCCTGTGTGTTCTTCTCTTCATGCTCCTGTGTGTTCTTGTCTTCATGCTCCTGTGTGTTCTTGTCTTCATGCTCCTGTGTGTTCTTGTCTTCATGCTCCTGTGTGTTCTTGTCTTCATGCTCCTGTGTGTTCTTGTCTACATGCTCCTGTGTGTTCTTGTCTACATGCTCCTGTGTGTTCTTGTCTCTGTGCTCCTGTGTGTTCTTGTCTACATGCTCCTGTGTGTTCTTGTCTACATGCTCCTGTGTGTTCTTGTCTACATGCTCCTGTGTGTTCTTGTCTACATGCTCCTGTGTGTTCTTTTCTACATGCTCCTGTGTGTTCTTGTCTACATGCTCCTGTGTGTTCTTGTCTTCATGCTCCTGTGTGTTCTTGTCTTCATGCTCCTGTGTGTTCTTGTCTACATGCTCCTGTGTGTTCTTGTCTACATGCTCCTGTGTGTTCTTGTCTACATGCTCCTGTGTGTTCTTGTCTTCATGCTCCTGTGTGTTCTTGTCTTCATGCTCCTGTGTGTTCTTGTCTACATGCTCCTGTGTGTTCTTGTCTACATGCTCCTGTGTGTTATTGTCTACATGCTCCTGTGTGTTCTTGTCTACATGCTCCTGTGTGTTATTGTCTACATGCTCCTGTGTGTTCTTGTCTTCATGCTCCTGTGTGTTCTTGTCTACATGCTCCTGTGTGTTCTTCTCTTCATGCTCCTGTGTGTTCTTGTCTTCATGCTCCTGTGTGTTCTTGTCTTCATGCTCCTGTGTGTTCTTGTCTTCATGCTCCTGTGTGTTCTTGTCTTCATGCTCCTGTGTGTTCTTGTCTACATGCTCCTGTGTGTTCTTGTCTACATGCTCCTGTGTGTTCTTGTCTCTGTGCTCCTGTGTGTTCTTGTCTACATGCTCCTGTGTGTTCTTGTCTACATGCTCCTGTGTGTTCTTGTCTACATGCTCCTGTGTGTTCTTGTCTACATGCTCCTGTGTGTTCTTTTCTACATGCTCCTGTGTGTTCTTGTCTACATGCTCCTGTGTGTTCTTGTCTTCATGCTCCTGTGTGTTCTTGTCTTCATGCTCCTGTGTGTTCTTGTCTACATTCTCCTGTGTGTTCTTGTCTACATGCTCCTGTGTGTTCTTGTCTACATGCTCCTGTGTGTTCTTGTCTTCATGCTCCTGTGTGTTCTTGTCTTCATGCTCCTGTGTGTTCTTGTCTACATGCTCCTGTGTGTTCTTGTCTACATGCTCCTGTGTGTTATTGTCTACATGCTCCTGTGTGTTCTTGTCTACATGCTCCTGTGTGTTATTGTCTACATGCTCCTGTGTGTTCTTTTCTTCATGCTCCTGTGTGTTCTTGTCTTCATGCTCCTGTGTGTTCTTGTCTTCATGCTCCTGTGTGTTCTTGTCTTCATGCTCCTGTGTGTTCTTGTCTCTGTGCTCCTGTGTGTTCTTGTATTCATGCTCCTGTGTGTTATTGTCTTCATGCTCCTGTGTGTTCTTGTCTTCATGCTCCTGTGTGTTCTTGTCTACATGCTCCTGTGTGTTCTTGTCTACATGCTCCTGTGTGTTCTTGTCTTCATGCTCCTGTGTGTTCTTGTCTACATGCTCCTGTGTGTTCTTGTCTCTGTGCTCCTGTGTGTTCTTGTCTACATGCTCCTGTGTGTTCTTGTCTACATGCTCCTGTGTGTTCTTCTCTTCATGCTCCTGTGTGTTCTTGTCTTCATGCTCCTGTGTGTTCTTGTCTTCATGCTCCTGTGTGTTCTTGTCTTCATGCTCCTGTGTGTTCTTGTCTTCATGCTCCTGTGTGTTCTTGTCTACATGCTCCTGTGTGTTCTTGTCTACATGCTCCTGTGTGTTCTTGTCTCTGTGCTCCTGTGTGTTCTTGTCTACATGCTCCTGTGTGTTCTTGTCTACATGCTCCTGTGTGTTCTTGTCTACATGCTCCTGTGTGTTCTTGTCTACATGCTCCTGTGTGTTCTTTTCTACATGCTCCTGTGTGTTCTTGTCTACATGCTCCTGTGTGTTCTTGTCTTCATGCTCCTGTGTGTTCTTGTCTTCATGCTCCTGTGTGTTCTTGTCTACATGCTCCTGTGTGTTCTTGTCTACATGCTCCTGTGTGTTCTTGTCTACATGCTCCTGTGTGTTCTTGTCTTCATGCTCCTGTGTGTTCTTGTCTTCATGCTCCTGTGTGTTCTTGTCTACATGCTCCTGTGTGTTCTTGTCTACATGCTCCTGTGTGTTATTGTCTACATGCTCCTGTGTGTTCTTGTCTACATGCTCCTGTGTGTTATTGTCTACATGCTCCTGTGTGTTCTTGTCTTCATGCTCCTGTGTGTTCTTGTCTTCATGCTCCTGTGTGTTCTTGTCTTCATGCTCCTGTGTGTTCTTGTCTTCATGCTCCTGTGTGTTCTTGTCTCTGTGCTCCTTTGTGTTCTTGTATTCATGCTCCTGTGTGTTCTTGTCTACATGCTCCTGTGTGTTCTTGTCTACATGCTCCTGTGTGTTCTTGTCTTCATGCTCCTGTGTGTTCTTGTCTTCATGCTCCTGTGTGTTCTTGTCTACATGCTCCTGTGTGTTCTTGTCTTCATGCTCCTGTGTGTTCTTGTCTACATGCTCCTGCGTGTTCTTGTCTACATGCTCCTGTGTGTTCTTGTCTCTGTGCTCCTGTGTGTTCTTGTCTCTGTGCTCCTGTGTGTTCTTGTCTACATGCTCCTGTGTGTTCTTGTCTTCATGCTCCTGTGTGTTCTTATCTCTGTGCTCCTGTGTGTTCTTGTCTTCATGCTCCTGTGTGTTCTTGTCTACATGCTCCTGTGTGTTCTTGTCTACATGCTCCTGTGTGTTCTTGTCTTCATGCTCCTGTGTGTTCTTGTCTTCATGCTCCTGTGTGTTCTTGTCTACATGCTCATGTGTGTTCTTGTCTTCATGCTCCTGTGTGTTCTTGTCTACATGCTCCTGTGTGTTCTTGTCTCTGTGCTCCTGTGTGTTCTTGTCTACATGCTCCTGTGTGTTCTTGTCTTCATGCTCCTGTGTGTTCTTGACTCTGTGCTCCTGTGTGTTCTTGTATACATGCTCCTGTGTGTTCTTGTCTACATGCTCCTGTGTGTTCTTGTCTTCATGCTCCTGTGTGTTCTTGTCTACATGCTCCTGTGTGTTCTTGTCTCTGTGCTCCTGTGTGTTCTTGTCTACATGCTCCTGTGTGTTCTTGTCTACATGCTCCTTTGTGTTCTTCTCTTCATGCTCCTGTGTGTTCTTGTCTTCATGCTCCTGTGTGTTCTTGTCTTCATGCTCCTGTGTGTTCTTGTCTTCATGCTCCTGTGTGTTCTTGTCTTCATGCTCCTGTGTGTTCTTGTCTACATGCTCCTGTGTGTTCTTGTCTACATGCTCCTGTGTGTTCTTGTCTCTGTGCTCCTGTGTGTTCTTGTCTTCATGCTCCTGTGTGTTCTTGTCTACATGCTCCTGTGTGTTCTTGTCTTCATGCTCCTGTGTGTTCTTGTCTACATGCTCCTGTGTGTTCTTGTCTCTGTGCTCCTGTGTGTTCTTGTCTCTGTGCTCCTGTGTGTTCTTGTCTACATGCTCCTGTGTGTTCTTGTCTTCATGCTCCTGTGTGTTCTTGTCTCTGTGCTCCTGTGTGTTCTTGTCTACATGCTTTTGTGTGTTCTTGTCTACATGCTCCTGTGTGTTCTTGTCTTCATGCTCCTGTGTGTTCTTGTCTTCATGCTCCTGTGTGTTCTTGTCTACATGCTCCTGTGTGTTCTTGTCTACATGCTCCTGTGTGTTCTTGTCTACATGCTCCTGTGTGTTCTTGTCTACATGCTCCTGTGTGTTCTTGTCTACATGCTCCTGTGTGTTCTTGTCTTCATGCTCCTGTGTGTTCTTGTCTTCATGCTCCTGTGTGTTCTTGTCTACATGCTCCTGTGTGTTCTTGTCTACATGCTCCTGTGTGTTCTTGTCTACATGCTCCTGTGTGTTCTTGTCTACATGCTCCTGTGTGTTCTTGTCTACATGCTCCTGTGTGTTCTTGTCTACATGTTCCTGTGTGTTCTTGTCTACATGCTCCTGTGTGTTCTTGTCTTCATGCTCCTGTGTGTTCTTGTCTTCATGCTCCTGTGTGTTCTTGTCTACATGCTCCTGTGTGTTCTTGTCTCTGTGCTCCTGTGTGTTCTTGTCTCTGTGCTCCTGTGTGTTCTTGTCTACATGCTCCTGTGTGTTCTTGTCTTCATGCTCCTGTGTGTTCTTATCTCTGTGCTCCTGTGTGTTCTTGTCTTCATGCTCCTGTGTGTTCTTGTCTACATGCTCCTGTGTGTTCTTGTCTACATGCTCCTGTGTGTTCTTGTCTTCATGCTCCTGTGTGTTCTTGTCTTCATGCTCCTGTGTGTTCTTGTCTACATGCTCATGTGTGTTCTTGTCTTCATGCTCCTGTGTGTTCTTGTCTACATGCTCATGTGTGTTCTTGTCTCTGTGCTCCTGTGTGTTCTTGTCTACATGCTCCTGTGTGTTCTTGTCTACATGCTCCTGTGTGTTCTTGTCTCTGTGCTCCTGTGTGTTCTTGTCTACATGCTCCTGTGTGTTCTTGTCTACATGCTCCTGTGTGTTCTTGTCTCTGTGCTCCTGTGTGTTCTTGTCTACATGCTCCTGTGTGTTCTTGTCTACATGCTCCTGTGTGTTCTTGTCTACATGCTCCTGTGTGTTCTTGTCTACATGCTCCTGTGTGTTCTTTTCTACATGCTCCTGTGTGTTCTTGTCTACATGCTCCTGTGTGTTCTTGTCTTCATGCTCCTGTGTGTTCTTGTCTTCATGCTCCTGTGTGTTCTTGTCTACATTCTCCTGTGTGTTCTTGTCTACATGCTCCTGTGTGTTCTTGTCTACATGCTCCTGTGTGTTCTTGTCTTCATGCTCCTGTGTGTTCTTGTCTTCATGCTCCTGTGTGTTCTTGTCTACATGCTCCTGTGTGTTCTTGTCTACATGCTCCTGTGTGTTATTGTCTACATGCTCCTGTGTGTTCTTGTCTACATGCTCCTGTGTGTTATTGTCTACATGCTCCTGTGTGTTCTTTTCTTCATGCTCCTGTGTGTTCTTGTCTTCATGCTCCTGTGTGTTCTTGTCTTCATGCTCCTGTGTGTTCTTGTCTTCATGCTCCTGTGTGTTCTTGTCTCTGTGCTCCTGTGTGTTCTTGTATTCATGCTCCTGTGTGTTATTGTCTTCATGCTCCTGTGTGTTCTTGTCTTCATGCTCCTGTGTGTTCTTGTCTACATGCTCCTGTGTGTTCTTGTCTACATGCTCCTGTGTGTTCTTGTCTTCATGCTCCTGTGTGTTCTTGTCTACATGCTCCTGTGTGTTCTTGTCTCTGTGCTCCTGTGTGTTCTTGTCTACATGCTCCTGTGTGTTCTTGTCTACATGCTCCTGTGTGTTCTTCTCTTCATGCTCCTGTGTGTTCTTGTCTTCATGCTCCTGTGTGTTCTTGTCTTCATGCTCCTGTGTGTTCTTGTCTTCATGCTCCTGTGTGTTCTTGTCTTCATGCTCCTGTGTGTTCTTGTCTACATGCTCCTGTGTGTTCTTGTCTACATGCTCCTGTGTGTTCTTGTCTCTGTGCTCCTGTGTGTTCTTGTCTACATGCTCCTGTGTGTTCTTGTCTACATGCTCCTGTGTGTTCTTGTCTACATGCTCCTGTGTGTTCTTGTCTACATGCTCCTGTGTGTTCTTTTCTACATGCTCCTGTGTGTTCTTGTCTACATGCTCCTGTGTGTTCTTGTCTTCATGCTCCTGTGTGTTCTTGTCTTCATGCTCCTGTGTGTTCTTGTCTACATGCTCCTGTGTGTTCTTGTCTACATGCTCCTGTGTGTTCTTGTCTACATGCTCCTGTGTGTTCTTGTCTTCATGCTCCTGTGTGTTCTTGTCTTCATGCTCCTGTGTGTTCTTGTCTACATGCTCCTGTGTGTTCTTGTCTACATGCTCCTGTGTGTTATTGTCTACATGCTCCTGTGTGTTCTTGTCTACATGCTCCTGTGTGTTATTGTCTACATGCTCCTGTGTGTTCTTGTCTTCATGCTCCTGTGTGTTCTTGTCTTCATGCTCCTGTGTGTTCTTGTCTTCATGCTCCTGTGTGTTCTTGTCTTCATGCTCCTGTGTGTTCTTGTCTCTGTGCTCCTTTGTGTTCTTGTATTCATGCTCCTGTGTGTTCTTGTCTACATGCTCCTGTGTGTTCTTGTCTACATGCTCCTGTGTGTTCTTGTCTTCATGCTCCTGTGTGTTCTTGTCTTCATGCTCCTGTGTGTTCTTGTCTACATGCTCCTGTGTGTTCTTGTCTTCATGCTCCTGTGTGTTCTTGTCTACATGCTCCTGCGTGTTCTTGTCTACATGCTCCTGTGTGTTCTTGTCTCTGTGCTCCTGTGTGTTCTTGTCTCTGTGCTCCTGTGTGTTCTTGTCTACATGCTCCTGTGTGTTCTTGTCTTCATGCTCCTGTGTGTTCTTATCTCTGTGCTCCTGTGTGTTCTTGTCTTCATGCTCCTGTGTGTTCTTGTCTACATGCTCCTGTGTGTTCTTGTCTACATGCTCCTGTGTGTTCTTGTCTTCATGCTCCTGTGTGTTCTTGTCTTCATGCTCCTGTGTGTTCTTGTCTACATGCTCATGTGTGTTCTTGTCTTCATGCTCCTGTGTGTTCTTGTCTACATGCTCCTGTGTGTTCTTGTCTCTGTGCTCCTGTGTGTTCTTGTCTACATGCTCCTGTGTGTTCTTGTCTTCATGCTCCTGTGTGTTCTTGACTCTGTGCTCCTGTGTGTTCTTGTATACATGCTCCTGTGTGTTCTTGTCTACATGCTCCTGTGTGTTCTTGTCTTCATGCTCCTGTGTGTTCTTGTCTACATGCTCCTGTGTGTTCTTGTCTCTGTGCTCCTGTGTGTTCTTGTCTACATGCTCCTGTGTGTTCTTGTCTACATGCTCCTTTGTGTTCTTCTCTTCATGCTCCTGTGTGTTCTTGTCTTCATGCTCCTGTGTGTTCTTGTCTTCATGCTCCTGTGTGTTCTTGTCTTCATGCTCCTGTGTGTTCTTGTCTTCATGCTCCTGTGTGTTCTTGTCTACATGCTCCTGTGTGTTCTTGTCTACATGCTCCTGTGTGTTCTTGTCTCTGTGCTCCTGTGTGTTCTTGTCTTCATGCTCCTGTGTGTTCTTGTCTACATGCTCCTGTGTGTTCTTGTCTTCATGCTCCTGTGTGTTCTTGTCTACATGCTCCTGTGTGTTCTTGTCTCTGTGCTCCTGTGTGTTCTTGTCTCTGTGCTCCTGTGTGTTCTTGTCTACATGCTCCTGTGTGTTCTTGTCTTCATGCTCCTGTGTGTTCTTGTCTCTGTGCTCCTGTGTGTTCTTGTCTACATGCTTTTGTGTGTTCTTGTCTACATGCTCCTGTGTGTTCTTGTCTTCATGCTCCTGTGTGTTCTTGTCTTCATGCTCCTGTGTGTTCTTGTCTACATGCTCCTGTGTGTTCTTGTCTACATGCTCCTGTGTGTTCTTGTCTACATGCTCCTGTGTGTTCTTGTCTACATGCTCCTGTGTGTTCTTGTCTACATGCTCCTGTGTGTTCTTGTCTTCATGCTCCTGTGTGTTCTTGTCTTCATGCTCCTGTGTGTTCTTGTCTACATGCTCCTGTGTGTTCTTGTCTACATGCTCCTGTGTGTTCTTGTCTACATGCTCCTGTGTGTTCTTGTCTACATGCTCCTGTGTGTTCTTGTCTACATGCTCCTGTGTGTTCTTGTCTACATGTTCCTGTGTGTTCTTGTCTACATGCTCCTGTGTGTTCTTGTCTTCATGCTCCTGTGTGTTCTTGTCTTCATGCTCCTGTGTGTTCTTGTCTACATGCTCCTGTGTGTTCTTGTCTCTGTGCTCCTGTGTGTTCTTGTCTCTGTGCTCCTGTGTGTTCTTGTCTACATGCTCCTGTGTGTTCTTGTCTTCATGCTCCTGTGTGTTCTTATCTCTGTGCTCCTGTGTGTTCTTGTCTTCATGCTCCTGTGTGTTCTTGTCTACATGCTCCTGTGTGTTCTTGTCTACATGCTCCTGTGTGTTCTTGTCTTCATGCTCCTGTGTGTTCTTGTCTTCATGCTCCTGTGTGTTCTTGTCTACATGCTCATGTGTGTTCTTGTCTTCATGCTCCTGTGTGTTCTTGTCTACATGCTCATGTGTGTTCTTGTCTCTGTGCTCCTGTGTGTTCTTGTCTACATGCTCCTGTGTGTTCTTGTCTTCATGCTCCTGTGTGTTCTTGCCTCTGTGCTCCTGTGTGTTCTTGTCTACATGCTCCTGTGTGTTCTTGTCTACATGCTCCTGTGTGTTCTTGTCTTCATGCTCCTGTGTGTTCTTGTCTACATGCTCCTGTGTGTTCTTGTCTCTGTGCTCCTGTGTGTTCTTGTCTACATGCTCCTGTGTGTTCTTGTCTACATGCTCCTTTGTGTTCTTCTCTTCATGCTCCTGTGTGTTCTTGTCTTCATGCTCCTGTGTGTTCTTGTCTTCATGCTCCTGTGTGTTCTTGTCTTCATGCTCCTGTGTGTTCTTGTCTTCATGCTCCTGTGTGTTCTTGTCTACATGCTCCTGTGTGTTCTTGTCTACATGCTCCTGTGTGTTCTTGTCTCTGTGCTCCTGTGTGTTCTTGTCTACATGCTCCTGTGTGTTCTTGTCTACATGCTCCTGTGTGTTCTTGTCTACATGCTCCTGTGTGTTCTTGTCTACATGCTCCTGTGTGTTCTTGTCTACATGTTCCTGTGTGTTCTTGTCTACATGCTCCTGTGTGTTCTTGTCTTCATGCTCCTGTGTGTTCTTGTCTTCATGCTCCTGTGTGTTATTGTCTACATGCTCCTGTGTGTTCTTGTCTTCATGCTCCTGTGTGTTCTTGTCTTCATGCTCCTGTGTGTTCTTTTCTTCATGCTCCTGTGTGTTCTTGTCTTCATGCTCCTGTGTGTTCTTGTCTCTGTGCTCCTGTGTGTTCTTGTATTCATGCTCCTGTGTGTTCTTGTCTACATGCTCCTGTGTGTTCTTGTCTACATGCTCCTGTGTGTTCTTGTCTTCATGCTCCTGTGTGTTCTTGTCTTCATGCTCCTGTGTGTTCTTGTCTACATGCTCCTGTGTGTTCTTGTCTTCATGCTCCTGTGTGTTCTTGTCTACATGCTCCTGTGTGTTCTTGTCTACATGCTCCTGTGTGTTCTTGTCTCTGTGCTCCTGTGTGTTCTTGTCTCTGTGCTCCTGTGTGTTCTTGTCTACATGCTCCTGTGTGTTCTTGTCTTCATGCTCCTGTGTGTTCTTATCTCTGTGCTCCTGTGTGTTCTTGTCTTCATGCTCCTGTGTGTTCTTGTCTACATGCTCCTGTGTGTTCTTGTCTACATGCTCCTGTGTGTTCTTGTCTTCATGCTCCTGTGTGTTCTTGTCTTCATGCTCCTGTGTGTTCTTGTCTACATGCTCCTGTGTGTTCTTGTCTTCATGCTCCTGTGTGTTCTTGTCTACATGCTCCTGTGTGTTCTTGTCTCTGTGCTCCTGTGTGTTCTTGTCTACATGCTCCTGTGTGTTATTGTCTTCATGCTCCTGTGTGTTCTTGTCTTCATGCTCCTGTGTGTTCTTGTCTGCATGCTCCTGTGTGTTCTTGTCTTCATGCTCCTGTGTGTTCTTGTCTTCATGCTCCTGTGTGTTATTGTCTTCATGCTCCTGTGTGTTCTTGTCTACATGCTCCTGTGTGTTCTTGTCTACATGCTCCTGTGTGTTCTTGTCTTCATGCTCCTGTGTGTTCTTGTCTTCATGCTCCTGTGTGTTCTTGTCTACATGCTCCTGTGTGTTCTTGTCTTCATGCTCCTGTGTGTTCTTGTCTTCATGCTCCTGTGTGTTCTTGTCTTCATGCTCCTGTGTGTTCTTGTCTACATGCTCCTGTGTGTTCTTGTCTTCATGCTCTTGTGTGTTCTTGTCTACATGCTCCTGTGTGTTCTTGTCTACATGCTCCTGTGTGTTCTTGTCTACATGCTCCTGTGTGTTCTTGTCTTCATGCTCCTGTGTGTTCTTGTCTTCATGCTCCTGTGTGTTCTTGTCTTCATGCTCCTGTGTGTTCTTGTCTACATGCTCCTGTGTGTTCTTGTCTCTGTGCTCCTGTGTGTTCTTGTCTCTGTGCTCCTGTGTGTTCTTGTCTACATGCTCCTGTGTGTTCTTGTCTTCATGCTCCTGTGTGTTCTTATCTCTGTGCTCCTGTGTGTTCTTGTCTTCATGCTCCTGTGTGTTATTGTCTACATGCTCCTGTGTGTTCTTGTCTACATGCTCCTGTGTGTTCTTGTCTTCATGCTCCTGTGTGTTCTTGTCTTCATGCTCCTGTGTGTTCTTGTCTACATGCTCCTGTGTGTTCTTGTCTTCATGCTCATGTGTGTTCTTGTCTACATGCTCCTGTGTGTTCTTGTCTTCATGCTCCTGTGTGTTCTTGTCTACATGCTCATGTGTGTTCTTGTCTTCATGCTCCTGTGTGTTCTTGTCTACATGCTCCTGTGTGTTCTTGTCTTCATGCTCCTGTGTGTTCTTGTCTTCATGCTCCTGTGTGTTCTTGTCTACATGCTCCTGTGTGTTCTTGTCTACATGCTCCTGTGTGTTCTTGTCTACATGCTCCTGTGTGTTCTTGTCTCTGTGCTCCTGTGTGTTCTTGTCTTCATGCTCCTGTGTGTTCTTGTCTACATGCTCCTGTGTGTTCTTGTCTTCATGCTCCTGTGTGTTCTTGTCTTCATGCTCCTGTGTGTTCTTGTCTTCATGCTCCTGTGTGTTCTTGTCTACATGCTCCTGTGTGTTCTTGTCTACATGCTCCTGTGTGTTCTTGTCTACATGCTCCTGTGTGTTCTTGTCTTCATGCTCCTGTGTGTTCTTGTCTACATGCTCCTGTGTGTCCTTGTCTTCATGCTCCTGTGTGTTCTTGTCTTCATGCTCCTGTGTGTTCTTGTCTACATGCTTCTGTGTGTTCTTGTCTACATGCTCCTGTGTGTTCTTGTCTTCATGCTCCTGTGTGTTCTTGTCTTCATGCTCCTGTGTGTTCTTGTCTACATGCTCCTGTGTGTTCTTGTCTACATGCTCCTGTGTGTTCTTGTCTACATGCTCCTGTGTGTTCTTGTCTCTGTGCTCCTGTGTGTTCTTGTCTTCATGCTCCTGTGTGTTCTTGTCTACATGCTCCTGTGTGTTCTTGTCTTCATGCTCCTGTGTGTTCTTGTCTTCATGCTCCTGTGTGTTCTTGTCTTCATGCTCCTGTGTGTTCTTGTCTACATGCTCCTGTGTGTTCTTGTCTACATGCTCCTGTGTGTTCTTGTCTACATGCTCCTGTGTGTTCTTGTCTTCATGCTCCTGTGTGTTCTTGTCTACATGCTCCTGTGTGTTCTTGTCTTCATGCTCCTGTGTGTTCTTGTCTACATGCTTCTGTGTGTTCTTGTCTACATGCTCCTGTGTGTTCTTGTCTTCATGCTCCTGTGTGTTCTTGTCTTCATGCTCCTGTGTGTTATTGTCTACATGCTCCTGTGTGTTCTTGTCTCTGTGCTCCTGTGTGTTCTTGTCTCTGTGCTCCTGTGTGTTCTTGTCTCTGTGCTCCTGTATGTTCTTGTCTACATGCTCCTGTGTGTTCTTGTCTTCATGCTCCTGTGTGTTCTTGTCTTCATGCTCCTGTGTGTTCTTGTCTACATGCTCCTGTGTGTTCTTGTCTTCATGCTCCTGTGTGTTCTTGTCTTCATGCTCCTGTGTGTTATTGTATTCATGCTCCTGTGTGTTCTTGTCTCTGTGCTCCTGTGTGTTCTTGTCTCTGTGCTCCTGTGTGTTATTGTCTCTGTGCTCCTGTGTGTTCTTGTCTCTGTGCTCCTGTGTGTTCTTGTCTTCATGCTCCTGTGTGTTATTGTCTTCATGCTCCTGTGTGTTCTTGTCTCCATGCTACTGTGTGTTCTTGTCTTCATGCTCATGTGTGTTCTTGTCTTCATGCTCCTGTGTGTTCTTGTCTCTGTGCTCCTGTGTGTTCTTGTCTACATGCTCTTGTGTGTTCTTGTCTACATGCTCCTGTGTGTTCTTGTCTTCATGCTCCTGTGTGTTCTTGTCTTCATGCTCCTGTGTGTTCTTGTCTACATGCTCCTGTGTGTTCTTGTCTACATGCTCCTGTGTGTTCTTGTCTACATGCTCCTGTGTGTTCTTGTCTACATGCTCCTGTGTGTTCTTGTCTACATGCTCCTGTGTGTTCTTGTCTTCATGCTCCTGTGTGTTCTTGTCTTCATGCTCCTGTGTGTTCTTGTCTACATGCTCCTGTGTGTTCTTGTCTACATGCTCCTGTGTGTTCTTGTCTACATGCTCCTGTGTGTTCTTGTCTACATGCTCCTGTGTGTTCTTGTCTACATGCTCCTGTGTGTTCTTGTCTACATGCTCCTGTGTGTTCTTGTCTACATGCTCCTGTGTGTTCTTGTCTCTGTGCTCCTGTGTGTTCTTGTCTTCATGCTCCTGTGTGTTCTTGTCTTCATGCTCCTGTGTGTTCTTGTCTACATGCTCCTGTGTGTTCTTGTCTTCATGCTCCTGTGTGTTCTTGTCTACATGCTCCTGTGTGTCCTTGTCTACATGCTCCTGTGTGTTCTTGTCTACATGCTCCTGTGTGTTCTTGTCTTCATGCTCCTGTGTGTTCTTGTCTTCATGTTCCTGTGTGTTCTTGTCTTCATGCTCCTGTGTGTTCTTGTCTACATGCTCCTGTGTGTTCTTGTCTTCATGCTCCTGTGTGTTCTTGTCTTCATGCTCCTGTGTGTTCTTGTCTCTGTGCTCCTGTGTGTTCTTGTCTACATGCTCCTGTGTGTTCTTGTCTTCATGCTCCTGTGTGTTCTTGTCTACATGCTCCTGTGTGTTCTTGTCTACATGCTCCTGTGTGTTCTTGTCTTCATGCTCCTGTGTGTTCTTGTCTTCATGCTCCTGTGTGTTCTTGTCTACATGCTCCTGTGTGTTCTTGTCTCTGTGCTCTTGTGTGTTCTTGTCTACATGCTCCTGTGTGTTCTTGTCTCTGTGCTCCTGTGTGTTCTTGTCTACATGCTCCTGTGTGTTCTTGTCTACATGCTCCTGTGTGTTCTTGTCTCTGTGCTCCTGTGTGTTCTTGTCTACATGCTCCTGTGTGTTCTTGTCTACATGCTCCTGTGTGTTCTTGTCTACATGCTCCTGTGTGTTCTTGTCTACATGCTCCTGTGTGTTCTTGTCTACATGCTCCTGTGTGTTCTTGTCTACATGCTCC
Organism: Notolepis coatsorum; assembly: GCF_963971535.1. NCBI lineage: Eukaryota > Metazoa > Chordata > Actinopteri > Aulopiformes > Paralepididae > Notolepis > Notolepis coatsorum. The sequence continues at coordinate 268,549,965 of NC_140165.1, forward strand.
TGTGTGTTCTTGTCTACATGCTCCTGTGTGTTCTTGTCTTCATGCTCCTGTGTGTTCTTGTCTACATGCTCCTGTGTGTTCTTGTCTCTGTGCTCCTGTGTGTTCTTGTCTACATGCTCCTGTGTGTTATTGTCTCTGTGCTCCTGTGTTTTCTTGTCTACATGCTCCTGTGTGTTCTTGTCTCTGTGCTCCTGTGTGTTCTTGTCTACATGCTCCTGTGTGTTCTTGTCTACATGCTCCTGTGTGTTCTTGTCTTCATGCTCCTGTGTGTTCTTGTCTCTGTGCTCCTGTGTGTTCTTGTCTACATGCTCCTGTGTGTTCTTGTCTTCATGCTCCTGTGTGTTCTTGACTCTGTGCTCCTGTGTGTTCTTGTCTTCATGCTCCTGTGTGTTCTTGTCTTCTTGCTCCTGTGTGTTCTTGTCTTCATGCTCCTGTGTGTTCTTGTCTTCATGCTCCTGTGTGTTCTTGTCTTCATGCTCCTGTGTGTTCTTGTCTTCATGCTCCTGTGTGTTCTTGTCTTCATGCTCCTGTGTGTTCTTGTCTACATGCTCCTGTGTGTTCTTGTCTACATGCTCCTGTGTGTTCTTGTCTTCATGCTCCTGTGTGTTCTTGTCTACATGCTCCTGTGTGTTCTTGTCTCTGTGCTCATGTGTGTTCTTGTCTACATGCTCCTGTGTGTTCTTGTCTACATGCTCCTGTGTGTTCTTCTCTTCATGCTCCTGTGTGTTCTTGTCTTCATGCTCCTGTGTGTTCTTGTCTTCATGCTCCTGTGTGTTCTTGTCTTCATGCTCCTGTGTGTTCTTGTCTTCATGCTCCTGTGTGTTCTTGTCTACATGCTCCTGTGTGTTCTTGTCTACATGCTCCTGTGTGTTCTTGTCTCTGTGCTCCTGTGTGTTCTTGTCTACATGCTCCGGTGTGTTCTTGTCTACATGCTCCTGTGTGTTCTTGTCTACATGCTCCTGTGTGTTCTTGTCTACATGCTCCTGTGTGTTCTTGTCTACATGCTCCTGTGTGTTCTTGTCTTCATGCTCCTGTGTGTTCTTGTCTTCATGCTCCTGTGTGTTCTTGTCTACATGCTCCTGTGTGTTCTTGTCTACATGCTCCTGTGTGTTCTTGTCTACATGCTCCTGTGTGTTCTTGTCTACATGCTCCTGTGTGTTCTTGTCTACATGCTCCTGTGTGTTCTTGTCTTCATGCTCCTGTGTGTTCTTGTCTTCATGCTCCTGTGTGTTCTTGTCTACATGCTCCTGTGTGTTCTTGTCTACATGCTCCTGTGTGTTATTGTCTACATGCTCCTGTGTGTTCTTGTCTACATGCTCCTGTGTGTTCTTGTCTACATGCTCCTGTGTGTTCTTGTCTTCATGCTCCTGTGTGGTCTTGTCTTCATGCTCCTGTGTGTTCTTGTCTTCATGCTCCTGTGTGTTCTTGTCTTCATGCTCCTGTGTGTTCTTGTCTCTGTGCTCCTGTGTGTTCTTGTCTTCATGCTCCTGTGTGTTCTTGTCTACATGCTCCTGTGTGTTCTTGTCTACATGCTCCTGTGTGTTCTTGTCTTCATGCTCCTGTGTGTTCTTGTCTTCATGCTCCTGTGTGTTCTTGTCTACATGCTCCTGTGTGTTCTTGTCTTCATGCTCCTGTGTGTTCTTGTCTACATGCTCCTGTGTGTTCTTGTCTACATGCTCCTGTGTGTTCTTGTCTCTGTGCTCCTGTGTGTTCTTGTCTCTGTGCTCCTGTGTGTTCTTGTCTACATGCTCCTGTGTGTTCTTGTCTTCATGCTCCTGTGTGTTCTTATCTCTGTGCTCCTGTGTGTTCTTGTCTTCATGCTCCTGTGTGTTCTTGTCTACATGCTCCTGTGTGTTCTTGTCTACATGCTCCTGTGTGTTCTTGTCTTCATGCTCCTGTGTGTTCTTGTCTTCATGCTCCTGTGTGTTCTTGTCTACATGCTCCTGTGTGTTCATGTCTTCATGCTCCTGTGTGTTCTTGTCTACATGCTCCTGTGTGTTCTTGTCTTCATGCTCCTGTGTGTTCTTGTCTACATGCTCCTGTGTGTTCTTGTCTTCATGCTCCTGTGTGTTCTTGTCTACATGCTCCTGTGTGTTCTTGTCTTCATGCTCCTGTGTGTTCTTGTTTCATGCTCCTGTGTGTTCTTGTCTACATACTCCTGTGTGTTCTTGTCTACATGCTCCTGTGTGTTCTTGTCTACATGCTCCTGTGTGTTCTTGTCTCTGTGCTCCTGTGTGTTCTTGTCTTCATGCTCCTGTGTGTTCTTGTCTACATGCTCCTGTGTGTTCTTGTCTACATGCTCCTGTGTGTTCTTGTCTTCATGCTCCTGTGTGTTCTTGTCTTCATGCTCCTGTGTGTTCTTGTCTACATGCTCCTGTGTGTTCTTGTCTCTGTGCTCCTGTGTGTTCTTGTCTCTGTGCTCCTGTGTGTTCTTGTCTCTGTGCTCCTGTATGTTCTTGTCTACATGCTCCTGTGTGTTCTTGTCTTCATGCTCCTGTGTGTTCTTGTCTTCATGCTCCTGTGTGTTCTTGTCTACATGCTCCTGTGTGTTCTTGTCTTCATGCTCCTGTGTGTTCTTGTCTTCATGCTCCTGTGTGTTATTGTCTTCATGCTCCTGTGTGTTCTTGTCTTCATGCTCCTGTGTGTTCTTGTCTTCATGCTCCTGTGTGTTCTTGTCTCTGTGCTCCTGTGTGTTCTTGTCTTCATGCTCCTGTGTGTTCTTGTCTACATGCTCCTGTGTGTTCTTGTCTACATGCTCCTGTGTGTTCTTGTCTTCATGCTCCTGTGTGTTCTTGTCTTCATGCTCCTGTGTGTTCTTGTCTACATGCTCCTGTGTGTTCTTGTCTTCATGCTCCTGTGTGTTCTTGTCTACATGCTCCTGTGTGTTCTTGTCTACATGCTCCTGTGTGTTCTTGTCTCTGTGCTCCTGTGTGTTCTTGTCTCTGTGCTCCTGTGTGTTCTTGTCTACATGCTCCTGTGTGTTCTTGTCTTCATGCTCCTGTGTGTTCTTATCTCTGTGCTCCTGTGTGTTCTTGTCTTCATGCTCCTGTGTGTTCTTGTCTACATGCTCCTGTGTGTTCTTGTCTACATGCTCCTGTGTGTTCTTGTCTTCATGCTCCTGTGTGTTCTTGTCTTCATGCTCCTGTGTGTTCTTGTCTACATGCTCCTGTGTGTTCATGTCTTCATGCTCCTGTGTGTTCTTGTCTACATGCTCCTGTGTGTTCTTGTCTTCATGCTCCTGTGTGTTCTTGTCTACATGCTCCTGTGTGTTCTTGTCTTCATGCTCCTGTGTGTTCTTGTCTACATGCTCCTGTGTGTTCTTGTCTTCATGCTCCTGTGTGTTCTTGTCTTCATGCTCCTGTGTGTTCTTGTATACATACTCCTGTGTGTTCTTGTCTACATGCTCCTGTGTGTTCTTGTCTACATGCTCCTGTGTGTTCTTGTCTCTGTGCTCCTGTGTGTTCTTGTCTTCATGCTCCTGTGTGTTCTTGTCTACATGCTCCTGTGTGTTCTTGTCTACATGCTCCTGTGTGTTCTTGTCTTCATGCTCCTGTGTGTTCTTGTCTTCATGCTCCTGTGTGTTCTTGTCTACATGCTCCTGTGTGTTCTTGTCTCTGTGCTCCTGTGTGTTCTTGTCTCTGTGCTCCTGTGTGTTCTTGTCTCTGTGCTCCTGTATGTTCTTGTCTACATGCTCCTGTGTGTTCTTGTCTTCATGCTCCTGTGTGTTCTTGTCTTCATGCTCCTGTGTGTTCTTGTCTACATGCTCCTGTGTGTTCTTGTCTTCATGCTCCTGTGTGTTCTTGTCTTCATGCTCCTGTGTGTTATTGTCTTCATGCTCCTGTGTGTTCTTGTCTCTGTGCTCCTGTGTGTTCTTGTCTCTGTGCTCCTGTGTGTTATTGTCTCTGTGCTCCTGTGTGTTCTTGTCTCTGTGCTCCTGTGTGTTCTTGTCTTCATGCTCCTGTGTGTTCTTGTCTCCATGCTACTGTGTGTTCTTGTCTTCATGCTCATGTGTGTTCTTGTCTTCATGCTCCTGTGTGTTCTTGTCTCTGTGCTCCTGTGTGTTCTTGTCTACATGCTCTTGTGTGTTCTTGTCTACATGCTCCTGTGTGTTCTTGTCTTCATGCTCCTGTGTGTTCTTGTCTTCATGCTCCTGTGTGTTCTTGTCTACATGCTCCTGTGTGTTCTTGTCTACATGCTCCTGTGTGTTCTTGTCTACATGCTCCTGTGTGTTCTTGTCTACATGCTCCTGTGTGTTCTTGTCTACATGCTCCTGTGTGTTCTTGTCTTCATGCTCCTGTGTGTTCTTGTCTTCATGCTCATGTGTGTTCTTGTCTACATGCTCCTGTGTGTTCTTGTCTACATGCTCCTGTGTGTTCTTGTCTACATGCTCCTGTGTGTTCTTGTCTACATGCTCCTGTGTGTTCTTGTCTACATGCTCCTGTGTGTTCTTGTCTACATGCTCCTGTGTGTTCTTGTCTACATGCTCCTGTGTGTTCTTGTCTCTGTGCTCCTGTGTGTTCTTGTCTTCATGCTCCTGTGTGTTCTTGTCTTCATGCTCCTGTGTGTTCTTGTCGACATGCTCCTGTGTGTTCTTGTCTTCATGCTCCTGTGTGTTCTTGTCTACATGCTCCTGTGTGTCCTTGTCTACATGCTCCTGTGTGTTCTTGTCTACATGCTCCTGTGTGTTCATGTCTTCATGCTCCTGTGTGTTCTTGTCTTCATGTTCCTGTGTGTTCTTGTCTTCATGCTCCTGTGTGTTCTTGTCTTCATGCTCCTGTGTGTTCTTGTCTTTATGCTCCTGTGTGTTCTTGTCTTCATGCTCCTGTGTGTTCTTGTCTTCATGCTCCTGTGTGTTCTTGTCTACATGCTCCTGTGTGTTCTTGTCTACATGCTCCTGTGTGTTCTTGTCTTCATGCTCCTGTGTGTTCTTGTCTTCATGCTCCTGTGTGTTCTTGTCTACATGCTCCTGTGTGTTCTTGTCTTCATGCTCCTGTGTGTTCTTGTCTTCATGCTCCTGTGTGTTCTTGTCTTCATGCTCCTGTGTGTTCTTGTCTACATGCTCCTGTGTGTTCTTGTCTTCATGCTCCTGTGTGTTCTTGTCTACATGCTCCTGTGTGTTCTTGTCTACATGCTCCTGTGTGTTCTTGTCTACATGCTCCTGTGTGTTCTTGTCTTCATGCTCCTGTGTGTTCTTGTCTTCATGCTCCTGTGTGTTCTTGTCTTCATGCTCCTGTGTGTTCTTGTCTACATGCTCCTGTGTGTTCTTGTCTCTGTGCTCCTGTGTGTTCTTGTCTCTGTGCTCCTGTGTGTTCTTGTCTACATGCTCCTGTGTGTTCTTGTCTTCATGCTCCTGTGTGTTCTTATCTCTGTGCTCCTGTGTGTTCTTGTCTTCATGCTCCTGTGTGTTCTTGTCTACATGCTCCTGTGTGTTCTTGTCTACATGCTCCTGTGTGTTCTTGTCTTCATGCTCCTGTGTGTTCTTGTCTTCATGCTCCTGTGTGTTCTTGTCTACATGCTCCTGTGTGTTCTTGTCTTCATGCTCATGTGTGTTCTTGTCTACATGCTCCTGTGTGTTCTTGTCTTCATGCTCCTGTGTGTTCTTGTCTACATGCTCCTGTGTGTTCTTGTCTTCATGCTCCTGTGTGTTCTTGTCTACATGCTCCTGTGTGTTCTTGTCTTCATGCTCCTGTGTGTTCTTGTCTTCATGCTCCTGTGTGTTCTTGTCTACATGCTCCTGTGTGTTCTTGTCTACATGCTCCTGTGTGTTCTTGTCTACATGCTCCTGTGTGTTCTTGTCTCTGTGCTCCTGTGTGTTCTTGTCTTCATGCTCCTGTCTGTTCTTGTCTACATGCTCCTGTGTGTTCTTGTCTTCATGCTCCTGTGTGTTCTTGTCTACATGCTCCTGTGTGTTCTTGTCTCTGTGCTCCTGTGTGTTCTTGTCTCTGTGCTCCTGTGTGTTCTTGTCTACATGCTCCTGTGTGTTCTTGTCTTCATGCTCCTGTGTGTTCTTGTCTCTGTGCTCCTGTGTGTTCTTGTCTACATGCTTTTGTGTGTTCTTGTCTACATGCTCCTGTGTGTTCTTGTCTTCATGCTCCTGTGTGTTCTTGTCTTCATGCTCCTGTGTGTTCTTGTCTACATGCTCCTGTGTGTTCTTGTCTACATGCTCCTGTGTGTTCTTGTCTACATGCTCCTGTGTGTTCTTGTCTACATGCTCCTGTGTGTTCTTGTCTACATGCTCCTGTGTGTTCTTGTCTTCATGCTCCTGTGTGTTCTTGTCTTCATGCTCCTGTGTGTTCTTGTCTACATGCTCCTGTGTGTTCTTGTCTACATGCTCCTGTGTGTTCTTGTCTACATGCTCCTGTGTGTTCTTGTCTGCATGCTCCTGTGTGTTCTTGTCTACATGCTCCTGTGTGTTCTTGTCTACATGCTCCTGTGTGTTCTTGTCTCTGTGCTCCTGTGTGTTCTTGTCTTCATGCTCCTGTGTGTTCTTGTCTTCATGCTCCTGTGTGTTCTTGTCTACATGCTCCTGTGTGTTCTTGTATTCATGCTCCTGTGTGTTCTTGTCTACATGCTCCTGTGTGTCCTTGTCTACATGCTCCTGTGTGTTCTTGTCTACATGCTCCTGTGTGTTCTTGTCTTCATGCTCCTGTGTGTTCTTGTCTTCATGTTCCTGTGTGTTCTTGTCTTCATGCTCCTGTGTGTTCTTGTCTACATGCTCCTGTGTGTCCTTGTCTTCATGCTCCTGTGTGTTCTTGTCTCTGTGCTCCTGTGTGTTCTTGTCTACATGCTCCTGTGTGTTCTTGTCTTCATGCTCCTGTGTGTTCTTGTCTACATGCTCCTGTGTGTTCTTGTCTACATGCTCCTGTGTGTTCTTGTCTTCATGCTCCTGTGTGTTCTTGTCTTCATGCTCCTGTGTGTTCTTGTCTACATGCTCCTGTGTGTTCTTGTCTCTGTGCTCTTGTGTGTTCTTGTCAACATGCTCCTGTGTGTTCTTGTCTCTGTGCTCCTGTGTGTTCTTGTCTACATGCTCCTGTGTGTTCTTGTCTACATGCTCCTGTGTGTTCTTGTCTCTGTGCTCCTGTGTGTTCTTGTCTACATGCTCCTGTGTGTTCTTGTCTACATGCTCCTGTGTGTTCTTGTCTACATGCTCCTGTGTGTTCTTGTCTACATGCTCCTGTGTGTTCTTGTCTACATGCTCCTGTGTGTTCTTGTCTACATGCTCCTGTGTGTTCTTGTCTACATGCTCCTGTGTGTTCTTGTCTTCATGCTCCTGTGTGTTCTTGTCTACATGCTCCTGTGTGTTCTTGTCTCTGTGCTCCTGTGTGTTCTTGTCTACATGCTCCTGTGTGTTCTTGTCTCTGTGCTCCTGTGTGTTCTTGTCTACATGCTCCTGTGTGTTCTTGTCTACATGCTCCTGTGTGTTCTTGTCTCTGTGCTCCTGTGTGTTCTTGTCTTCATGCTCCTGTGTGTTCTTGTCTTCATGCTCCTGTGTGTTCTTGTCTACATGCTCCTGTGTGTTCTTGTATTCATGCTCCTGTGTGTTCTTGTCTACATGCTCCTGTGTGTCCTTGTCTACATGCTCCTGTGTGTTCTTGTCTACATGCTCCTGTGTGTTCTTGTCTTCATGCTCCTGTGTGTTCTTGTCTTCATGTTCCTGTGTGTTCTTGTCTTCATGCTCCTGTGTGTTCTTGTCTACATGCTCCTGTGTGTCCTTGTCTTCATGCTCCTGTGTGTTCTTGTCTCTGTGCTCCTGTGTGTTCTTGTCTACATGCTCCTGTGTGTTCTTGTCTTCATGCTCCTGTGTGTTCTTGTCTACATGCTCCTGTGTGTTCTTGTCTACATGCTCCTGTGTGTTCTTGTCTTCATGCTCCTGTGTGTTCTTGTCTTCATGCTCCTGTGTGTTCTTGTCTACATGCTCCTGTGTGTTCTTGTCTCTGTGCTCTTGTGTGTTCTTGTCAACATGCTCCTGTGTGTTCTTGTCTCTGTGCTCCTGTGTGTTCTTGTCTACATGCTCCTGTGTGTTCTTGTCTACATGCTCCTGTGTGTTCTTGTCTCTGTGCTCCTGTGTGTTCTTGTCTACATGCTCCTGTGTGTTCTTGTCTACATGCTCCTGTGTGTTCTTGTCTACATGCTCCTGTGTGTTCTTGTCTACATGCTCCTGTGTGTTCTTGTCTACATGCTCCTGTGTGTTCTTGTCTACATGCTCCTGTGTGTTCTTGTCTACATGCTCCTGTGTGTTCTTGTCTTCATGCTCCTGTGTGTTCTTGTCTACATGCTCCTGTGTGTTCTTGTCTCTGTGCTCCTGTGTGTTCTTGTCTACATGCTCCTGTGTGTTCTTGTCTCTGTGCTCCTGTGTGTTCTTGTCTACATGCTCCTGTGTGTTCTTGTCTCTGTGCTCCTGTGTGTTCTTGTCTACATGCTCCTGTGTGTTCTTGTCTACATGCTCCTGTGTGTTCTTGTCTTCATGCTCCTGTGTGTTCTTGTTTCTGTGCTCCTGTGTGTTCTTGTCTACATGCTCCTGTGTGTTCTTGTCTTCATGCTCCTGTGTGTTCTTGACTCTGTGCTCATGTGTGTTCTTGTCTTCATGCTCCTGTGTGTTCTTGTCTTCATGCTCCTGTGTGTTATTGTCTTCATGCTCCTGTGTGTTCTTGTCTTCATGCTCCTGAGTGTTCTTGTATTCATGCTCCTGTGTGTTATTGTCTTCATGCTCCTGTGTGTTCTTGTCTTCATGCTCCTGTGTGTTCTTGTCTTCATGCTCCTGTGTGTTCTTGTCGACATGCTCCTGTGTGTTCTTGTCTTCATGCTCCTGTGTGTTCTTGTCTACATGCTCCTGTGTGTCCTTGTCTACATGCTCCTGTGTGTTCTTGTCTACATGCTCCTGTGTGTTCATGTCTTCATGCTCCTGTGTGTTCTTGTCTTCATGTTCCTGTGTGTTCTTGTCTTCATGCTCCTGTGTGTTCTTGTCTTCATGCTCCTGTGTGTTCTTGTCTTCATGCTCCTGTGTGTTCTTGTCTTCATGCTCCTGTGTGTTCTTGTCTTCATGCTCCTGTGTGTTCTTGTCTACATGCTCCTGTGTGTTCTTGTCTACATGCTCCTGTGTGTTCTTGTCTTCATGCTCCTGTGTGTTCTTGTCTTCATGCTCCTGTGTGTCCTTGTCTACATGCTCCTGTGTGTTCTTGTCTACATGCTCCTGTGTGTTCATGTCTTCATGCTCCTGTGTGTTCTTGTCTTCATGTTCCTGTGTGTTCTTGTCTTCATGCTCCTGTGTGTTCTTGTCTTCATGCTCCTGTGTGTTCTTGTCTTCATGCTCCTGTGTGTTCTTGTCTACATGCTCCTGTGTGTTCTTGTCTACATGCTCCTGTGTGTTCTTGTCTACATGCTCCTGTGTGTTCTTGTCTACATGCTCCTGTGTGTTCTTGTCTACATGCTCCTGTGTGTTCTTGTCTTCATGCTCCTGTGTGTTCTTGTCTTCATGCTCATGTGTGTTCTTGTCTACATGTTCCTGTGTGTTCTTGTCTACATGCTCCTGTGTGTTCTTGTCTACATGCTCCTGTGTGTTCTTGTCTACATGCTCCTGTGTGTTCTTGTCTACATGCTCCTGTGTGTTCTTGTCTACATGCTCCTGTGTGTTCTTGTCTCTGTGCTCCTGTGTGTTCTTGTCTTCATGCTCCTGTGTGTTCTTGTCTTCATGCTCCTGTGTGTTCTTGTCGACATGCTCCTGTGTGTTCTTGTCTTCATGCTCCTGTGTGTTCTTGTCTACATGCTCCTGTGTGTCCTTGTCTACATGCTCCTGTGTGTTCTTGTCTACATGCTCCTGTGTGTTCATGTCTTCATGCTCCTGTGTGTTCTTGTCTTCATGTTCCTGTGTGTTCTTGTCTTCATGCTCCTGTGTGTTCTTGTCTTCATGCTCCTGTGTGTTCTTGTCTTCATGCTCCTGTGTGTTCTTGTCTTCATGCTCCTGTGTGTTCTTGTCTTCATGCTCCTGTGTGTTCTTGTCTACATGCTCCTGTGTGTTCTTGTCTACATGCTCCTGTGTGTTCTTGTCTTCATGCTCCTGTGTGTTCTTGTCTTCATGCTCCTGTGTGTTCTTGTCTACATGCTCCTGTGTGTTCTTGTCTTCATGCTCCTGTGTGTTCTTGTCTTCATGCTCCTGTGTGTTCTTGTCTTCATGCTCCTGTGTGTTCTTGTCTACATGCTCCTGTGTGTTCTTGTCTTCATGCTCCTGTGTGTTCTTGTCTACATGCTCCTGTGTGTTCTTGTCTACATGCTCCTGTGTGTTCTTGTCTACATGCTCCTGTGTGTTCTTGTCTTCATGCTCCTGTGTGTTCTTGTCTTCATGCTCCTGTGTGTTCTTGTCTCTGTGCTCCTGTGTGTTCTTGTCTTCATGCTCCTGTGTGTTCTTGTCTTCATGCTCCTGTGTGTTCTTGTCGACATGCTCCTGTGTGTTCTTGTCTTCATGCTCCTGTGTGTTCTTGTCTACATGCTCCTGTGTGTCCTTGTCTACATGCTCCTGTGTGTTCTTGTCTACATGCTCCTGTGTGTTCATGTCTTCATGCTCCTGTGTGTTCTTGTCTTCATGTTCCTGTGTGTTCTTGTCTTCATGCTCCTGTGTGTTCTTGTCTTCATGCTCCTGTGTGTTCTTGTCTTCATGCTCCTGTGTGTTCTTGTCTTCATGCTCCTGTGTGTTCTTGTCTTCATGCTCCTGTGTGTTCTTGTCTACATGCTCCTGTGTGTTCTTGTCTACATGCTCCTGTGTGTTCTTGTCTTCATGCTCCTGTGTGTTCTTGTCTTCATGCTCCTGTGTGTTCTTGTCTACATGCTCCTGTGTGTTCTTGTCTTCATGCTCCTGTGTGTTCTTGTCTTCATGCTCCTGTGTGTTCTTGTCTTCATGCTCCTGTGTGTTCTTGTCTACATGCTCCTGTGTGTTCTTGTCTTCATGCTCCTGTGTGTTCTTGTCTACATGCTCCTGTGTGTTCTTGTCTACATGCTCCTGTGTGTTCTTGTCTACATGCTCCTGTGTGTTCTTGTCTTCATGCTCCTGTGTGTTCTTGTCTTCATGCTCCTGTGTGTTCTTGTCTTCATGCTCCTGTGTGTTCTTGTCTACATGCTCCTGTGTGTTCTTGTCTCTGTGCTCCTGTGTGTTCTTGTCTCTGTGCTCCTGTGTGTTCTTGTCTACATGCTCCTGTGTGTTCTTGTCTTCATGCTCCTGTGTGTTCTTATCTCTGTGCTCCTGTGTGTTCTTGTCTTCATGCTCCTGTGTGTTCTTGTCTACATGCTCCTGTGTGTTCTTGTCTACATGCTCCTGTGTGTTCTTGTCTTCATGCTCCTGTGTGTTCTTGTCTTCATGCTCCTGTGTGTTCTTGTCTACATGCTTCTGTGTGTTCTTGTCTTCATGCTCATGTGTGTTCTTGTCTACATGCTCCTGTGTGTTCTTGTCTTCATGCTCCTGTGTGTTCTTGTCTACATGCTCCTGTGTGTTCTTGTCTTCATGCTCCTGTGTGTTCTTGTCTACATGCTCCTGTGTGTTCTTGTCTTCATGCTCCTGTGTGTTCTTGTCTTCATGCTCCTGTGTGTTCTTGTCTACATGCTCCTGTGTGTTCTTGTCTACATGCTCCTGTGTGTTCTTGTCTACATGCTCCTGTGTGTTCTTGTCTCTGTGCTCCTGTGTGTTCTTGTCTTCATGCTCCTGTGTGTTCTTGTCTACATGCTCCTGTGTGTTCTTGTCTTCATGCTCCTGTGTGTTCTTGTCTACATGCTCCTGTGTGTTCTTGTCTCTGTGCTCCTGTGTGTTCTTGTCTCTGTGCTCCTGTGTGTTCTTGTCTACATGCTCCTGTGTGTTCTTGTCTTCATGCTCCTGTGTGTTCTTGTCTCTGTGCTCCTGTGTGTTCTTGTCTACATGCTTTTGTGTGTTCTTGTCTACATGCTCCTGTGTGTTCTTGTCTTCATGCTCCTGTGTGTTCTTGTCTTCATGCTCCTGTGTGTTCTTGTCTACATGCTCCTGTGTGTTCTTGTCTACATGCTCCTGTGTGTTCTTGTCTACATGCTCCTGTGTGTTCTTGTCTACATGCTCATGTGTGTTCTTGTCTACATGCTCCTGTGTGTTCTTGTCTTCATGCTCCTGTGTGTTCTTGTCTTCATGCTCCTGTGTGTTCTTGTCTACATGCTCCTGTGTGTTCTTGTCTACATGCTCCTGTGTGTTCTTGTCTACATGCTCCTGTGTGTTCTTGTCTGCATGCTCCTGTGTGTTCTTGTCTACATGCTCCTGTGTGTTCTTGTCTACATGCTCCTGTGTGTTCTTGTCTCTGTGCTCCTGTGTGTTCTTGTCTTCATGCTCCTGTGTGTTCTTGTCTTCATGCTCCTGTGTGTTCTTGTCTACATGCTCCTGTGTGTTCTTGTATTCATGCTCCTGTGTGTTCTTGTCTACATGCTCCTGTGTGTCCTTGTCTACATGCTCCTGTGTGTTCTTGTCTACATGCTCCTGTGTGTTCTTGTCTTCATGCTCCTGTGTGTTCTTGTCTTCATGTTCCTGTGTGTTCTTGTCTTCATGCTCCTGTGTGTTCTTGTCTACATGCTCCTGTGTGTCCTTGTCTTCATGCTCCTGTGTGTTCTTGTCTCTGTGCTCCTGTGTGTTCTTGTCTACATGCTCCTGTGTGTTCTTGTCTTCATGCTCCTGTGTGTTCTTGTCTACATGCTCCTGTGTGTTCTTGTCTACATGCTCCTGTGTGTTCTTGTCTTCATGCTCCTGTGTGTTCTTGTCTTCATGCTCCTGTGTGTTCTTGTCTACATGCTCCTGTGTGTTCTTGTCTCTGTGCTCTTGTGTGTTCTTGTCAACATGCTCCTGTGTGTTCTTGTCTCTGTGCTCCTGTGTGTTCTTGTCTACATGCTCCTGTGTGTTCTTGTCTACATGCTCCTGTGTGTTCTTGTCTCTGTGCTCCTGTGTGTTCTTGTCTACATGCTCCTGTGTGTTCTTGTCTACATGCTCCTGTGTGTTCTTGTCTACATGCTCCTGTGTGTTCTTGTCTACATGCTCCTGTGTGTTCTTGTCTACATGCTCCTGTGTGTTCTTGTCTACATGCTCCTGTGTGTTCTTGTCTACATGCCCCTGTGTGTTCTTGTCTTCATGCTCCTGTGTGTTCTTGTCTACATGCTCCTGTGTGTTCTTGTCTCTGTGCTCCTGTGTGTTCTTGTCTACATGCTCCTGTGTGTTCTTGTCTCTGTGCTCCTGTGTGTTCTTGTCTACATGCTCCTGTGTGTTCTTGTCTCTGTGCTCCTGTGTGTTCTTGTCTACATGCTCCTGTGTGTTCTTGTCTACATGCTCCTGTGTGTTCTTGTCTTCATGCTCCTGTGTGTTCTTGTTTCTGTGCTCCTGTGTGTTCTTGTCTACATGCTCCTGTGTGTTCTTGTCTTCATGCTCCTGTGTGTTCTTGACTCTGTGCTCATGTGTGTTCTTGTCTTCATGCTCCTGTGTGTTCTTGTCTTCATGCTCCTGTGTGTTCTTGTCTTCATGCTCCTGTGTGTTCTTGTCTTCATGCTCCTGTGTGTTCTTGTATTCATGCTCCTGTGTGTTATTGTCTTCATGCTCCTGTGTGTTCTTGTCTTCATGCTCCTGTGTGTTCTTGTCTACATGCTCCTGTGTGTTCTTGTCTACATGCTCCTGTGTGTTCTTGTCTTCATGCTCCTGTGTGTTCTTGTCTACATGCTCCTGTGTGTTCTTGTCTCTGTGCTCCTGTGTGTTCTTGTCTACATGCTCCTGTGTGTTCTTATCTACATGCTCCTGTGTGTTCTTCTCTTCATGCTCCTGTGTGTTCTTGTCTTCATGCTCCTGTGTGTTATTGTCTTCATGCTCCTGTGTGTTCTTGTCTTCATGCTCCTGTGTGTTCTTGTCTTCATGCTCCTGTGTGTTCTTGTCTACATGCTCCTGTGTGTTCTTGTCTACATGCTCCTGTGTGTTCTTGTCTCTGTGCTCCTGTGTGTTCTTGTCTACATGCTCCGGTGTGTTCTTGTCTACATGCTCCTGTGTGTTCTTGTCTCTGTGCTCCTGTGTGTTCTTGTCTCTGTGCTCCTGTGTGTTCTTGTCTACATGCTCCTGTGTGTTCTTGTCTTCATGCTCCTGTGTGTTCTTATCTCTGTGCTCCTGTGTGTTCTTGTCTTCATGCTCCTGTGTGTTCTTGTCTACATGCTCCGGTGTGTTCTTGTCTACATGCTCCTGTGTGTTCTTGTCTTCATGCTCCTGTGTGTTCTTGTCTTCATGCTCCTGTGTGTTCTTGTCTACATGCTCCTGTGTGTTCTTGTCTTCATGCTCCTGTGTGTTCTTGTCTACATGCTCCTGTGTGTTCTTGTCTCTGTGCTCCTGTGTGTTCTTGTCTACATGCTCCTGTGTGTTATTGTCTTCATGCTCCTGTGTGTTCTTGTCTTCATGCTCCTGTGTGTTCTTGTCTGCATGCTCATGTGTGTTCTTGTCTTCATGCTCCTGTGTGTTCTTGTCTTCATGCTCCTGTGTGTTATTGTCTTCATGCTCCTGTGTGTTCTTGTCTACATGCTCCTGTGTGTTCTTGTCTACATGCTCCTGTGTGTTCTTGTCTTCATGCTCCTGTGTGTTCTTGTCTTCATGCTCCTGTGTGTTCTTGTCTACATGCTCCTGTGTGTTCTTGTCTTCATGCTCCTGTGTGTTCTTGTCTTCATGCTCCTGTGTGTTCTTGTCTTCATGCTCCTGTGTGTTCTTGTCTACATGCTCCTGTGTGTTCTTGTCTTCATGCTCTTGTGTGTTCTTGTCTACATGCTCCTGTGTGTTCTTGTCTACATGCTCCTGTGTGTTCTTGTCTACATGCTCCTGTGTGTTCTTGTCTTCATGCTCCTGTGTGTTCTTGTCTTCATGCTCCTGTGTGTTCTTGTCTTCATGCTCCTGTGTGTTCTTGTCTACATGCTCCTGTGTGTTCTTGTCTCTGTGCTCCTGTGTGTTCTTGTCTCTGTGCTCCTGTGTGTTCTTGTCTACATGCTCCTGTGTGTTCTTGTCTTCATGCTCCTGTGTGTTCTTATCTCTGTGCTCCTGTGTGTTCTTGTCTTCATGCTCCTGTGTGTTATTGTCTACATGCTCCTGTGTGTTCTTGTCTACATGCTCCTGTGTGTTCTTGTCTTCATGCTCCTGTGTGTTCTTGTCTTCATGCTCCTGTGTGTTCTTGTCTACATACTCCTGTGTGTTCTTGTCTTCATGCTCATGTGTGTTCTTGTCTACATGCTCCTGTGTGTTCTTGTCTTCATGCTCCTGTGTGTTCTTGTCTACATGCTCATGTGTGTTCTTGTCTTCATGCTCCTGTGTGTTCTTGTCTACATGCTCCTGTGTGTTCTTGTCTTCATGCTCCTGTGTGTTCTTGTCTTCATGCTCCTGTGTGTTCTTGTCTACATGCTCCTGTGTGTTCTTGTCTACATGCTCCTGTGTGTTCTTGTCTACATGCTCCTGTGTGTTCTTGTCTCTGTGCTCCTGTGTGTTCTTGTCTTCATGCTCCTGTGTGTTCTTGTCTACATGCTCCTGTGTGTTCTTGTCTTCATGCTCCTGTGTGTTCTTGTCTTCATGCCCCTGTGTGTTCTTGTCTTCATGCTCCTGTGTGTTCTTGTCTACATGCTCCTGTGTGTTCTTGTCTACATGCTCCTGTGTGTTCTTGTCTACATGCTCCTGTGTGTTCTTGTCTTCATGCTCCTGTGTGTTCTTGTCTACATGCTCCTGTGTGTCCTTGTCTTCATGCTCCTGTGTGTTCTTGTCTTCATGCTCCTGTGTGTTCTTGTCTACATGCTTCTGTGTGTTCTTGTCTACATGCTCCTGTGTGTTCTTGTCTTCATGCTCCTGTGTGTTCTTGTCTTCATGCTCCTGTGTGTTCTTGTCTACATGCTCCTGTGTGTTCTTGTCTACATGCTCCTGTGTGTTCTTGTCTACATGCTCCTGTGTGTTCTTGTCTTCATGCTCCTGTGTGTTCTTGTCTACATGCTCCTGTGTGTTCTTGTCTTCATGCTCCTGTGTGTTCTTGTCTTCATGCTCCTGTGTGTTCTTGTCTACATGCTTCTGTGTGTTCTTGTCTACATGCTCCTGTGTGTTCTTGTCTTCATGCTCCTGTGTGTTCTTGTCTTCATGCTCCTGTGTGTTCTTGTCTACATGCTCCTGTGTGTTCTTGTCTTCATGCTCCTGTGTGTTCTTGTCTTCATGCTCCTGTGTGTTCTTGTCTTCATGCTCCTGTGTGTTCTTGTCTACATGCTCCTGTGTGTTATTGTCTACATGCTCCTGTGTGTTCTTGTCTACATGCTCCTGTGTGTTCTTGTCTTCATGCTCCTGTGTGTTCTTGTCTACATGCTCCTGTGTGTTCTTGTCTTCATGCTCCTGTGTGTTCTTGTCTTCATGCTCCTGTGTGTTCTTGTCTACATGCTTCTGTGTGTTCTTGTCTACATGCTCCTGTGTGTTCTTGTCTTCATGCTCCTGTGTGTTCTTGTCTTCATGCTCCTGTGTGTTCTTGTCTACATGCTCCTGTGTGTTCTTGTATCTGTGCTCCTGTGTGTTCTTGTCTCTGTGCTCCTGTGTGTTCTTGTCTCTGTGCTCCTGTATGTTCTTGTCTACATGCTCCTGTGTGTTCTTGTCTTCATGCTCCTGTGTGTTCTTGCCTTCATGCTCATGTGTGTTCTTGTCTACATGCTCCTGTGTGTTCTTGTCTTCATGCTCCTGTGTGTTCTTGTCTTCATGCTCCTGTGTGTTATTGTATTCATGCTCCTGTGTGTTCTTGTCTCTGTGCTCCTGTGTGTTCTTGTCTCTGTGCTCCTGTGTGTTATTGTCTCTGTGCTCCTGTGTGTTCTTGTCTCTGTGCTCCTGTGTGTTCTTGTCTTCATGCTCCTGTGTGTTATTGTCTTCATGCTCCTGTGTGTTCTTGTCTCCATGCTACTGTGTGTTCTTGTCTTCATGCTCATGTGTGTTCTTGTCTTCATGCTCCTGTGTGTTCTTGTCTCTGTGCTCCTGTGTGTTCTTGTCTACATGCTCTTGTGTGTTCTTGTCTACATGCTCCTGTGTGTTCTTGTCTTCATGCTCCTGTGTGTTCTTGTCTTCATGCTCCTGTGTGTTCTTGTCTACATGCTCCTGTGTGTTCTTGTCTACATGCTCCTGTGTGTTCTTGTCTAC
Organism: Notolepis coatsorum; assembly: GCF_963971535.1. Taxonomy (NCBI): domain Eukaryota; kingdom Metazoa; phylum Chordata; class Actinopteri; order Aulopiformes; family Paralepididae; genus Notolepis; species Notolepis coatsorum. The sequence continues at coordinate 268,567,117 of NC_140165.1, forward strand.
ATGCTCCTGTGTGTTCTTGTCTACATGCTCCTGTGTGTTCTTGTCTACATGCTCCTGTGTGTTCTTGTCTTCATGCTCCTGTGTGTTCTTGTCTTCATGCTCCTGTGTGTTCTTGTCTACATGCTCCTGTGTGTTCTTGTCTACATGCTCATGTGTGTTCTTGTCTACATGCTCCTGTGTGTTCTTGTCTACATGCTCCTGTGTGTTCTTGTCTACATGCTCCTGTGTGTTCTTGTCTACATGCTCCTGTGTGTTCTTGTCTACATGCTCCTGTGTGTTCTTGTCTCTGTGCTCCTGTGTGTTCTTGTCTTCATGCTCCTGTGTGTTCTTGTCTTCATGCTCCTGTGTGTTCTTGTCTACATGCTCCTGTGTGTTCTTGTCTTCATGCTCCTGTGTGTTCTTGTCTACATGCTCCTGTGTGTCCTTGTCTACATGCTCCTGTGTGTTCTTGTCTACATGCTCCTGTGTGTTCTTGTCTTCATGCTCCTGTGTGTTCTTGTCTTCATGTTCCTGTGTGTTATTGTCTTCATGCTCCTGTGTGTTCTTGTCTACATGCTCCTGTGTGTTCTTGTCTTCATGCTCCTGTGTGTTCTTGTCTTCATGCTCCTGTGTGTTCTTGTCTCTGTGCTCCTGTGTGTTCTTGTCTACATGCTCCTGTGTGTTCTTGTCTTCATGCTCCTGTGTGTTCTTGTCTACATGCTCCTGTGTGTTATTGTCTACATGCTCCTGTGTGTTCTTGTCTTCATGCTCCTGTGTGTTCTTGTCTTCATGCTCCTGTGTGTTCTTGTCTACATGCTCCTGTGTGTTCTTGTCTCTGTGCTCTTGTGTGTTCTTGTCTACATGCTCCTGTGTGTTCTTGTCTCTGTGCTCCTGTGTGTTCTTGTCTACATGCTCCTGTGTGTTCTTGTCTACATGCTCCTGTGTGTTCTTGTCTCTGTGCTCCTGTGTGTTCTTGTCTACATGCTCCTGTGTGTTCTTGTCTACATGCTCCTGTGTGTTCTTGTCTACATGCTCCTGTGTGTTCTTGTCTACATGCTCCTGTGTGTTCTTGTCTACATGCTCCTGTGTGTTATTGTCTACATGCTCCTGTGTGTTCTTGTCTACATGCTCCTGTGTGTTCTTGTCTTCATGCTCCTGTGTGTTCTTGTCTACATGCTCCTGTGTGTTCTTGTCTCTGTGCTCCTGTGTGTTCTTGTCTACATGCTCCTGTGTGTTATTGTCTCTGTGCTCCTGTGTTTTCTTGTCTACATGCTCCTGTGTGTTCTTGTCTCTGTGCTCCTGTGTGTTCTTGTCTACATGCTCCTGTGTGTTCTTGTCTACATGCTCCTGTGTGTTCTTGTCTTCATGCTCCTGTGTGTTCTTGTCTCTGTGCTCCTGTGTGTTCTTGTCTACATGCTCCTGTGTGTTCTTGTCTTCATGCTCCTGTGTGTTCTTGACTCTGTGCTCCTGTGTGTTCTTGTCTTCATGCTCCTGTGTGTTCTTGTCTTCTTGCTCCTGTGTGTTCTTGTCTTCATGCTCCTGTGTGTTCTTGTCTTCATGCTCCTGTGTGTTCTTGTCTTCATGCTCCTGTGTGTTCTTGTATTCATGCTCCTGTGTGTTCTTGTCTTCATGCTCCTGTGTGTTCTTGTCTACATGCTCCTGTGTGTTCTTGTCTACATGCTCCTGTGTGTTCTTGTCTTCATGCTCCTGTGTGTTCTTGTCTACATGCTCCTGTGTGTTCTTGTCTCTGTGCTCATGTGTGTTCTTGTCTACATGCTCCTGTGTGTTCTTGTCTACATGCTCCTGTGTGTTCTTCTCTTCATGCTCCTGTGTGTTCTTGTCTTCATGCTCCTGTGTGTTCTTGTCTTCATGCTCCTGTGTGTTCTTGTCTTCATGCTCCTGTGTGTTCTTGTCTTCATGCTCCTGTGTGTTCTTGTCTACATGCTCCTGTGTGTTCTTGTCTACATGCTCCTGTGTGTTCTTGTCTCTGTGCTCCTGTGTGTTCTTGTCTACATGCTCCGGTGTGTTCTTGTCTACATGCTCCTGTGTGTTCTTGTCTACATGCTCCTGTGTGTTCTTGTCTACATGCTCCTGTGTGTTCTTGTCTACATGCTCCTGTGTGTTCTTGTCTACATGCTCCTGTGTGTTCTTGTCTTCATGCTCCTGTGTGTTCTTGTCTTCATGCTCCTGTGTGTTCTTGTCTACATGCTCCTGTGTGTTCTTGTCTACATGCTCCTGTGTGTTCTTGTCTACATGCTCCTGTGTGTTCTTGTCTACATGCTCCTGTGTGTTCTTGTCTACATGCTCCTGTGTGTTCTTGTCTACATGCTCCTGTGTGTTCTTGTCTTCATGCTCCTGTGTGTTCTTGTCTTCATGCTCCTGTGTGTTCTTGTCTACATGCTCCTGTGTGTTCTTGTCTACATGCTCCTGTGTGTTATTGTCTACATGCTCCTGTGTGTTCTTGTCTACATGCTCCTGTGTGTTCTTGTCTACATGCTCCTGTGTGTTCTTGTCTTCATGCTCCTGTGTGTTCTTGTCTTCATGCTCCTGTGTGTTCTTGTCTTCATGCTCCTGTGTGTTCTTGTCTTCATGCTCCTGTGTGTTCTTGTCTCTGTGCTCCTGTGTGTTCTTGTCTTCATGCTCCTGTGTGTTCTTGTCTACATGCTCCTGTGTGTTCTTGTCTACATGCTCCTGTGTGTTCTTGTCTTCATGCTCCTGTGTGTTCTTGTCTTCATGCTCCTGTGTGTTCTTGTCTACATGCTCCTGTGTGTTCTTGTCTTCATGCTCCTGTGTGTTCTTGTCTACATGCTCCTGTGTGTTCTTGTCTACATGCTCCTGTGTGTTCTTGTCTCTGTGCTCCTGTGTGTTCTTGTCTCTGTGCTCCTGTGTGTTCTTGTCTACATGCTCCTGTGTGTTCTTGTCTTCATGCTCCTGTGTGTTCTTAACTCTGTGCTCCTGTGTGTTCTTGTCTTCATGCTCCTGTGTGTTCTTGTCTACATGCTCCTGTGTGTTCTTGTCTACATGCTCCTGTGTGTTCTTGTCTTCATGCTCCTGTGTGTTCTTGTCTTCATGCTCCTGTGTGTTCTTGTCTACATGCTCCTGTGTGTTCATGTCTTCATGCTCCTGTGTGTTCTTGTCTACATGCTCCTGTGTGTTCTTGTCTTCATGCTCCTGTGTGTTCTTGTCTACATGCTCCTGTGTGTTCTTGTCTTCATGCTCCTGTGTGTTCTTGTCTACATGCTCCTGTGTGTTCTTGTCTTCATGCTCCTGTGTGTTCTTGTCTTCATGCTCCTGTGTGTTCTTGTCTACATGCTCCTGTGTGTTCTTGTCTACATGCTCCTGTGTGTTCTTGTCTACATGCTCCTGTGTGTTCTTGTCTCTGTGCTCCTGTGTGTTCTTGTCTTCATGCTCCTGTGTGTTCTTGTCTACATGCTCCTGTGTGTTCTTGTCTACATGCTCCTGTGTGTTCTTGTCTTCATGCTCCTGTGTGTTCTTGTCTTCATGCTCCTGTGTGTTCTTGTCTACATGCTCCTGTGTGTTCTTGTCTCTGTGCTCCTGTGTGTTCTTGTCTCTGTGCTCCTGTGTGTTCTTGTCTCTGTGCTCCTGTATGTTCTTGTCTACATGCTCCTGTGTGTTCTTGTCTACATGCTCCTGTGTGTTCTTGTCTACATGCTCCTGTGTGTTCTTGTCTACATGCTCCTGTGTGTTATTGTCTACATGCTCCTGTGTGTTCTTGTCTACATGCTCCTGTGTGTTCTTGTCTTCATGCTCCTGTGTGTTCTTGTCTACATGCTCCTGTGTGTTCTTGTCTCTGTGCTCCTGTGTGTTCTTGTCTACATGCTCCTGTGTGTTATTGTCTCTGTGCTCCTGTGTTTTCTTGTCTACATGCTCCTGTGTGTTCTTGTCTCTGTGCTCCTGTGTGTTCTTGTCTACATGCTCCTGTGTGTTCTTGTCTACATGCTCCTGTGTGTTCTTGTCTTCATGCTCCTGTGTGTTCTTGTCTCTGTGCTCCTGTGTGTTCTTGTCTACATGCTCCTGTGTGTTCTTGTCTTCATGCTCCTGTGTGTTCTTGACTCTGTGCTCCTGTGTGTTCTTGTCTTCATGCTCCTGTGTGTTCTTGTCTTCTTGCTCCTGTGTGTTCTTGTCTTCATGCTCCTGTGTGTTCTTGTCTTCATGCTCCTGTGTGTTCTTGTCTTCATGCTCCTGTGTGTTCTTGTATTCATGCTCCTGTGTGTTCTTGTCTTCATGCTCCTGTGTGTTCTTGTCTACATGCTCCTGTGTGTTCTTGTCTACATGCTCCTGTGTGTTCTTGTCTTCATGCTCCTGTGTGTTCTTGTCTACATGCTCCTGTGTGTTCTTGTCTCTGTGCTCATGTGTGTTCTTGTCTACATGCTCCTGTGTGTTCTTGTCTACATGCTCCTGTGTGTTCTTCTCTTCATGCTCCTGTGTGTTCTTGTCTTCATGCTCCTGTGTGTTCTTGTCTTCATGCTCCTGTGTGTTCTTGTCTTCATGCTCCTGTGTGTTCTTGTCTTCATGCTCCTGTGTGTTCTTGTCTACATGCTCCTGTGTGTTCTTGTCTACATGCTCCTGTGTGTTCTTGTCTCTGTGCTCCTGTGTGTTCTTGTCTACATGCTCCGGTGTGTTCTTGTCTACATGCTCCTGTGTGTTCTTGTCTACATGCTCCTGTGTGTTCTTGTCTACATGCTCCTGTGTGTTCTTGTCTACATGCTCCTGTGTGTTCTTGTCTACATGCTCCTGTGTGTTCTTGTCTTCATGCTCCTGTGTGTTCTTGTCTTCATGCTCCTGTGTGTTCTTGTCTACATGCTCCTGTGTGTTCTTGTCTACATGCTCCTGTGTGTTCTTGTCTACATGCTCCTGTGTGTTCTTGTCTACATGCTCCTGTGTGTTCTTGTCTACATGCTCCTGTGTGTTCTTGTCTACATGCTCCTGTGTGTTCTTGTCTTCATGCTCCTGTGTGTTCTTGTCTTCATGCTCCTGTGTGTTCTTGTCTACATGCTCCTGTGTGTTCTTGTCTACATGCTCCTGTGTGTTATTGTCTACATGCTCCTGTGTGTTCTTGTCTACATGCTCCTGTGTGTTCTTGTCTACATGCTCCTGTGTGTTCTTGTCTTCATGCTCCTGTGTGTTCTTGTCTTCATGCTCCTGTGTGTTCTTGTCTTCATGCTCCTGTGTGTTCTTGTCTTCATGCTCCTGTGTGTTCTTGTCTCTGTGCTCCTGTGTGTTCTTGTCTTCATGCTCCTGTGTGTTCTTGTCTACATGCTCCTGTGTGTTCTTGTCTACATGCTCCTGTGTGTTCTTGTCTTCATGCTCCTGTGTGTTCTTGTCTTCATGCTCCTGTGTGTTCTTGTCTACATGCTCCTGTGTGTTCTTGTCTTCATGCTCCTGTGTGTTCTTGTCTACATGCTCCTGTGTGTTCTTGTCTACATGCTCCTGTGTGTTCTTGTCTCTGTGCTCCTGTGTGTTCTTGTCTCTGTGCTCCTGTGTGTTCTTGTCTACATGCTCCTGTGTGTTCTTGTCTTCATGCTCCTGTGTGTTCTTAACTCTGTGCTCCTGTGTGTTCTTGTCTTCATGCTCCTGTGTGTTCTTGTCTACATGCTCCTGTGTGTTCTTGTCTACATGCTCCTGTGTGTTCTTGTCTTCATGCTCCTGTGTGTTCTTGTCTTCATGCTCCTGTGTGTTCTTGTCTACATGCTCCTGTGTGTTCATGTCTTCATGCTCCTGTGTGTTCTTGTCTACATGCTCCTGTGTGTTCTTGTCTTCATGCTCCTGTGTGTTCTTGTCTACATGCTCCTGTGTGTTCTTGTCTTCATGCTCCTGTGTGTTCTTGTCTACATGCTCCTGTGTGTTCTTGTCTTCATGCTCCTGTGTGTTCTTGTCTTCATGCTCCTGTGTGTTCTTGTCTACATGCTCCTGTGTGTTCTTGTCTACATGCTCCTGTGTGTTCTTGTCTACATGCTCCTGTGTGTTCTTGTCTCTGTGCTCCTGTGTGTTCTTGTCTTCATGCTCCTGTGTGTTCTTGTCTACATGCTCCTGTGTGTTCTTGTCTACATGCTCCTGTGTGTTCTTGTCTTCATGCTCCTGTGTGTTCTTGTCTTCATGCTCCTGTGTGTTCTTGTCTACATGCTCCTGTGTGTTCTTGTCTCTGTGCTCCTGTGTGTTCTTGTCTCTGTGCTCCTGTGTGTTCTTGTCTCTGTGCTCCTGTATGTTCTTGTCTACATGCTCCTGTGTGTTCTTGTCTTCATGCTCCTGTGTGTTCTTGTCTTCATGCTCCTGTGTGTTCTTGTCTACATGCTCCTGTGTGTTCTTGTCTTCATGCTCCTGTGTGTTCTTGTCTTCATGCTCCTGTGTGTTATTGTCTTCATGCTCCTGTGTGTTCTTGTCTCTGTGCTCCTGTGTGTTCTTGTCTCTGTGCTCCTGTGTGTTATTGTCTCTGTGCTCCTGTGTGTTCTTGTCTCTGTGCTCCTGTGTGTTCTTGTCTTCATGCTCCTGTGTGTTCTTGTCTCCATGCTACTGTGTGTTCTTGTCTTCATGCTCATGTGTGTTCTTGTCTTCATGCTCCTGTGTGTTCTTGTCTCTGTGCTCCTGTGTGTTCTTGTCTACATGCTCTTGTGTGTTCTTGTCTACATGCTCCTGTGTGTTCTTGTCTTCATGCTCCTGTGTGTTCTTGTCTTCATGCTCCTGTGTGTTCTTGTCTACATGCTCCTGTGTGTTCTTGTCTACATGCTCCTGTGTGTTCTTGTCTACATGCTCCTGTGTGTTCTTGTCTACATGCTCCTGTGTGTTCTTGTCTACATGCTCCTGTGTGTTCTTGTCTTCATGCTCCTGTGTGTTCTTGTCTTCATGCTCCTGTGTGTTCTTGTCTACATGCTCCTGTGTGTTCTTGTATACATGCTCCTGTGTGTTCTTGTCTACATGCTCCTGTGTGTTCTTGTCTACATGCTCCTGTGTGTTCTTGTCTACATGCTCCTGTGTGTTCTTGTCTACATGCTCCTGTGTGTTCTTGTCTACATGCTCCTGTGTGTTCTTGTCTCTGTGCTCCTGTGTGTTCTTGTCTTCATGCTCCTGTGTGTTCTTGTCTTCATGCTCCTGTGTGTTCTTGTCGACATGCTCCTGTGTGTTCTTGTCTTCATGCTCCTGTGTGTTCTTGTCTACATGCTCCTGTGTGTCCTTGTCTACATGCTCCTGTGTGTTATTGTCTACATGCTCCTGTGTGTTCATGTCTTCATGCTCCTGTGTGTTCTTGTCTTCATGTTCCTGTGTGTTCTTGTCTTCATGCTCCTGTGTGTTCTTGTCTACATGCTCCTGTGTGTTCTTGTCTTCATGCTCCTGTGTGTTCTTGTCTTCATGCTCCTGTGTGTTCTTGTCTCTGTGCTCCTGTGTGTTCTTGTCTACATGCTCCTGTGTGTTCTTGTCTTCATGCTCCTGTGTGTTCTTGTCTACATGCTCCTGTGTGTTCTTGTCTACATGCTCCTGTGTGTTCTTGTCTACATGCTCCTGTGTGTTCTTGTCTACATGCTCCTGTGTGTTCTTGTCTCTGTGCTCCTGTGTGTTCTTGTCTACATGCTCCTGTGTGTTCTTGTCTACATGCTCCTGTGTGTTCTTGTCTACATGCTCCTGTGTGTTCTTGTCTACATGCTCCTGTGTGTTCTTGTCTACATGCTCCTGTGTGTTCTTGTCTACATGCTCCTGTGTGTTCTTGTCTACATGCTCCTGTGTGTTCTTGTCTTCATGCTCCTGTGTGTTCTTGTCTACATGCTCCTGTGTGTTCTTGTCTCTGTGCTCCTGTGTGTTCTTGTCTACATGCTCCTGTGTGTTCTTGTCTCTGTGCTCCTGTGTGTTCTTGTCTACATGCTCCTGTGTGTTCTTGTCTCTGTGCTCCTGTGTGTTCTTGTCTACATGCTCCTGTGTGTTCTTGTCTACATGCTCCTGTGTGTTCTTGTCTTCATGCTCCTGTGTGTTCTTGTCTGTGTGCTCCTGTGTGTTCTTGTCTACATGCTCCTGTGTGTTCTTGTCTTCATGCTCCTGTGTGTTCTTGACTCTGTGCTCCTGTGTGTTCTTGTCTTCATGCTCCTGTGTGTTCTTGTCTTCATGCGCCTGTGTGTTCTTGTCTTCATGCTCCTGTGTGTTCTTGTCTACATGCTCCTGTGTGTTCTTGTCTCTGTGCTCCTGTGTGTTCTTGTCTCTGTGCTCCTGTGTGTTCTTGTCTACATGCTCCTGTGTGTTCTTGTCTTCATGCTCCTGTGTGTTCTTATCTCTGTGCTCCTGTGTGTTCTTGTCTTCATGCTCCTGTGTGTTCTTGTCTACATGCTCCTGTGTGTTCTTGTCTACATGCTCCTGTGTGTTCTTGTCTTCATGCTCCTGTGTGTTCTTGTCTTCATGCTCCTGTGTGTTCTTGTCTACATGCTCCTGTGTGTTCATGTCTTCATGCTCCTGTGTGTTCTTGTCTACATGCTCCTGTGTGTTCTTGTCTTCATGCTCCTGTGTGTTCTTGTCTACATGCTCCTGTGTGTTCTTGTCTTCATGCTCCTGTGTGTTCTTGTCTACATGCTCCTGTGTGTTCTTGTCTTCATGCTCCTGTGTGTTCTTGTCTACATGCTCCTGTGTGTTCTTGTCTACATGCTCCTGTGTGTTCTTGTCTACATGCTCCTGTGTGTTCTTGTCTCTGTGCTCCTGTGTGTTCTTGTCTTCATGCTCCTGTGTGTTCTTGTCTACATGCTCCTGTGTGTTCTTGTCTACATGCTCCTGTGTGTTCTTGTCTTCATGCTCCTGTGTGTTCTTGTCTTCATGCTCCTGTGTGTTCTTGTCTACATGCTCCTGTGTGTTCTTGTCTCTGTGCTCCTGTGTGTTCTTGTCTCTGTGCTCCTGTGTGTTCTTGTCTCTGTGCTCCTGTATGTTCTTGTCTACATACTCCTGTGTGTTCTTGTCTTCATGCCCCTGTGTGTTCTTGTCTTCATGCTCCTGTGTGTTCTTGTCTACATGCTCCTGTGTGTTCTTGTCTTCATGCTCCTGTGTGTTCTTGTCTTCATGCTCCTGTGTGTTATTGTCTTCATGCTCCTGTGTGTTCTTGTCTCTGTGCTCCTGTGTGTTCTTGTCTCTGTGCTCCTGTGTGTTATTGTCTCTGTGCTCCTGTGTGTTCTTGTCTCTGTGCTCCTGTGTGTTCTTGTCTTCATGCTCCTGTGTGTTATTGTCTTCATGCATCTGTGTGTTCTTGTCTCCATGCTACTGTGTGTTCTTGTCTTCATGCTCATGTGTGTTCTTGTCTTCATGCTCCTGTGTGTTCTTGTCTCTGTGCTCCTGTGTGTTCTTGTCTACATGCTCTTGTGTGTTCTTGTCTACATGCTCCTGTGTGTTCTTGTCTTCATGCTCCTGTGTGTTCTTGTCTTCATGCTCCTGTGTGTTCTTGTCTACATGCTCCTGTGTGTTCTTGTCTACATGCTCCTGTGTGTTCTTGTCTACATGCTCCTGTGTGTTCTTGTCTACATGCTCCTGTGTGTTCTTGTCTACATGCTCCTGTGTGTTCTTGTCTTCATGCTCCTGTGTGTTCTTGTCTTCATGCTCCTGTGTGTTCTTGTCTACATGCTCCTGTGTGTTCTTGTCTACATGCTCCTGTGTGTTCTTGTCTACATGCTCCTGTGTGTTCTTGTCTACATGCTCCTGTGTGTTCTTGTCTACATGCTCCTGTGTGTTCTTGTCTACATGCTCCTGTGTGTTCTTGTCTACATGCTCCTGTGTGTTCTTGTCTCTGTGCTCCTGTGTGTTCTTGTCTTCATGCTCCTGTGTGTTCTTGTCTTCATGCTCCTGTGTGTTCTTGTCGACATGCTCCTGTGTGTTCTTGTCTTCATGCTCCTGTGTGTTCTTGTCTTCATGCTCCTGTGTGTTCTTGTCTACATGCTCCTGTGTGTTCTTGTCTACATGCTCCTGTGTGTTCTTGTCTACATGCTCCTGTGTGTTCTTGTCTCTGTGCTCCTGTGTGTTCTTGTCTTCATGCTCCTGTGTGTTCTTGTCTACATGCTCCTGTGTGTTCTTGTCTACATGCTCCTGTGTGTTCTTGTCTTCATGCTCCTGTGTGTTCTTGTCTTCATGCTCCTGTGTGTTCTTGTCTACATGCTCCTGTGTGTTCTTGTCTCTGTGCTCCTGTGTGTTCTTGTCTCTGTGCTCCTGTGTATTCTTGTCTCTGTGCTCCTGTATGTTCTTGTCTACATGCTCCTGTGTGTTCTTGTCTTCATGCTCCTGTGTGTTCTTGTCTTCATGCTCCTGTGTGTTCTTGTCTACATGCTCCTGTGTGTTCTTGTCTTCATGCTCCTGTGTGTTCTTGTCTTCATGCTCCTGTGTGTTATTGTCTTCATGCTCCTGTGTGTTCTTGTCTCTGTGCTCCTGTGTGTTCTTGTCTCTGTGCTCCTGTGTGTTATTGTCTCTGTGCTCCTGTGTGTTCTTGTCTCTGTGCTCCTGTGTGTTCTTGTCTTCATGCTCCTGTGTGTTATTGTCTTCATGCTCCTGTGTGTTCTTGTCTCCATGCTACTGTGTGTTCTTGTCTTCATGCTCATGTGTGTTCTTGTCTTCATGCTCCTGTGTGTTCTTGTCTCTGTGCTCCTGTGTGTTCTTGTCTACATGCTCTTGTGTGTTCTTGTCTACATGCTCCTGTGTGTTCTTGTCTTCATGCTCCTGTGTGTTCTTGTCTTCATGCTCCTGTGTGTTCTTGTCTACATGCTCCTGTGTGTTCTTGTCTACATGCTCCTGTGTGTTCTTGTCTACATGCTCCTGTGTGTTCTTGTCTACATGCTCCTGTGTGTTCTTGTCTACATGCTCCTGTGTGTTCTTGTCTTCATGCTCCTGTGTGTTCTTGTCTTCATGCTCCTGTGTGTTCTTGTCTACATGCTCCTGTGTGTTCTTGTCTACATGCTCCTGTGTGTTCTTGTCTACATGCTCCTGTGTGTTCTTGTCTACATGCTCCTGTGTGTTCTTGTCTACATGCTCCTGTGTGTTCTTGTCTACATGCTCCTGTGTGTTCTTGTCTACATGCTCCTGTGTGTTCTTGTCTCTGTGCTCCTGTGTGTTCTTGTCTTCATGCTCCTGTGTGTTCTTGTCTTCATGCTCCTGTGTGTTCTTGTCGACATGCTCCTGTGTGTTCTTGTCTTCATGCTCCTGTGTGTTCTTGTCTACATGCTCCTGTGTGTCCTTGTCTACATGCTCCTGTGTGTTCTTGTCTACATGCTCCTGTGTGTTCATGTCTTCATGCTCCTGTGTGTTCTTGTCTTCATGTTCCTGTGTGTTCTTGTCTTCATGCTCCTGTGTGTTCTTGTCTACATGCTCCTGTGTGTTCTTGTCTTCATGCTCCTGTGTGTTCTTGTCTTCATGCTCCTGTGTGTTCTTGTCTCTGTGCTCCTGTGTGTTCTTGTCTACATGCTCCTGTGTGTTCTTGTCTTCATGCTCCTGTGTGTTCTTGTCTACATGCTCCTGTGTGTTCTTGTCTACATGCTCCTGTGTGTTCTTGTCTACATGCTCCTGTGTGTTCTTGTCTACATGCTCCTGTGTGTTCTTGTCTCTGTGCTCCTGTGTGTTCTTGTCTACATGCTCCTGTGTGTTCTTGTCTACATGCTCCTGTGTGTTCTTGTCTACATGCTCCTGTGTGTTCTTGTCTACATGCTCCTGTGTGTTCTTGTCTACATGCTCCTGTGTGTTCTTGTCTACATGCTCCTGTGTGTTCTTGTCTACATGCTCCTGTGTGTTCTTGTCTTCATGCTCCTGTGTGTTCTTGTCTACATGCTCCTGTGTGTTCTTGTCTCTGTGCTCCTGTGTGTTCTTGTCTACATGCTCCTGTGTGTTCTTGTCTCTGTGCTCCTGTGTGTTCTTGTCTACATGCTCCTGTGTGTTCTTGTCTCTGTGCTCCTGTGTGTTCTTGTCTACATGCTCCTGTGTGTTCTTGTCTACATGCTCCTGTGTGTTCTTGTCTTCATGCTCCTGTGTGTTCTTGTCTGTGTGCTCCTGTGTGTTCTTGTCTACATGCTCCTGTGTGTTCTTGTCTTCATGCTCCTGTGTGTTCTTGTCTAATGCTCCTGTGTGTTCTTGTCTACATGCTCCTGTGTGTTCTTGTCTTCATGCTCCTGTGTGTTCTTGTCTTCATGCTCCTGTGTGTTCTTGTCTACATGCTCCTGTGTGTTCTTGTCTACATGCTCCTGTGTGTTCTTGTCTTCATGCTCCTGTGTGTTCTTGTCTACATGCTCCTGTGTGTTCTTGTCTCTGTGCTCATGTGTGTTCTTGTCTACATGCTCCTGTGTGTTCTTGTCTACATGCTCCTGTGTGTTCTTCTCTTCATGCTCCTGTGTGTTCTTGTCTTCATGCTCCTGTGTGTTCTTGTCTTCATGCTCCTGTGTGTTCTTGTCTTCATGCTCCTGTGTGTTCTTGTCTTCATGCTCCTGTGTGTTCTTGTCTACATGCTCCTGTGTGTTCTTGTCTACATGCTCCTGTGTGTTCTTGTCTCTGTGCTCCTGTGTGTTCTTGTCTACATGCTCCGGTGTGTTCTTGTCTACATGCTCCTGTGTGTTCTTGTCTACATGCTCCTGTGTGTTCTTGTCTACATGCTCCTGTGTGTTCTTGTCTACATGCTCCTGTGTGTTCTTGTCTACATGCTCCTGTGTGTTCTTGTCTTCATGCTCCTGTGTGTTCTTGTCTTCATGCTCCTGTGTGTTCTTGTCTACATGCTCCTGTGTGTTCTTGTCTACATGCTCCTGTGTGTTCTTGTCTACATGCTCCTGTGTGTTCTTGTCTACATGCTCCTGTGTGTCCTTGTCTACATGCTCCTGTGTGTTCTTGTCTACATGCTCCTGTGTGTTCTTGTCTTCATGCTCCTGTGTGTTCTTGTCTTCATGCTCCTGTGTGTTCTTGTCTTCATGCTCCTGTGTGTTCTTGTCTACATGCTCCTGTGTGTTCTTGTCTACATGCTCCTGTGTGTTATTGTCTACATGCTCCTGTGTGTTCTTGTCTACATGCTCCTGTGTGTTCTTGTCTACATGCTCCTGTGTGTTCTTGTCTTCATGCTCCTGTGTGTTCTTGTCTTCATGCTCCTGTGTGTTCTTGTCTTCATGCTCCTGTGTGTTCTTGTCTTCATGCTCCTGTGTGTTCTTGTCTCTGTGCTCCTGTGTGTTCTTGTCTTCATGCTCCTGTGTGTTCTTGTCTACATGCTCCTGTGTGTTCTTGTCTACATGCTCCTGTGTGTTCTTGTCTTCATGCTCCTGTGTGTTCTTGTCTTCATGCTCCTGTGTGTTCTTGTCTACATGCTCCTGTGTGTTCTTGTCTTCATGCTCCTGTGTGTTCTTGTCTACATGCTCCTGTGTGTTCTTGTCTACATGCTCCTGTGTGTTCTTGTCTTCATGCTCCTGTGTGTTCTTATCTCTGTGCTCCTGTGTGTTCTTGTCTTCATGCTCCTGTGTGTTCTTGTCTACATGCTCCTGTGTGTTCTTGTCTACATGCTCCTGTGTGTTCTTGTCTTCATGCTCCTGTGTGTTCTTGTCTTCATGCTCCTGTGTGTTCTTGTCTACATGCTCCTGTGTGTTCTTGTCTTCATGCTCCTGTGTGTTCTTGTCTACATGCTCCTGTGTGTTCTTGTCTTCATGCTCCTGTGTGTTCTTGTCTACATGCTCCTGTGTGTTCTTGTCTTCATGCTCCTGTGTGTTCTTGTCTACATGCTCCTGTGTGTTCTTGTCTTCATGCTCCTGTGTGTTCTTGTCTTCATGCTCCTGTGTGTTCTTGTCGACATGCTCCTGTGTGTTCTTGTCTACATGCTCCTGTGTGTTCTTGTCTACATGCTCCTGTGTGTTCTTGTCTCTGTGCTCCTGTGTGTTCTTGTCTTCATGCTCCTGTGTGTTCTTGTCTACATGCTCCTGTGTGTTCTTGTCTTCATGCTCCTGTGTGTTCTTGTCTTCATGCTCCTGTGTGTTCTTGTCTTCATGCTCCTGTGTGTTCTTGTCTACATGCTCCTGTGTGTTCTTGTCTACATGCTCCTGTGTGTTCTTGTCTACATGCTCCTGTGTGTTCTTGTCTTCATGCTCCTGTGTGTTCTTGTCTACATGCTCCTGTGTGTTCTTGTCTTCATGCTCCTGTGTGTTCTTGTCTTCATGCTCCTGTGTGTTCTTGTCTACATGCTCCTGTGTGTTCTTGTCTACATGCTCCTGTGTGTTCTTGTCTTCATGCTCCTGTGTGTTCTTGTCTTCATGCTCCTGTGTGTTCTTGTCTACATGCTCCTGTGTGTTCTTGTCTCTGTGCTCCTGTATGTTCTTGTCTACATGCTCCTGTGTGTTCTTGTCTTCATGCTCCTGTGTGTTCTTGTCTTCATGCTCCTGTGTGTTCTTGTCTACATGCTCCTGTGTGTTCTTGTCTTCATGCTCCTGTGTGTTCTTGTCTTCATGCTCCTGTGTGTTATTGTCTTCATGCTCCTGTGTGTTCTTGTCTCTGTGCTCCTGTGTGTTCTTGTCTATGTGCTCCTGTGTGTTATTGTCTCTGTGCTCCTGTGTGTTCTTGTCTCTGTGCTCCTGTGTGTTCTTGTCTTCATGCTCCTGTGTGTTATTGTCTTCATGCTCCTGTGTGTTCTTGTCTCCATGCTACTGTGTGTTCTTGTCTTCATGCTCATGTGTGTTCTTGTCTTCATGCTCCTGTGTGTTCTTGTCTCTGTGCTCCTGTGTGTTCTTGTCTACATGCTCTTGTGTGTTCTTGTCTACATGCTCCTGTGTGTTCTTGTCTTCATGCTCCTGTGTGTTCTTGTCTTCATGCTCCTGTGTGTTCTTGTCTACATGCTCCTGTGTGTTCTTGTCTACATGCTCCTGTGTGTTCTTGTCTACATGCTCCTGTGTGTTCTTGTCTACATGCTCCTGTGTGTTCTTGTCTACATGCTCCTGTGTGTTCTTGTCTTCATGCTCCTGTGTGTTCTTGTCGTCATGCTCCTGTGTGTTCTTGTCTACTTGCTCCTGTGTGTTCTTGTCTACATGCTCCTGTGTGTTCTTGTCTACATGCTCCTGTGTGTTCTTGTCTACATGCTCCTGTGTGTTCTTGTCTACATGCTCCTGTGTGTTCTTGTCTCTGTGCTCCTGTGTGTTCTTGTCTTCATGCTCCTGTGTGTTCTTGTCTTCATGCTCCTGTGTGTTCTTGTCTACATGCTCCTGTGTGTTCTTGTCTTCATGCTCCTGTGTGTTCTTGTCTACATGCTCCTGTGTGTTCTTGTCTACATGCTCCTGTGTGTTCTTGTCTTCATGCTCCTGTGTGTTCTTGTCTTCATGCTCCTGTGTGTTCTTGTCTACATGCTCCTGTGTGTTCTTGTCTACATGCTCCTGTGTGTTCTTGTATACATGCTCCTGTGTGTTCTTGTCTACATGCTCCTGTGTGTTCTTGTCTACATGCTCCTGTGTGTTCTTGTCTACATGCTCCTGTGTGTTCTTGTCTACATGCTCCTGTGTGTTCTTGTCTCTGTGCTCCTGTGTGTTCTTGTCTTCATGCTCCTGTGTGTTCTTGTCTTCATGCTCCTGTGTGTTCTTGTCTACATGCTCCTGTGTGTTCTTGTCTTCATGCTCCTGTGTGTTCTTGTCTACATGCTCCTGTGTGTCCTTGTCTACATGCTCCTGTGTGTTCTTGTCTACATGCTCCTGTGTGTTCTTGTCTTCATGCTCCTGTGTGTTCTTGTCTTCATGCTCCTGTGTGTTCTTGTCTACATGCTCCTGTGTGTTCTTGTCTACATGCTCCTGTGTGTTCTTGTCTTCATGCTCCTGTGTGTTCTTGTCTTCATGCTCCTGTGTGTTCTTGTCTACATGCTCATGTGTGTTCTTGTTTCTGTGCTCTTGTGTGTTCTTGTCTACATGCTCCTGTGTGTTCTTGTCTCTGTGCTCCTGTGTGTTCTTGTCTACATGCTCCTGTGTGTTCTTGTCTACATGCTCCTGTGTGTTCTTGTCTCTGTGCTCCTGTGTGTTCTTGTCTACATGCTCCTGTGTGTTCTTGTCTACATGCTCCTGTGTGTTCTTGTCTACATGCTCCTGTGTGTTCTTGTCTACATGCTCCTGTGTGTTCTTGTCTACATGCTCCTGTGTGTTCTTGTCTACATGCTCCTGTGTGTTTGTGTCTACATGCTCCTGTGTGTTCTTGTCTTCATGCTCCTGTGTGTTCTTGTCTACATGCTCCTGTGTGTTCTTGTCTCTGTGCTCCTGTGTGTTCTTGTCTACATGCTCCTGTGTGTTCTTGTCTCTGTGCTCCTGTGTGTTCTTGTCTACATGCTCCTGTGTGGTCTTGTCTACATGCTCCTGTGTGTTCTTGTCTACATGCTCCTGTGTGTTCTTGTCTACATGCTCCTGTGTGTTCTTGTCTCTGTGCTCCTGTGTGTTCTTGTCTTCATGCTCCTGTGTGTTCTTGTCTTCATGCTCCTGTGTGTTCTTGTCTACATGCTCCTGTGTGTTCTTGTCTTCATGCTCCTGTGTGTTCTTGTCTACATGCTCCTGTGTGTCCTTGTCTACATGCTCCTGTGTGTTCTTGTCTACATGCTCCTGTGTGTTCTTGTCTTCATGCTCCTGTGTGTTCTTGTCTTCATGCTCCTGTGTGTTCTTGTCTACATGCTCCTGTGTGTTCTTGTCTACATGCTCCTGTGTGTTCTTGTCTTCATGATCCTGTGTGTTCTTGTCTTCATGCTCCTGTGTGTTCTTGTCTACATGCTCCTGTGTGTTCTTGTCTCTGTGCTCTTGTGTGTTCTTGTCTACATGCTCCTGTGTGTTTTTGTCTCTGTGCTCCTGTGTGTTCTTGTCTACATGCTCCTGTGTGTTCTTGTCTACATGATCCTGTGTGTTCTTGTCTCTGTGCTCCTGTGTGTTCTTGTCTACATGCTCCTGTGTGTTCTTGTCTACATGCTCCTGTGTGTTCTTGTCTACATGCTCCTGTGTGTTCTTGTCTACATGCTCCTGTGTGTTCTTGTCTACATGCTCCTGTGTGTTCTTGTCTACATGCTCCTGTGTGTTCGTGTCTACATGCTCCTGTGTGTTCTTGTCTTCATGCTCCTGTGTGTTCTTGTCTACATGCTCCTGTGTGTTCTTGTCTCTGTGCTCCTGTGTGTTCTTGTCTACATGCTCCTGTGTGTTCTTGTCTCTGTGCTCCTGTGTGTTCTTGTCTACATGCTCCTGTGTGTTCTTGTCTCTGTGCTCCTGTGTGTTCTTGTCTACATGCTCCTGTGTGTTCTTGTCTACATGCTCCTGTGTGTTCTTGTCTTCATGCTCCTGTGTGTTCTTGTCTCTGTGCTCCTGTGTGTTCTTGTCTACATGCTCCTGTGTGTTCTTGTCTTCATGCTCCTGTGTGTTCTTGACTCTGTGCTCCTGTGTGTTCTTGTCTTCATGCTCCTGTGTGTTCTTGTCTTCATGCTCCTGTGTGTTCTTGTCTTCATGCTCCTGTGTGTTCTTGTCTTCATGCTCCTGTGTGTTCTTGTCTTCATGCTCCTGTGTGTTCTTGTCTTCATGCTCCTGTGTGTTCTTGTCTTCATGCTCATGTGTGTTCTTGTCTACATGCTCCTGTGTGTTCTTGTCTACATGCTCCTGTGTGTTCTTGTCTTCATGCTCCTGTGTGTTCTTGTCTACATGCTCCTGTGTGTTCTTGTCTCTGTGCTCATGTGTGTTCTTGTCTACATGCTCCTGTGTGTTCTTGTCTACATGCTCCTGTGTGTTCTTCTCTTCATGCTCCTGTGTGTTCTTGTCTTCATGCTCCTGTGTGTTCTTGTCTTCATGCTCCTGTGTGTTCCTGTCTTCATGCTCCTGTGTGTTCTTGTCTTCATGCTCCTGTGTGTTCTTGTCTACATGCTCCTGTGTGTTCTTGTCTACATGCTCCTGTGTGTTCTTGTCTCTGTGCTCCTGTGTGTTCTTGTCTACATGCTCCGGTGTGTTCTTGTCTACATGTTCCTGTGTGTTCTTGTCTACATGCTCCTGTGTGTTCTTGTCTACATGCTCCTGTGTGTTCTTGTCTACATGCTCCTGTGTGTTCTTGTCTACATGCTCCTGTGTGTTCTTGTCTACATGCTCCTGTGTGTTCTTGTCTTCATGCTCCTGTGTGTTCTTGTCTTCATGCTCCTGTGTGTTCTTGTCTACATGCTCCTGTGTGTTCTTGTCTACATGCTCCTGTGTGTTCTTGTCTACATGCTCCTGTGTGTTCTTGTCTACATGCTCCTGTGTGTTATTGTCTACATGCTCCTGTGTGTTCTTGTCTACATGCTCCTGTGTGTTCTTGTCCTCATGCTCCTGTGTGTTCTTGTCTTCATGCTCCTGTGTGTTATTGTCTTCATGCTCCTGTGTGTTCTTGTATACATGCTCCTGTGTGTTCTTGTCTACATGCTCCTGTGTGTTATTGTCTACATGCTCCTGTGTGTTCTTGTCTACATGCTCCTGTGTGTTCTTGTCTACATGCTCCTGTGTGTTCTTGTCTTCATGCTCCTGTGTGTTCTTGTCTTCATGCTCCTGTGTGTTCTTGTCTTCATGCTTCTGTGTGTTCTTGTCTTCATGCTCCTGTGTGTTCTTGTCTCTGTGCTCCTGTGTGTTCTTGTCTTCATGCTCCTGTGTGTTCTTGTCTACATGCTCCTGTCTGTTCTTGTCTACATGCTCATGTGTGTTCTTGTCTTCATGCTCCTGTGTGTTCTTGTCTTCATGCTCCTGTGTGTTCTTGTCTACATGCTCCTGTGTGTTCTTGTCTTCATGCTCCTGTGTGTTCTTGTCTACATGCTCCTGTGTGTTCTTGTCTACATGCTCATGTGTGTTATTGTCTCTGTGCTCCTGTGTGTTCTTGTCTCTGTGCTCCTGTGTGTTCTTGTCTACATGCTCCTGTGTGTTCTTGTCTTCATGCTCCTGTGTGTTCTTATCTCTGTGCTCCTGTGTGTTCTTGTCTTCATGCTCCTGTGTGTTCTTGTCTACATGCTCCTGTGTGTTCTTGTCTACATGCTCCTGTGTGTTCTTGTCTTCATGCTCCTGTGTGTTCTTGTCTTCATGCTCCTGTGTGTTCTTGTCTACATGCTCCTGTGTGTTCTTGTCTTCATGCTCCTGTGTGTTCTTGTCTACATGCTCCTGTGTGTTCTTGTCTTCATGCTCCTGTGTGTTCTTGTCTACATGCTCCTGTGTGTTCTTGTCTTCATGCTCCTGTGTGTTCTTGTCTACATGCTCCTGTGTGTTCTTGTCTTCATGCTCCTGTGTGTTCTTGTCTTCATGCTCCTGTGTGTTCTTGTCTACATGCTCCTGTGTGTTCTTGTCTACATGCTCCTGTGTGTTCTTGTCTACATGCTCCTGTGTGTTCTTGTCTCTGTGCTCCTGTGTGTTCTTGTCTTCATGCTCCTGTGTGTTCTTGTCTACATGCTCCTGTGTGTTCTTGTCTTCATGCTCCTGTGTGTTCTTGTCTTCATGCTCCTGTGTGTTCTTGTCTTCATGCTCCTGTGTGTTCTTGTCTACATGCTCCTGTGTGTTCTTGTCTACATGCTCCTGTGTGTTCTTGTCTACATGCTCCTGTGTGTTCTTGTCTTCATGCTCCTGTGTGTTCTTGTCTACATGCTCCTGTGTGTTCTTGTCTTCATGCTCCTGTGTGTTCTTGTCTTCATGCTCCTGTGTGTTCTTGTCTACATGCTCCTGTGTGTTCTTGTCTACATGCTCCTGTGTGTTCTTGTCTCTGTGCTCCTGTGTGTTCTTGTCTTCATGCTCCTGTGTGTTCTTGTCTACATGCTCCTGTGTGTTCTTGTCTTCATGCTCCTGTGTGTTCTTGTCTTCATGCTCCTGTGTGTTCTTGTCTTCATGCTCCTGTGTGTTCTTGTCTACATGCTCCTGTGTGTTATTGTCTACATGCTCCTGTGTGTTCTTGTCTACATGCTCCTGTGTGTTCTTGTCTTCATGCTCCTGTGTGTTATTGTCTACATGCTCCTGTGTGTTCTTGTCTTCATGCTCCTGTGTGTTCTTGTCTTCATGCTCCTGTGTGTTCTTGTCTACATGCTCCTGTGTGTTCTTGTCTACATGCTCCTGTGTGTTCTTGTCTTCATGCTCCTGTGTGTTATTGTCTTCATGCTCCTGTGTGTTCTTGTCTACATGCTCCTGTGTGTTCTTGTCTCTGTGCTCCTGTGTGTTCTTGTCTCTGTGCTCCTGTGTGTTCTTGTCTCTGTGCTCCTGTATGTTCTTGTCTACATGCTCCTGTGTGTTCTTGTCTTCATGCTCCTGTGTGTTATTGTCTTCATGCTCCTGTGTGTTCTTGTCTACATGCTCCTGTGTGTTCTTGTCTTCATGCTCCTGTGTGTTCTTGTCTTCATGCTCCTGTGTGTTATTGTCTTCATGCTCCTGTGTGTTCTTGTCTCTGTGCTCCTGTGTGTTCTTGTCTCTGTGCTCCTGTGTGTTATTGTCTCTGTGCTCCTGTGTGTTCTTGTCTCTGTGCTCCTGTGTGTTCTTGTCTTCATGCTCCTGTGTGTTATTGTCTTCATGCTCCTGTGTGTTCTTGTCTCCATGCTACTGTGTGTTCTTGTCTTCATGCTCATGTGTGTTCTTGTCTTCATGCTCCTGTGTGTTCTTGTCTCTGTGCTCCTGTGTGTTCTTGTCTACATGCTCTTGTGTGTTCTTGTCTACATGCGCCTGTGTGTTCTTGTCTTCATGCTCCTGTGTGTTCTTGTCTTCATGCTCCTGTGTGTTCTTGTCTACATGCTCCTGTGTGTTCTTGTCTACATGCTCCTGTGTGTTCTTGTCTACATGCTCCTGTGTGTTCTTGTCTACATGCTCCTGTGTGTTCTTGTCTGCATGCTCCTGTGTGTTCTTGTCTTCATGCTCCTGTGTGTTCTTGTCTTCATGCTCCTGTGTGTTCTTGTCTACATGCTCCTGTGTGTTCTTGTCTTCATGCTCCTGTGTGTTCTTGTCTACATGCTCCTGTGTGTTCTTGTCTTCATGCTCCTGTGTGTTCTTGTCTACATGCTCCTGTGTGTTCTTGTCTTCATGCTCCTGTGTGTTCTTGTCTTCATGCTCCTGTGTGTTCTTGTCGACATGCTCCTGTGTGTTCTTGTCTACATGCTCCTGTGTGTTCTTGTCTACATGCTCCTGTGTGTTCTTGTCTCTGTGCTCCTGTGTGTTCTTGTCTTCATGCTCCTGTGTGTTCTTGTCTACATGCTCCTGTGTGTTCTTGTCTTCATGCTCCTGTGTGTTCTTGTCTTCATGCTCCTGTGTGTTCTTGTCTTCATGCTCCTGTGTGTTCTTGTCTACATGCTCCTGTGTGTTCTTGTCTACATGCTCCTGTGTGTTCTTGTCTACATGCTCCTGTGTGTTCTTGTCTTCATGCTCCTGTGTGTTCTTGTCTACATGCTCCTGTGTGTTCTTGTCTTCATGCTCCTGTGTGTTCTTGTCTTCATGCTCCTGTGTGTTCTTGTCTACATGCTCCTGTGTGTTCTTGTCTACATGCTCCTGTGTGTTCTTGTCTTCATGCTCCTGTGTGTTCTTGTCTTCATGCTCCTGTGTGTTCTTGTCTACATGCTCCTGTGTGTTCTTGTCTCTGTGCTCCTGTATGTTCTTGTCTACATGCTCCTGTGTGTTCTTGTCTTCATGCTCCTGTGTGTTCTTGTCTTCATGCTCCTGTGTGTTCTTGTCTACATGTTCCTGTGTGTTCTTGTCTTCATGCTCCTGTGTGTTCTTGTCTTCATGCTCCTGTGTGTTATTGTCTTCATGCTCCTGTGTGTTCTTGTCTCTGTGCTCCTGTGTGTTCTTGTCTATGTGCTCCTGTGTGTTATTGTCTCTGTGCTCCTGTGTGTTCTTGTCTCTGTGCTCCTGTGTGTTCTTGTCTTCATGCTCCTGTGTGTTATTGTCTTCATGCTCCTGTGTGTTCTTGTCTCCATGCTACTGTGTGTTCTTGTCTTCATGCTCATGTGTGTTCTTGTCTTCATGCTCCTGTGTGTTCTTGTCTCTGTGCTCCTGTGTGTTCTTGTCTACATGCTCTTGTGTGTTCTTGTCTACATGCTCCTGTGTGTTCTTGTCTTCATGCTCCTGTGTGTTCTTGTCTTCATGCTCCTGTGTGTTCTTGTCTACATGCTCCTGTGTGTTCTTGTCTTCATGCTCCTGTGTGTTCTTGTCTTCATGCTCCTGTGTGTTCTTGTCGACATGCTCCTGTGTGTTCTTGTCTTCATGCTCCTGTGTGTTCTTGTCTACATGCTCCTGTGTGTCCTTGTCTACATGCTCCTGTGTGTTCTTGTCTACATGCTCCTGTGTGTTCATGTCTTCATGCTCCTGTGTGTTCTTGTCTTCATGTTCCTGTGTGTTCTTGTCTTCATGCTCCTGTGTGTTCTTGTCTTCATGCTCCTGTGTGTTCTTGTCTTTATGCTCCTGTGTGTTCTTGTCTTCATGCTCCTGTGTGTTCTTGTCTTCATGCTCCTGTGTGTTCTTGTCTACATGCTCCTGTGTGTTCTTGTCTACATGCTCCTGTGTGTTCTTGTCTTCATGCTCCTGTGTGTTCTTGTCTTCATGCTCCTGTGTGTTCTTGTCTACATGCTCCTGTGTGTTCTTGTCTTCATGCTCCTGTGTGTTCTTGTCTTCATGCTCCTGTGTGTTCTTGTCTTCATGCTCCTGTGTGTTCTTGTCTACATGCTCCTGTGTGTTCTTGTCTTCATGCTCCTGTGTGTTCTTGTCTACATGCTCCTGTGTGTTCTTGTCTACATGCTCCTGTGTGTTCTTGTCTACATGCTCCTGTGTGTTCTTGTCTTCATGCTCCTGTGTGTTCTTGTCTTCATGCTCCTGTGTGTTCTTGTCTTCATGCCCCTGTGTGTTCTTGTCTACATGCTCCTGTGTGTTCTTGTCTCTGTGCTCCTGTGTGTTCTTGTCTCTGTGCTCCTGTGTGTTCTTGTCTACATGCTCCTGTGTGTTCTTGTCTTCATGCTCCTGTGTGTTCTTATCTCTGTGCTCCTGTGTGTTCTTGTCTTCATGCTCCTGTGTGTTCTTGTCTACATGCTCCTGTGTGTTCTTGTCTACATGCTCCTGTGTGTTCTTGTCTTCATGCTCCTGTGTGTTCTTGTCTTCATGCTCCTGTGTGTTCTTGTCTTCATGCTCCTGTGTGTTCTTGTCTTCATGCTCCTGTGTGTTCTTGTCTACATGCTCCTGTGTGTTCTTGTCTACATGCTCCTGTGTGTTCTTGTCTACATGCTCCTGTGTGTTCTTGTCTCTGTGCTCCTGTGTGTTCTTGTCTTCATGCTCCTGTGTGTTCTTGTCTACATGCTCCTGTGTGTTCTTGTCTTCATGCTCCTGTGTGTTCTTGTCTACATGCTCCTGTGTGTTCTTGTCTCTGTGCTCCTGTGTGTTCTTGTCTCTCTGCTCCTGTGTGTTCTTGTCTACATGCTCCTGTGTGTTCTTGTCTTCATGCTCCTGTGTGTTCTTGTCTCTGTGCTCCTGTGTGTTCTTGTCTACATGCTTTTGTGTGTTCTTGTCTACATGCTCCTGTGTGTTCTTGTCTTCATGCTCCTGTGTGTTCTTGTCTTCATGCTCCTGTGTGTTCTTGTCTACATGCTCCTGTGTGTTCTTGTCTACATGCTCCTGTGTGTTCTTGTCTACATGCTCCTGTGTGTTCTTGTCTACATGCTCCTGTGTGTTCTTGTCTACATGCTCCTGTGTGTTCTTGTCTTCATGCTCCTGTGTGTTCTTGTCTTCATGCTCCTGTGTGTTCTTGTCTACATGCTCCTGTGTGTTCTTGTCTACATGCTCCTGTGTGTTCTTGTCTACATGCTCCTGTGTGTTCTTGTCTGCATGCTCCTGTGTGTTCTTGTCTACATGCTCCTGTGTGTTCTTGTCTACATGCTCCTGTGTGTTCTTCTCTTCATGCTCCTGTGTGTTCTTGTCTTCATGCTCCTGTGTGTTCTTGTCTTCATGCTCCTGTGTGTTCCTGTCTTCATGCTCCTGTGTGTTCTTGTCTTCATGCTCCTGTGTGTTCTTGTCTACATGCTCCTGTGTGTTCTTGTCTACATGCTCCTGTGTGTTCTTGTCTCTGTGCTCCTGTGTGTTCTTGTCTACATGCTCCGGTGTGTTCTTGTCTACATGTTCCTGTGTGTTCTTGTCTACATGCTCCTGTGTGTTCTTGTCTACATGCTCCTGTGTGTTCTTGTCTACATGCTCCTGTGTGTTCTTGTCTACATGCTCCTGTGTGTTCTTGTCTACATGCTCCTGTGTGTTCTTGTCTTCATGCTCCTGTGTGTTCTTGTCTTCATGCTCCTGTGTGTTCTTGTCTACATGCTCCTGTGTGTTCTTGTCTACATGCTCCTGTGTGTTCTTGTCTACATGCTCCTGTGTGTTCTTGTCTACATGCTCCTGTGTGTTATTGTCTACATGCTCCTGTGTGTTCTTGTCTACATGCTCCTGTGTGTTCTTGTCCTCATGCTCCTGTGTGTTCTTGTCTTCATGCTCCTGTGTGTTATTGTCTTCATGCTCCTGTGTGTTCTTGTATACATGCTCCTGTGTGTTCTTGTCTACATGCTCCTGTGTGTTATTGTCTACATGCTCCTGTGTGTTCTTGTCTACATGCTCCTGTGTGTTCTTGTCTACATGCTCCTGTGTGTTCTTGTCTTCATGCTCCTGTGTGTTCTTGTCTTCATGCTCCTGTGTGTTCTTGTCTTCATGCTTCTGTGTGTTCTTGTCTTCATGCTCCTGTGTGTTCTTGTCTCTGTGCTCCTGTGTGTTCTTGTCTTCATGCTCCTGTGTGTTCTTGTCTACATGCTCCTGTCTGTTCTTGTCTACATGCTCCTGTGTGTTCTTGTCTTCATGCTCCTGTGTGTTCTTGTCTTCATGCTCCTGTGTGTTCTTGTCTACATGCTCCTGTGTGTTCTTGTCTTCATGCTCCTGTGTGTTCTTGTCTACATGCTCCTGTGTGTTCTTGTCTACATGCTCATGTGTGTTCTTGTCTCTGTGCTCCTGTGTGTTCTTGTCTCTGTGCTCCTGTGTGTTCTTGTCTACATGCTCCTGTGTGTTCTTGTCTTCATGCTCCTGTGTGTTCTTATCTCTGTGCTCCTGTGTGTTCTTGTCTTCATGCTCCTGTGTGTTCTTGTCTACATGCTCCTGTGTGTTCTTGTCTACATGCTCCTGTGTGTTCTTGTCTTCATGCTCCTGTGTGTTCTTGTCTTCATGCTCCTGTGTGTTCTTGTCTACATGCTCCTGTGTGTTCTTGTCTACATGCTCCTGTGTGTTCTTGTCTCTGTGCTCCTGTGTGTTCTTGTCTCTGTGCTCCTGTGTGTTCTTGTCTACATGCTCCTGTGTGTTCTTGTCTACATGCTCCTGTGTGTTCTTGTCTTCATGCTCCTGTGTGTTCTTGTCTACATGCTCCTGTGTGTTCTTGTCTACATGCTCCTGTGTGTTCTTGTCTACATGCTCCTGTGTGTTCTTGTCTCTGTGCTCCTGTGTGTTCTTGTCTTCATGCTCCTGTGTGTTCTTGTCTACATGCTCCTGTGTGTTCTTGTCTTCATGCTCCTGTGTGTTCTTGTCTTCATGCTCCTGTGTGTTCTTGTCTTCATGCTCCTGTGTGTTCTTGTCTACATGCTCCTGTGTGTTCTTGTCTACATGCTCCTGTGTGTTCTTGTCTACATGCTCCTGTGTGTTCTTGTCTTCATGCTCCTGTGTGTTCTTGTCTACATGCTCCTGTGTGTTCTTGTCTTCATGCTCCTGTGTGTTCTTGTCTTCATGCTCCTGTGTGTTCTTGTCTACATGCTCCTGTGTGTTCTTGTCTACATGCTCCTGTGTGTTCTTGTCTCTGTGCTCCTGTGTGTTCTTGTCTTCATGCTCCTGTGTGTTCTTGTCTACATGCTCCTGTGTGTTCTTGTCTTCATGCTCCTGTGTGTTCTTGTCTTCATGCTCCTGTGTGTTCTTGTCTTCATGCTCCTGTGTGTTCTTGTCTACATGCTCCTGTGTGTTATTGTCTACATGCTCCTGTGTGTTCTTGTCTACATGCTCCTGTGTGTTCTTGTCTTCATGCTCCTGTGTGTTATTGTCTACATGCTCCTGTGTGTTCTTGTCTTCATGCTCCTGTGTGTTCTTGTCTTCATGCTCCTGTGTGTTCTTGTCTACATGCTCCTGTGTGTTCTTGTCTACATGCTCCTGTGTGTTCTTGTCTTCATGCTCCTGTGTGTTATTGTCTTCATGCTCCTGTGTGTTCTTGTCTACATGCTCCTGTGTGTTCTTGTCTCTGTGCTCCTGTGTGTTCTTGTCTCTGTGCTCCTGTGTGTTCTTGTCTCTGTGCTCCTGTATGTTCTTGTCTACATGCTCCTGTGTGTTCTTGTCTTCATGCTCCTGTGTGTTATTGTCTTCATGCTCCTGTGTGTTCTTGTCTACATGCTCCTGTGTGTTCTTGTCTTCATGCTCCTGTGTGTTCTTGTCTTCATGCTCCTGTGTGTTATTGTCTTCATGCTCCTGTGTGTTCTTGTCTCTGTGCTCCTGTGTGTTCTTGTCTCTGTGCTCCTGTGTGTTATTGTCTCTGTGCTCCTGTGTGTTCTTGTCTCTGTGCTCCTGTGTGTTCTTGTCTTCATGCTCCTGTGTGTTATTGTCTTCATGCTCCTGTGTGTTCTTGTCTCCATGCTACTGTGTGTTCTTGTCTTCATGCTCATGTGTGTTCTTGTCTTCATGCTCCTGTGTGTTCTTGTCTCTGTGCTCCTGTGTGTTCTTGTCTACATGCTCTTGTGTGTTCTTGTCTACATGCGCCTGTGTGTTCTTGTCTTCATGCTCCTGTGTGTTCTTGTCTTCATGCTCCTGTGTGTTCTTGTCTACATGCTCCTGTGTGTTCTTGTCTACATGCTCCTGTGTGTTCTTGTCTACATGCTCCTGTGTGTTCTTGTCTACATGCTCCTGTGTGTTCTTGTCTGCATGCTCCTGTGTGTTCTTGTCTTCATGCTCCTGTGTGTTCTTGTCTTCATGCTCCTGTGTGTTCTTGTCTACATGCTCCTGTGTGTTCTTGTCTTCATGCTCCTGTGTGTTCTTGTCTACATGCTCCTGTGTGTTCTTGTCTTCATGCTCCTGTGTGTTCTTGTCTACATGCTCCTGTGTGTTCTTGTCTTCATGCTCCTGTGTGTTCTTGTCTTCATGCTCCTGTGTGTTCTTGTCGACATGCTCCTGTGTGTTCTTGTCTACATGCTCCTGTGTGTTCTTGTCTACATGCTCCTGTGTGTTCTTGTCTCTGTGCTCCTGTGTGTTCTTGTCTTCATGCTCCTGTGTGTTCTTGTCTACATGCTCCTGTGTGTTCTTGTCTTCATGCTCCTGTGTGTTCTTGTCTTCATGCTCCTGTGTGTTCTTGTCTTCATGCTCCTGTGTGTTCTTGTCTACATGCTCCTGTGTGTTCTTGTCTACATGCTCCTGTGTGTTCTTGTCTACATGCTCCTGTGTGTTCTTGTCTTCATGCTCCTGTGTGTTCTTGTCTACATGCTCCTGTGTGTTCTTGTCTTCATGCTCCTGTGTGTTCTTGTCTTCATGCTCCTGTGTGTTCTTGTCTACATGCTCCTGTGTGTTCTTGTCTACATGCTCCTGTGTGTTCTTGTCTTCATGCTCCTGTGTGTTCTTGTCTTCATGCTCCTGTGTGTTCTTGTCTACATGCTCCTGTGTGTTCTTGTCTCTGTGCTCCTGTATGTTCTTGTCTACATGCTCCTGTGTGTTCTTGTCTTCATGCTCCTGTGTGTTCTTGTCTTCATGCTCCTGTGTGTTCTTGTCTACATGTTCCTGTGTGTTCTTGTCTTCATGCTCCTGTGTGTTCTTGTCTTCATGCTCCTGTGTGTTATTGTCTTCATGCTCCTGTGTGTTCTTGTCTCTGTGCTCCTGTGTGTTCTTGTCTATGTGCTCCTGTGTGTTATTGTCTCTGTGCTCCTGTGTGTTCTTGTCTCTGTGCTCCTGTGTGTTCTTGTCTTCATGCTCCTGTGTGTTATTGTCTTCATGCTCCTGTGTGTTCTTGTCTCCATGCTACTGTGTGTTCTTGTCTTCATGCTCATGTGTGTTCTTGTCTTCATGCTCCTGTGTGTTCTTGTCTCTGTGCTCCTGTGTGTTCTTGTCTACATGCTCTTGTGTGTTCTTGTCTACATGCTCCTGTGTGTTCTTGTCTTCATGCTCCTGTGTGTTCTTGTCTTCATGCTCCTGTGTGTTCTTGTCTACATGCTCCTGTGTGTTCTTGTCTTCATGCTCCTGTGTGTTCTTGTCTTCATGCTCCTGTGTGTTCTTGTCGACATGCTCCTGTGTGTTCTTGTCTTCATGCTCCTGTGTGTTCTTGTCTACATGCTCCTGTGTGTCCTTGTCTACATGCTCCTGTGTGTTCTTGTCTACATGCTCCTGTGTGTTCATGTCTTCATGCTCCTGTGTGTTCTTGTCTTCATGTTCCTGTGTGTTCTTGTCTTCATGCTCCTGTGTGTTCTTGTCTTCATGCTCCTGTGTGTTCTTGTCTTTATGCTCCTGTGTGTTCTTGTCTTCATGCTCCTGTGTGTTCTTGTCTTCATGCTCCTGTGTGTTCTTGTCTACATGCTCCTGTGTGTTCTTGTCTACATGCTCCTGTGTGTTCTTGTCTTCATGCTCCTGTGTGTTCTTGTCTTCATGCTCCTGTGTGTTCTTGTCTACATGCTCCTGTGTGTTCTTGTCTTCATGCTCCTGTGTGTTCTTGTCTTCATGCTCCTGTGTGTTCTTGTCTTCATGCTCCTGTGTGTTCTTGTCTACATGCTCCTGTGTGTTCTTGTCTTCATGCTCCTGTGTGTTCTTGTCTACATGCTCCTGTGTGTTCTTGTCTACATGCTCCTGTGTGTTCTTGTCTACATGCTCCTGTGTGTTCTTGTCTTCATGCTCCTGTGTGTTCTTGTCTTCATGCTCCTGTGTGTTCTTGTCTTCATGCCCCTGTGTGTTCTTGTCTACATGCTCCTGTGTGTTCTTGTCTCTGTGCTCCTGTGTGTTCTTGTCTCTGTGCTCCTGTGTGTTCTTGTCTACATGCTCCTGTGTGTTCTTGTCTTCATGCTCCTGTGTGTTCTTATCTCTGTGCTCCTGTGTGTTCTTGTCTTCATGCTCCTGTGTGTTCTTGTCTACATGCTCCTGTGTGTTCTTGTCTACATGCTCCTGTGTGTTCTTGTCTTCATGCTCCTGTGTGTTCTTGTCTTCATGCTCCTGTGTGTTCTTGTCTTCATGCTCCTGTGTGTTCTTGTCTTCATGCTCCTGTGTGTTCTTGTCTACATGCTCCTGTGTGTTCTTGTCTACATGCTCCTGTGTGTTCTTGTCTACATGCTCCTGTGTGTTCTTGTCTCTGTGCTCCTGTGTGTTCTTGTCTTCATGCTCCTGTGTGTTCTTGTCTACATGCTCCTGTGTGTTCTTGTCTTCATGCTCCTGTGTGTTCTTGTCTACATGCTCCTGTGTGTTCTTGTCTCTGTGCTCCTGTGTGTTCTTGTCTCTCTGCTCCTGTGTGTTCTTGTCTACATGCTCCTGTGTGTTCTTGTCTTCATGCTCCTGTGTGTTCTTGTCTCTGTGCTCCTGTGTGTTCTTGTCTACATGCTTTTGTGTGTTCTTGTCTACATGCTCCTGTGTGTTCTTGTCTTCATGCTCCTGTGTGTTCTTGTCTTCATGCTCCTGTGTGTTCTTGTCTACATGCTCCTGTGTGTTCTTGTCTACATGCTCCTGTGTGTTCTTGTCTACATGCTCCTGTGTGTTCTTGTCTACATGCTCCTGTGTGTTCTTGTCTACATGCTCCTGTGTGTTCTTGTCTTCATGCTCCTGTGTGTTCTTGTCTTCATGCTCCTGTGTGTTCTTGTCTACATGCTCCTGTGTGTTCTTGTCTACATGCTCCTGTGTGTTCTTGTCTACATGCTCCTGTGTGTTCTTGTCTGCATGCTCCTGTGTGTTCTTGTCTACATGCTCCTGTGTGTTCTTGTCTACATGCTCCTGTGTGTTCTTCTCTTCATGCTCCTGTGTGTTCTTGTCTTCATGCTCCTGTGTGTTCTTGTCTTCATGCTCCTGTGTGTTCCTGTCTTCATGCTCCTGTGTGTTCTTGTCTTCATGCTCCTGTGTGTTCTTGTCTACATGCTCCTGTGTGTTCTTGTCTACATGCTCCTGTGTGTTCTTGTCTCTGTGCTCCTGTGTGTTCTTGTCTACATGCTCCGGTGTGTTCTTGTCTACATGTTCCTGTGTGTTCTTGTCTACATGCTCCTGTGTGTTCTTGTCTACATGCTCCTGTGTGTTCTTGTCTACATGCTCCTGTGTGTTCTTGTCTACATGCTCCTGTGTGTTCTTGTCTACATGCTCCTGTGTGTTCTTGTCTTCATGCTCCTGTGTGTTCTTGTCTTCATGCTCCTGTGTGTTCTTGTCTACATGCTCCTGTGTGTTCTTGTCTACATGCTCCTGTGTGTTCTTGTCTACATGCTCCTGTGTGTTCTTGTCTACATGCTCCTGTGTGTTATTGTCTACATGCTCCTGTGTGTTCTTGTCTACATGCTCCTGTGTGTTCTTGTCCTCATGCTCCTGTGTGTTCTTGTCTTCATGCTCCTGTGTGTTATTGTCTTCATGCTCCTGTGTGTTCTTGTATACATGCTCCTGTGTGTTCTTGTCTACATGCTCCTGTGTGTTATTGTCTACATGCTCCTGTGTGTTCTTGTCTACATGCTCCTGTGTGTTCTTGTCTACATGCTCCTGTGTGTTCTTGTCTTCATGCTCCTGTGTGTTCTTGTCTTCATGCTCCTGTGTGTTCTTGTCTTCATGCTTCTGTGTGTTCTTGTCTTCATGCTCCTGTGTGTTCTTGTCTCTGTGCTCCTGTGTGTTCTTGTCTTCATGCTCCTGTGTGTTCTTGTCTACATGCTCCTGTCTGTTCTTGTCTACATGCTCCTGTGTGTTCTTGTCTTCATGCTCCTGTGTGTTCTTGTCTTCATGCTCCTGTGTGTTCTTGTCTACATGCTCCTGTGTGTTCTTGTCTTCATGCTCCTGTGTGTTCTTGTCTACATGCTCCTGTGTGTTCTTGTCTACATGCTCATGTGTGTTCTTGTCTCTGTGCTCCTGTGTGTTCTTGTCTCTGTGCTCCTGTGTGTTCTTGTCTACATGCTCCTGTGTGTTCTTGTCTTCATGCTCCTGTGTGTTCTTATCTCTGTGCTCCTGTGTGTTCTTGTCTTCATGCTCCTGTGTGTTCTTGTCTACATGCTCCTGTGTGTTCTTGTCTACATGCTCCTGTGTGTTCTTGTCTTCATGCTCCTGTGTGTTCTTGTCTTCATGCTCCTGTGTGTTCTTGTCTACATGCTCCTGTGTGTTCTTGTCTTCATGCTCCTGTGTGTTCTTGTCTACATGCTCCTGTGTGTTCTTGTCTTCATGCTCCTGTGTGTTCTTGTCTACATGCTCCTGTGTGTTCTTGTCTTCATGCTCCTGTGTGTTCTTGTCTACATGCTCCTGTGTGTTCTTGTCTTCATGCTCCTGTGTGTTCTTGTCTTCATGCTCCTGTGTGTTCTTGTCTACATGCTCCTGTGTGTTCTTGTCTACATGCTCCTGTGTGTTCTTGTCTACATGCTCCTGTGTGTTCTTGTCTCTGTGCTCCTGTGTGTTCTTGTCTTCATGCTCCTGTGTGTTCTTGTCTACATGCTCCTGTGTGTTCTTGTCTTCATGCTCCTGTGTGTTCTTGTCTTCATGCTCCTGTGTGTTCTTGTCTTCATGCTCCTGTGTGTTCTTGTCTACATGCTCCTGTGTGTTCTTGTCTACATGCTCCTGTGTGTTCTTGTCTACATGCTCCTGTGTGTTCTTGTCTTCATGCTCCTGTGTGTTCTTGTCTACATGCTCCTGTGTGTTCTTGTCTTCATGCTCCTGTGTGTTCTTGTCTTCATGCTCCTGTGTGTTCTTGTCTACATGCTCCTGTGTGTTCTTGTCTACATGCTCCTGTGTGTTCTTGTCTCTGTGCTCCTGTGTGTTCTTGTCTTCATGCTCCTGTGTGTTCTTGTCTACATGCTCCTGTGTGTTCTTGTCTTCATGCTCCTGTGTGTTCTTGTCTTCATGCTCCTGTGTGTTTTTGTCTTCATGCTCCTGTGTGTTCTTGTCTACATGCTCCTGTGTGTTATTGTCTACATGCTCCTGTGTGTTCTTGTCTACATGCTCCTGTGTGTTCTTGTCTTCATGCTCCTGTGTGTTATTGTCTACATGCTCCTGTGTGTTCTTGTCTTCATGCTCCTGTGTGTTCTTGTCTTCATGCTCCTGTGTGTTCTTGTCTACATGCTCCTGTGTGTTCTTGTCTACATGCTCCTGTGTGTTCTTGTCTTCATGCTCCTGTGTGTTATTGTCTTCATGCTCCTGTGTGTTCTTGTCTACATGCTCCTGTGTGTTCTTGTCTCTGTGCTCCTGTGTGTTCTTGTCTCTGTGCTCCTGTGTGTTCTTGTCTCTGTGCTCCTGTATGTTCTTGTCTACATGCTCCTGTGTGTTCTTGTCTTCATGCTCCTGTGTGTTATTGTCTTCATGCTCCTGTGTGTTCTTGTCTACATGCTCCTGTGTGTTCTTGTCTTCATGCTCCTGTGTGTTCTTGTCTTCATGCTCCTGTGTGTTATTGTCTTCATGCTCCTGTGTGTTCTTGTCTCTGTGCTCCTGTGTGTTCTTGTCTCTGTGCTCCTGTGTGTTATTGTCTCTGTGCTCCTGTGTGTTCTTGTCTCTGTGCTCCTGTGTGTTCTTGTCTTCATGCTCCTGTGTGTTATTGTCTTCATGCTCCTGTGTGTTCTTGTCTCCATGCTACTGTGTGTTCTTGTCTTCATGCTCATGTGTGTTCTTGTCTTCATGCTCCTGTGTGTTCTTGTCTCTGTGCTCCTGTGTGTTCTTGTCTACATGCTCTTGTGTGTTCTTGTCTACATGCGCCTGTGTGTTCTTGTCTTCATGCTCCTGTGTGTTCTTGTCTTCATGCTCCTGTGTGTTCTTGTCTACATGCTCCTGTGTGTTCTTGTCTACATGCTCCTGTGTGTTCTTGTCTACATGCTCCTGTGTGTTCTTGTCTACATGCTCCTGTGTGTTCTTGTCTGCATGCTCCTGTGTGTTCTTGTCTTCATGCTCCTGTGTGTTCTTGTCTTCATGCTCCTGTGTGTTCTTGTCTACATGCTCCTGTGTGTTCTTGTCTTCATGCTCCTGTGTGTTCTTGTCTACATGCTCCTGTGTGTTCTTGTCTTCATGCTCCTGTGTGTTCTTGTCTACATGCTCCTGTGTGTTCTTGTCTTCATGCTCCTGTGTGTTCTTGTCTTCATGCTCCTGTGTGTTCTTGTCGACATGCTCCTGTGTGTTCTTGTCTACATGCTCCTGTGTGTTCTTGTCTACATGCTCCTGTGTGTTCTTGTCTCTGTGCTCCTGTGTGTTCTTGTCTTCATGCTCCTGTGTGTTCTTGTCTACATGCTCCTGTGTGTTCTTGTCTTCATGCTCCTGTGTGTTCTTGTCTTCATGCTCCTGTGTGTTCTTGTCTTCATGCTCCTGTGTGTTCTTGTCTACATGCTCCTGTGTGTTCTTGTCTACATGCTCCTGTGTGTTCTTGTCTACATGCTCCTGTGTGTTCTTGTCTTCATGCTCCTGTGTGTTCTTGTCTACATGCTCCTGTGTGTTCTTGTCTTCATGCTCCTGTGTGTTCTTGTCTTCATGCTCCTGTGTGTTCTTGTCTACATGCTCCTGTGTGTTCTTGTCTACATGCTCCTGTGTGTTCTTGTCTTCATGCTCCTGTGTGTTCTTGTCTTCATGCTCCTGTGTGTTCTTGTCTACATGCTCCTGTGTGTTCTTGTCTCTGTGCTCCTGTATGTTCTTGTCTACATGCTCCTGTGTGTTCTTGTCTTCATGCTCCTGTGTGTTCTTGTCTTCATGCTCCTGTGTGTTCTTGTCTACATGCTCCTGTGTGTTCTTGTCTTCATGCTCCTGTGTGTTCTTGTCTTCATGCTCCTGTGTGTTATTGTCTTCATGCTCCTGTGTGTTCTTGTCTCTGTGCTCCTGTGTGTTCTTGTCTATGTGCTCCTGTGTGTTATTGTCTCTGTGCTCCTGTGTGTTCTTGTCTCTGTGCTCCTGTGTGTTCTTGTCTTCATGCTCCTGTGTGTTATTGTCTTCATGCTCCTGTGTGTTCTTGTCTCCATGCTACTGTGTGTTCTTGTCTTCATGCTCATGTGTGTTCTTGTCTTCATGCTCCTGTGTGTTCTTGTCTCTGTGCTCCTGTGTGTTCTTGTCTACATGCTCTTGTGTGTTCTTGTCTACATGCTCCTGTGTGTTCTTGTCTTCATGCTCCTGTGTGTTCTTGTCTTCATGCTCCTGTGTGTTCTTGTCTACATGCTCCTGTGTGTTCTTGTCTACATGCTCCTGTGTGTTCTTGTCTACATGCTCCTGTGTGTTCTTGTCTACATGCTCCTGTGTGTTCTTGTCTACATGCTCCTGTGTGTTCTTGTCTTCATGCTCCTGTGTGTTCTTGTCGTCATGCTCCTGTGTGTTCTTGTCTACTTGCTCCTGTGTGTTCTTGTCTACATGCTCCTGTGTGTTCTTGTCTACATGCTCCTGTGTGTTCTTGTCTACATGCTCCTGTGTGTTCTTGTCTACATGCTCCTGTGTGTTCTTGTCTACATGCTCCTGTGTGTTCTTGTCTACATGCTCCTGTGTGTTCTTGTCTACATGCTCCTGTGTGTTCTTGTCTACTTGCTCCTGTGTGTTCTTGTCTACATGCTCCTGTGTGTTCTTGTCTACATGCTCCTGTGTGTTCTTGTCTACATGCTCCTGTGTGTTCTTGTCTACATGCTCCTGTGTGTTCTTGTCTCTGTGCTCCTGTGTGTTCTTGTCTTCATGCTCCTGTGTGTTCTTGTCTTCATGCTCCTGTGTGTTCTTGTCTACATGCTCCTGTGTGTTCTTGTCTTCATGCTCCTGTGTGTTCTTGTCTACATGCTCCTGTGTGTTCTTGTCTACATGCTCCTGTGTGTTCTTGTCTTCATGCTCCTGTGTGTTCTTGTCTTCATGCTCCTGTGTGTTCTTGTCTACATGCTCCTGTGTGTTCTTGTCTACATGCTCCTGTGTGTTCTTGTCTACATGCTCCTGTGTGTTCTTGTCTACATGCTCCTGTGTGTTCTTGTCTACATGCTCCTGTGTGTTCTTGTCTACATGCTCCTGTGTGTTCTTGTCTACATGCTCCTGTGTGTTCTTGTCTCTGTGCTCCTGTGTGTTCTTGTCTTCATGCTCCTGTGTGTTCTTGTCTTCATGCTCCTGTGTGTTCTTGTCGACATGCTCCTGTGTGTTCTTGTCTTCATGCTCCTGTGTGTTCTTGTCTACATGCTCCTGTGTGTCCTTGTCTACATGCTCCTGTGTGTTCTTGTCTACATGCTCCTGTGTGTTCATGTCTTCATGCTCCTGTGTGTTCTTGTCTTCATGTTCCTGTGTGTTCTTGTCTTCATGCTCCTGTGTGTTCTTGTCTTCATGCTCCTGTGTGTTCTTGTCTTTATGCTCCTGTGTGTTCTTGTCTTCATGCTCCTGTGTGTTCTTGTCTTCATGCTCCTGTGTGTTCTTGTCTACATGCTCCTGTGTGTTCTTGTCTACATGCTCCTGTGTGTTCTTGTCTTCATGCTCCTGTGTGTTCTTGTCTTCATGCTCCTGTGTGTTCTTGTCTACATGCTCCTGTGTGTTCTTGTCTTCATGCTCCTGTGTGTTCTTGTCTTCATGCTCCTGTGTGTTCTTGTCTTCATGCTCCTGTGTGTTCTTGTCTACATGCTCCTGTGTGTTCTTGTCTTCATGCTCCTGTGTGTTCTTGTCTACATGCTCCTGTGTGTTCTTGTCTACATGCTCCTGTGTGTTCTTGTCTACATGCTCCTGTGTGTTCTTGTCTTCATGCTCCTGTGTGTTCTTGTCTTCATGCTCCTGTGTGTTCTTGTCTTCATGCTCCTGTGTGTTCTTGTCTACATGCTCCTGTGTGTTCTTGTCTCTGTGCTCCTGTGTGTTCTTGTCTCTGTGCTCCTGTGTGTTCTTGTCTACATGCTCCTGTGTGTTCTTGTCTTCATGCTCCTGTGTGTTCTTATCTCTGTGCTCCTGTGTGTTCTTGTCTTCATGCTCCTGTGTGTTCTTGTCTACATGCTCCTGTGTGTTCTTGTCTACATGCTCCTGTGTGTTCTTGTCTTCATGCTCCTGTGTGTTCTTGTCTTCATGCTCCTGTGTGTTCTTGTCTTCATGCTCCTGTGTGTTCTTGTCTTCATGCTCCTGTGTGTTCTTGTCTACATGCTCCTGTGTGTTCTTGTCTACATGCTCCTGTGTGTTCTTGTCTACATGCTCCTGTGTGTTCTTGTCTCTGTGCTCCTGTGTGTTCTTGTCTTCATGCTCCTGTGTGTTCTTGTCTACATGCTCCTGTGTGTTCTTGTCTTCATGCTCCTGTGTGTTCTTGTCTACATGCTCCTGTGTGTTCTTGTCTCTGTGCTCCTGTGTGTTCTTGTCTCTCTGCTCCTGTGTGTTCTTGTCTACATGCTCCTGTGTGTTCTTGTCTTCATGCTCCTGTGTGTTCTTGTCTCTGTGCTCCTGTGTGTTCTTGTCTACATGCTTTTGTGTGTTCTTGTCTACATGCTCCTGTGTGTTCTTGTCTTCATGCTCCTGTGTGTTCTTGTCTTCATGCTCCTGTGTGTTCTTGTCTACATGCTCCTGTGTGTTCTTGTCTACATGCTCCTGTGTGTTCTTGTCTACATGCTCCTGTGTGTTCTTGTCTACATGCTCCTGTGTGTTCTTGTCTACATGCTCCTGTGTGTTCTTGTCTTCATGCTCCTGTGTGTTCTTGTCTTCATGCTCCTGTGTGTTCTTGTCTACATGCTCCTGTGTGTTCTTGTCTACATGCTCCTGTGTGTTCTTGTCTACATGCTCCTGTGTGTTCTTGTCTGCATGCTCCTGTGTGTTCTTGTCTACATGCTCCTGTGTGTTCTTGTCTACATGCTCCTGTGTGTTCTTGTCTCTGTGCTCCTGTGTGTTCTTGTTTTCATGCTCCTGTGTGTTCTTGTCTTCATGCTCCTGTGTGTTCTTGTCTACATGCTCCTGTGTGTTCTTGTATTCATGCTCCTGTGTGTTCTTGTCTACATGCTCCTGTGTGTCCTTGTCTACATGCTCCTGTGTGTTCTTGTCTACATGCTCCTGTGTGTTCTTGTCTTCATGCTCCTGTGTGTTCTTGTCTTCATGTTCCTGTGTGTTCTTGTCTTCATGCTCCTGTGTGTTCTTGTCTACATGCTCCTGTGTGTCCTTGTCTTCATGCTCCTGTGTGTTCTTGTCTCTGTGCTCCTGTGTGTTCTTGTCTACATGCTCCTGTGTGTTCTTGTCTTCATGCTCCTGTGTGTTCTTGTCTACATGCTCCTGTGTGTTCTTGTCTACATGCTCCTGTGTGTTCTTGTCTTCATGCTCCTGTGTGTTCTTGTCTTCATGCTCCTGTGTGTTCTTGTCTACATGCTCCTGTGTGTTCTTGTCTCTGTGCTCTTGTGTGTTCTTGTCAACATGCTCCTGTGTGTTCTTGTCTCTGTGCTCCTGTGTGTTCTTGTCTACATGCTCCTGTGTGTTCTTGTCTACATGCTCCTGTGTGTTCTTGTCTCTGTGCTCCTGTGTGTTCTTGTCTACATGCTCCTGTGTGTTCTTGTCTACATGCTCCTGTGTGTTCTTGTCTACATGCTCCTGTGTGTTCTTGTCTACATGCTCCTGTGTGTTCTTGTCTACATGCTCCTGTGTGTTCTTGTCTACATGCTCCTGTGTGTTCTTGTCTACATGCTCCTGTGTGTTCTTGTCTTCATGCTCCTGTGTGTTCTTGTCTACATGCTCCTGTGTGTTCTTGTCTCTGTGCTCCTGTGTGTTCTTGTCTACATGCTCCTGTGTGTTCTTGTCTCTGTGCTCCTGTGTGTTCTTGTCTACATGCTCCTGTGTGTTCTTGTCTCTGTGCTCCTGTGTGTTCTTGTCTACATGCTCCTGTGTGTTCTTGTCTACATGCTCCTGTGTGTTCTTGTCTTCATGCTCCTGTGTGTTCTTGTTTCTGTGCTCCTGTGTGTTCTTGTCTACATGCTCCTGTGTGTTCTTGTCTTCATGCTCCTGTGTGTTCTTGACTCTGTGCTCATGTGTGTTCTTGTCTTCATGCTCCTGT
Organism: Notolepis coatsorum; assembly: GCF_963971535.1. NCBI lineage: Eukaryota > Metazoa > Chordata > Actinopteri > Aulopiformes > Paralepididae > Notolepis > Notolepis coatsorum. Next base: position 268,605,142 of record NC_140165.1, read on the forward strand.
GTGTTCTTGTCTTCATGCTCCTGTGTGTTCTTGTCTTCATGCTCCTGTGTGTTCTTGTCTTCATGCTCCTGAGTGTTCTTGTATTCATGCTCCTGTGTGTTATTGTCTTCATGCTCCTGTGTGTTCTTGTCTTCATGCTCCTGTGTGTTCTTGTCTTCATGCTCCTGTGTGTTCTTGTCGACATGCTCCTGTGTGTTCTTGTCTTCATGCTCCTGTGTGTTCTTGTCTACATGCTCCTGTGTGTCCTTGTCTACATGCTCCTGTGTGTTCTTGTCTACATGCTCCTGTGTGTTCATGTCTTCATGCTCCTGTGTGTTCTTGTCTTCATGTTCCTGTGTGTTCTTGTCTTCATGCTCCTGTGTGTTCTTGTCTTCATGCTCCTGTGTGTTCTTGTCTTCATGCTCCTGTGTGTTCTTGTCTTCATGCTCCTGTGTGTTCTTGTCTTCATGCTCCTGTGTGTTCTTGTCTACATGCTCCTGTGTGTTCTTGTCTACATGCTCCTGTGTGTTCTTGTCTTCATGCTCCTGTGTGTTCTTGTCTTCATGCTCCTGTGTGTCCTTGTCTACATGCTCCTGTGTGTTCTTGTCTACATGCTCCTGTGTGTTCATGTCTTCATGCTCCTGTGTGTTCTTGTCTTCATGTTCCTGTGTGTTCTTGTCTTCATGCTCCTGTGTGTTCTTGTCTTCATGCTCCTGTGTGTTCTTGTCTTCATGCTCCTGTGTGTTCTTGTCTACATGCTCCTGTGTGTTCTTGTCTACATGCTCCTGTGTGTTCTTGTCTACATGCTCCTGTGTGTTCTTGTCTACATGCTCCTGTGTGTTCTTGTCTACATGCTCCTGTGTGTTCTTGTCTTCATGCTCCTGTGTGTTCTTGTCTTCATGCTCATGTGTGTTCTTGTCTACATGCTCCTGTGTGTTTTTGTCTACATGCTCCTGTGTGTTCTTGTCTACATGCTCCTGTGTGTTCTTGTCTACATGCTCCTGTGTGTTCTTGTCTACATGCTCCTGTGTGTTCTTGTCTACATGCTCCTGTGTGTTCTTGTCTCTGTGCTCCTGTGTGTTCTTGTCTTCATGCTCCTGTGTGTTCTTGTCTTCATGCTCCTGTGTGTTCTTGTCGACATGCTCCTGTGTGTTCTTGTCTTCATGCTCCTGTGTGTTCTTGTCTACATGCTCCTGTGTGTCCTTGTCTACATGCTCCTGTGTGTTCTTGTCTACATGCTCCTGTGTGTTCATGTCTTCATGCTCCTGTGTGTTCTTGTCTTCATGTTCCTGTGTGTTCTTGTCTTCATGCTCCTGTGTGTTCTTGTCTTCATGCTCCTGTGTGTTCTTGTCTTCATGCTCCTGTGTGTTCTTGTCTTCATGCTCCTGTGTGTTCTTGTCTTCATGCTCCTGTGTGTTCTTGTCTACATGCTCCTGTGTGTTCTTGTCTACATGCTCCTGTGTGTTCTTGTCTTCATGCTCCTGTGTGTTCTTGTCTTCATGCTCCTGTGTGTTCTTGTCTACATGCTCCTGTGTGTTCTTGTCTTCATGCTCCTGTGTGTTCTTGTCTTCATGCTCCTGTGTGTTCTTGTCTTCATGCTCCTGTGTGTTCTTGTCTACATGCTCCTGTGTGTTCTTGTCTTCATGCTCCTGTGTGTTCTTGTCTACATGCTCCTGTGTGTTCTTGTCTACATGCTCCTGTGTGTTCTTGTCTACATGCTCCTGTGTGTTCTTGTCTTCATGCTCCTGTGTGTTCTTGTCTTCATGCTCCTGTGTGTTCTTGTCTTCATGCTCCTGTGTGTTCTTGTCTACATGCTCCTGTGTGTTCTTGTCTCTGTGCTCCTGTGTGTTCTTGTCTCTGTGCTCCTGTGTGTTCTTGTCTACATGCTCCTGTGTGTTCTTGTCTTCATGCTCCTGTGTGTTCTTATCTCTGTGCTCCTGTGTGTTCTTGTCTTCATGCTCCTGTGTGTTCTTGTCTACATGCTCCTGTGTGTTCTTGTCTACATGCTCCTGTGTGTTCTTGTCTTCATGCTCCTGTGTGTTCTTGTCTTCATGCTCCTGTGTGTTCTTGTCTACATGCTCCTGTGTGTTCTTGTCTTCATGCTCATGTGTGTTCTTGTCTACATGCTCCTGTGTGTTCTTGTCTTCATGCTCCTGTGTGTTCTTGTCTACATGCTCCTGTGTGTTCTTGTCTTCATGCTCCTGTGTGTTCTTGTCTACATGCTCCTGTGTGTTCTTGTCTTCATGCTCCTGTGTGTTCTTGTCTTCATGCTCCTGTGTGTTCTTGTCTACATGCTCCTGTGTGTTCTTGTCTACATGCTCCTGTGTGTTCTTGTCTACATGCTCCTGTGTGTTCTTGTCTCTGTGCTCCTGTGTGTTCTTGTCTTCATGCTCCTGTGTGTTCTTGTCTACATGCTCCTGTGTGTTCTTGTCTTCATGCTCCTGTGTGTTCTTGTCTACATGCTCCTGTGTGTTCTTGTCTCTGTGCTCCTGTGTGTTCTTGTCTCTGTGCTCCTGTGTGTTCTTGTCTACATGCTCCTGTGTGTTCTTGTCTTCATGCTCCTGTGTGTTCTTGTCTCTGTGCTCCTGTGTGTTCTTGTCTACATGCTTTTGTGTGTTCTTGTCTACATGCTCCTGTGTGTTCTTGTCTTCATGCTCCTGTGTGTTCTTGTCTTCATGCTCCTGTGTGTTCTTGTCTACATGCTCCTGTGTGTTCTTGTCTACATGCTCCTGTGTGTTCTTGTCTACATGCTCCTGTGTGTTCTTGTCTACATGCTCCTGTGTGTTCTTGTCTACATGCTCCTGTGTGTTCTTGTCTTCATGCTCCTGTGTGTTCTTGTCTTCATGCTCCTGTGTGTTCTTGTCTACATGCTCCTGTGTGTTCTTGTCTACATGCTCCTGTGTGTTCTTGTCTACATGCTCCTGTGTGTTCTTGTCTGCATGCTCCTGTGTGTTCTTGTCTACATGCTCCTGTGTGTTCTTGTCTACATGCTCCTGTGTGTTCTTGTCTCTGTGCTCCTGTGTGTTCTTGTCTTCATGCTCCTGTGTGTTCTTGTCTTCATGCTCCTGTGTGTTCTTGTCTACATGCTCCTGTGTGTTCTTGTATTCATGCTCCTGTGTGTTCTTGTCTACATGCTCCTGTGTGTCCTTGTCTACATGCTCCTGTGTGTTCTTGTCTACATGCTCCTGTGTGTTCTTGTCTTCATGCTCCTGTGTGTTCTTGTCTTCATGTTCCTGTGTGTTCTTGTCTTCATGCTCCTGTGTGTTCTTGTCTACATGCTCCTGTGTGTCCTTGTCTTCATGCTCCTGTGTGTTCTTGTCTCTGTGCTCCTGTGTGTTCTTGTCTACATGCTCCTGTGTGTTCTTGTCTTCATGCTCCTGTGTGTTCTTGTCTACATGCTCCTGTGTGTTCTTGTCTACATGCTCCTGTGTGTTCTTGTCTTCATGCTCCTGTGTGTTCTTGTCTTCATGCTCCTGTGTGTTCTTGTCTACATGCTCCTGTGTGTTCTTGTCTCTGTGCTCTTGTGTGTTCTTGTCAACATGCTCCTGTGTGTTCTTGTCTCTGTGCTCCTGTGTGTTCTTGTCTACATGCTCCTGTGTGTTCTTGTCTACATGCTCCTGTGTGTTCTTGTCTCTGTGCTCCTGTGTGTTCTTGTCTACATGCTCCTGTGTGTTCTTGTCTACATGCTCCTGTGTGTTCTTGTCTACATGCTCCTGTGTGTTCTTGTCTACATGCTCCTGTGTGTTCTTGTCTACATGCTCCTGTGTGTTCTTGTCTACATGCTCCTGTGTGTTCTTGTCTACATGCTCCTGTGTGTTCTTGTCTTCATGCTCCTGTGTGTTCTTGTCTACATGCTCCTGTGTGTTCTTGTCTCTGTGCTCCTGTGTGTTCTTGTCTACATGCTCCTGTGTGTTCTTGTCTCTGTGCTCCTGTGTGTTCTTGTCTACATGCTCCTGTGTGTTCTTGTCTCTGTGCTCCTGTGTGTTCTTGTCTACATGCTCCTGTGTGTTCTTGTCTACATGCTCCTGTGTGTTCTTGTCTTCATGCTCCTGTGTGTTCTTGTTTCTGTGCTCCTGTGTGTTCTTGTCTACATGCTCCTGTGTGTTCTTGTCTTCATGCTCCTGTGTGTTCTTGACTCTGTGCTCATGTGTGTTCTTGTCTTCATGCTCCTGTGTGTTCTTGTCTTCATGCTCCTGTGTGTTCTTGTCTTCATGCTCCTGTGTGTTCTTGTCTTCATGCTCCTGTGTGTTCTTGTATTCATGCTCCTGTGTGTTATTGTCTTCATGCTCCTGTGTGTTCTTGTCTTCATGCTCCTGTGTGTTCTTGTCTACATGCTCCTGTGTGTTCTTGTCTACATGCTCCTGTGTGTTCTTGTCTTCATGCTCCTGTGTGTTCTTGTCTACATGCTCCTGTGTGTTCTTGTCTCTGTGCTCCTGTGTGTTCTTGTCTACATGCTCCTGTGTGTTCTTGTCTACATGCTCCTGTGTGTTCTTCTCTTCATGCTCCTGTGTGTTCTTGTCTTCATGCTCCTGTGTGTTCTTGTCTTCATGCTCCTGTGTGTTCTTGTCTTCATGCTCCTGTGTGTTCTTGTCTTCATGCTCCTGTGTGTTCTTGTCTACATGCTCCTGTGTGTTCTTGTCTACATGCTCCTGTGTGTTCTTGTCTCTGTGCTCCTGTGTGTTCTTGTCTACATGCTCCTGTGTGTTCTTGTCTACATGCTCCTGTGTGTTCTTGTCTCTGTGCTCCTGTGTGTTCTTGTCTCTGTGCTCCTGTGTGTTCTTGTCTACATGCTCCTGTGTGTTCTTGTCTTCATGCTCCTGTGTGTTCTTATCTCTGTGCTCCTGTGTGTTCTTGTCTTCATGCTCCTGTGTGTTCTTGTCTACATGCTCCGGTGTGTTCTTGTCTACATGCTCCTGTGTGTTCTTGTCTTCATGCTCCTGTGTGTTCTTGTCTTCATGCTCCTGTGTGTTCTTGTCTACATGCTCCTGTGTGTTCTTGTCTTCATGCTCCTGTGTGTTCTTGTCTACATGCTCCTGTGTGTTCTTGTCTCTGTGCTCCTGTGTGTTCTTGTCTACATGCTCCTGTGTGTTATTGTCTTCATGCTCCTGTGTGTTCTTGTCTTCATGCTCCTGTGTGTTCTTGTCTGCATGCTCCTGTGTGTTCTTGTCTTCATGCTCCTGTGTGTTCTTGTCTTCATGCTCCTGTGTGTTATTGTCTTCATGCTCCTGTGTGTTCTTGTCTACATGCTCCTGTGTGTTCTTGTCTACATGCTCCTGTGTGTTCTTGTCTTCATGCTCCTGTGTGTTCTTGTCTTCATGCTCCTGTGTGTTCTTGTCTACATGCTCCTGTGTGTTCTTGTCTTCATGCTCCTGTGTGTTCTTGTCTTCATGCTCCTGTGTGTTCTTGTCTTCATGCTCCTGTGTGTTCTTGTCTACATGCTCCTGTGTGTTCTTGTCTTCATGCTCTTGTGTGTTCTTGTCTACATGCTCCTGTGTGTTCTTGTCTACATGCTCCTGTGTGTTCTTGTCTACATGCTCCTGTGTGTTCTTGTCTTCATGCTCCTGTGTGTTCTTGTCTTCATGCTCCTGTGTGTTCTTGTCTTCATGCTCCTGTGTGTTCTTGTCTACATGCTCCTGTGTGTTCTTGTCTCTGTGCTCCTGTGTGTTCTTGTCTCTGTGCTCCTGTGTGTTCTTGTCTACATGCTCCTGTGTGTTCTTGTCTTCATGCTCCTGTGTGTTCTTATCTCTGTGCTCCTGTGTGTTCTTGTCTTCATGCTCCTGTGTGTTATTGTCTACATGCTCCTGTGTGTTCTTGTCTACATGCTCCTGTGTGTTCTTGTCTTCATGCTCCTGTGTGTTCTTGTCTTCATGCTCCTGTGTGTTCTTGTCTACATGCTCCTGTGTGTTCTTGTCTTCATGCTCATGTGTGTTCTTGTCTACATGCTCCTGTGTGTTCTTGTCTTCATGCTCCTGTGTGTTCTTGTCTACATGCTCATGTGTGTTCTTGTCTTCATGCTCCTGTGTGTTCTTGTCTACATGCTCCTGTGTGTTCTTGTCTTCATGCTCCTGTGTGTTCTTGTCTTCATGCTCCTGTGTGTTCTTGTCTACATGCTCCTGTGTGTTCTTGTCTACATGCTCCTGTGTGTTCTTGTCTACATGCTCCTGTGTGTTCTTGTCTCTGTGCTCCTGTGTGTTCTTGTCTTCATGCTCCTGTGTGTTCTTGTCTACATGCTCCTGTGTGTTCTTGTCTTCATGCTCCTGTGTGTTCTTGTCTTCATGCCCCTGTGTGTTCTTGTCTTCATGCTCCTGTGTGTTCTTGTCTACATGCTCCTGTGTGTTCTTGTCTACATGCTCCTGTGTGTTCTTGTCTACATGCTCCTGTGTGTTCTTGTCTTCATGCTCCTGTGTGTTCTTGTCTACATGCTCCTGTGTGTCCTTGTCTTCATGCTCCTGTGTGTTCTTGTCTTCATGCTCCTGTGTGTTCTTGTCTACATGCTTCTGTGTGTTCTTGTCTACATGCTCCTGTGTGTTCTTGTCTTCATGCTCCTGTGTGTTCTTGTCTTCATGCTCCTGTGTGTTCTTGTCTACATGCTCCTGTGTGTTCTTGTCTACATGCTCCTGTGTGTTCTTGTCTACATGCTCCTGTGTGTTCTTGTCTTCATGCTCCTGTGTGTTCTTGTCTACATGCTCCTGTGTGTTCTTGTCTTCATGCTCCTGTGTGTTCTTGTCTTCATGCTCCTGTGTGTTCTTGTCTACATGCTTCTGTGTGTTCTTGTCTACATGCTCCTGTGTGTTCTTGTCTTCATGCTCCTGTGTGTTCTTGTCTTCATGCTCCTGTGTGTTCTTGTCTACATGCTCCTGTGTGTTCTTGTCTTCATGCTCCTGTGTGTTCTTGTCTTCATGCTCCTGTGTGTTCTTGTCTTCATGCTCCTGTGTGTTCTTGTCTACATGCTCCTGTGTGTTATTGTCTACATGCTCCTGTGTGTTCTTGTCTACATGCTCCTGTGTGTTCTTGTCTTCATGCTCCTGTGTGTTCTTGTCTACATGCTCCTGTGTGTTCTTGTCTTCATGCTCCTGTGTGTTCTTGTCTTCATGCTCCTGTGTGTTCTTGTCTACATGCTTCTGTGTGTTCTTGTCTACATGCTCCTGTGTGTTCTTGTCTTCATGCTCCTGTGTGTTCTTGTCTTCATGCTCCTGTGTGTTCTTGTCTACATGCTCCTGTGTGTTCTTGTCTCTGTGCTCCTGTGTGTTCTTGTCTCTGTGCTCCTGTGTGTTCTTGTCTCTGTGCTCCTGTATGTTCTTGTCTACATGCTCCTGTGTGTTCTTGTCTTCATGCTCCTGTGTGTTCTTGTCTTCATGCTCATGTGTGTTCTTGTCTACATGCTCCTGTGTGTTCTTGTCTTCATGCTCCTGTGTGTTCTTGTCTTCATGCTCCTGTGTGTTATTGTATTCATGCTCCTGTGTGTTCTTGTCTCTGTGCTCCTGTGTGTTCTTGTCTCTGTGCTCCTGTGTGTTATTGTCTCTGTGCTCCTGTGTGTTCTTGTCTCTGTGCTCCTGTGTGTTCTTGTCTTCATGCTCCTGTGTGTTATTGTCTTCATGCTCCTGTGTGTTCTTGTCTCCATGCTACTGTGTGTTCTTGTCTTCATGCTCATGTGTGTTCTTGTCTTCATGCTCCTGTGTGTTCTTGTCTCTGTGCTCCTGTGTGTTCTTGTCTACATGCTCTTGTGTGTTCTTGTCTACATGCTCCTGTGTGTTCTTGTCTTCATGCTCCTGTGTGTTCTTGTCTTCATGCTCCTGTGTGTTCTTGTCTACATGCTCCTGTGTGTTCTTGTCTACATGCTCCTGTGTGTTCTTGTCTACATGCTCCTGTGTGTTCTTGTCTACATGCTCCTGTGTGTTCTTGTCTACATGCTCCTGTGTGTTCTTGTCTTCATGCTCCTGTGTGTTCTTGTCTTCATGCTCCTGTGTGTTCTTGTCTACATGCTCCTGTGTGTTCTTGTCTACATGCTCATGTGTGTTCTTGTCTACATGCTCCTGTGTGTTCTTGTCTACATGCTCCTGTGTGTTCTTGTCTACATGCTCCTGTGTGTTCTTGTCTACATGCTCCTGTGTGTTCTTGTCTACATGCTCCTGTGTGTTCTTGTCTCTGTGCTCCTGTGTGTTCTTGTCTTCATGCTCCTGTGTGTTCTTGTCTTCATGCTCCTGTGTGTTCTTGTCTACATGCTCCTGTGTGTTCTTGTCTTCATGCTCCTGTGTGTTCTTGTCTACATGCTCCTGTGTGTCCTTGTCTACATGCTCCTGTGTGTTCTTGTCTACATGCTCCTGTGTGTTCTTGTCTTCATGCTCCTGTGTGTTCTTGTCTTCATGTTCCTGTGTGTTCTTGTCTTCATGCTCCTGTGTGTTCTTGTCTACATGCTCCTGTGTGTTCTTGTCTTCATGCTCCTGTGTGTTCTTGTCTTCATGCTCCTGTGTGTTCTTGTCTCTGTGCTCCTGTGTGTTCTTGTCTACATGCTCCTGTGTGTTCTTGTCTTCATGCTCCTGTGTGTTCTTGTCTACATGCTCCTGTGTGTTCTTGTCTACATGCTCCTGTGTGTTCTTGTCTTCATGCTCCTGTGTGTTCTTGTCTTCATGCTCCTGTGTGTTCTTGTCTACATGCTCCTGTGTGTTCTTGTCTCTGTGCTCTTGTGTGTTCTTGTCTCTGTGCTCCTGTGTGTTCTTGTCTTCATGCTCCTGTGTGTTCTTGTCTACATGCTCCTGTGTGTTCTTGTCTTCATGCTCCTGTGTGTTCTTGTCTTCATGCCCCTGTGTGTTCTTGTCTTCATGCTCCTGTGTGTTCTTGTCTACATGCTCCTGTGTGTTCTTGTCTACATGCTCCTGTGTGTTCTTGTCTACATGCTCCTGTGTGTTCTTGTCTTCATGCTCCTGTGTGTTCTTGTCTACATGCTCCTGTGTGTCCTTGTCTTCATGCTCCTGTGTGTTCTTGTCTTCATGCTCCTGTGTGTTCTTGTCTACATGCTTCTGTGTGTTCTTGTCTACATGCTCCTGTGTGTTCTTGTCTTCATGCTCCTGTGTGTTCTTGTCTTCATGCTCCTGTGTGTTCTTGTCTACATGCTCCTGTGTGTTCTTGTCTACATGCTCCTGTGTGTTCTTGTCTACATGCTCCTGTGTGTTCTTGTCTTCATGCTCCTGTGTGTTCTTGTCTACATGCTCCTGTGTGTTCTTGTCTTCATGCTCCTGTGTGTTCTTGTCTTCATGCTCCTGTGTGTTCTTGTCTACATGCTTCTGTGTGTTCTTGTCTACATGCTCCTGTGTGTTCTTGTCTTCATGCTCCTGTGTGTTCTTGTCTTCATGCTCCTGTGTGTTCTTGTCTACATGCTCCTGTGTGTTCTTGTCTTCATGCTCCTGTGTGTTCTTGTCTTCATGCTCCTGTGTGTTCTTGTCTTCATGCTCCTGTGTGTTCTTGTCTACATGCTCCTGTGTGTTATTGTCTACATGCTCCTGTGTGTTCTTGTCTACATGCTCCTGTGTGTTCTTGTCTTCATGCTCCTGTGTGTTCTTGTCTACATGCTCCTGTGTGTTCTTGTCTTCATGCTCCTGTGTGTTCTTGTCTTCATGCTCCTGTGTGTTCTTGTCTACATGCTTCTGTGTGTTCTTGTCTACATGCTCCTGTGTGTTCTTGTCTTCATGCTCCTGTGTGTTCTTGTCTTCATGCTCCTGTGTGTTCTTGTCTACATGCTCCTGTGTGTTCTTGTCTCTGTGCTCCTGTGTGTTCTTGTCTCTGTGCTCCTGTGTGTTCTTGTCTCTGTGCTCCTGTATGTTCTTGTCTACATGCTCCTGTGTGTTCTTGTCTTCATGCTCCTGTGTGTTCTTGTCTTCATGCTCATGTGTGTTCTTGTCTACATGCTCCTGTGTGTTCTTGTCTTCATGCTCCTGTGTGTTCTTGTCTTCATGCTCCTGTGTGTTATTGTATTCATGCTCCTGTGTGTTCTTGTCTCTGTGCTCCTGTGTGTTCTTGTCTCTGTGCTCCTGTGTGTTATTGTCTCTGTGCTCCTGTGTGTTCTTGTCTCTGTGCTCCTGTGTGTTCTTGTCTTCATGCTCCTGTGTGTTATTGTCTTCATGCTCCTGTGTGTTCTTGTCTCCATGCTACTGTGTGTTCTTGTCTTCATGCTCATGTGTGTTCTTGTCTTCATGCTCCTGTGTGTTCTTGTCTCTGTGCTCCTGTGTGTTCTTGTCTACATGCTCTTGTGTGTTCTTGTCTACATGCTCCTGTGTGTTCTTGTCTTCATGCTCCTGTGTGTTCTTGTCTTCATGCTCCTGTGTGTTCTTGTCTACATGCTCCTGTGTGTTCTTGTCTACATGCTCCTGTGTGTTCTTGTCTACATGCTCCTGTGTGTTCTTGTCTACATGCTCCTGTGTGTTCTTGTCTACATGCTCCTGTGTGTTCTTGTCTTCATGCTCCTGTGTGTTCTTGTCTTCATGCTCCTGTGTGTTCTTGTCTACATGCTCCTGTGTGTTCTTGTCTACATGCTCATGTGTGTTCTTGTCTACATGCTCCTGTGTGTTCTTGTCTACATGCTCCTGTGTGTTCTTGTCTACATGCTCCTGTGTGTTCTTGTCTACATGCTCCTGTGTGTTCTTGTCTACATGCTCCTGTGTGTTCTTGTCTCTGTGCTCCTGTGTGTTCTTGTCTTCATGCTCCTGTGTGTTCTTGTCTTCATGCTCCTGTGTGTTCTTGTCTACATGCTCCTGTGTGTTCTTGTCTTCATGCTCCTGTGTGTTCTTGTCTACATGCTCCTGTGTGTCCTTGTCTACATGCTCCTGTGTGTTCTTGTCTACATGCTCCTGTGTGTTCTTGTCTTCATGCTCCTGTGTGTTCTTGTCTTCATGTTCCTGTGTGTTCTTGTCTTCATGCTCCTGTGTGTTCTTGTCTACATGCTCCTGTGTGTTCTTGTCTTCATGCTCCTGTGTGTTCTTGTCTTCATGCTCCTGTGTGTTCTTGTCTCTGTGCTCCTGTGTGTTCTTGTCTACATGCTCCTGTGTGTTCTTGTCTTCATGCTCCTGTGTGTTCTTGTCTACATGCTCCTGTGTGTTCTTGTCTACATGCTCCTGTGTGTTCTTGTCTTCATGCTCCTGTGTGTTCTTGTCTTCATGCTCCTGTGTGTTCTTGTCTACATGCTCCTGTGTGTTCTTGTCTCTGTGCTCTTGTGTGTTCTTGTCTACATGCTCCTGTGTGTTCTTGTCTCTGTGCTCCTGTGTGTTTTTGTCTACATGCTCCTGTGTGTTCTTGTCTACATGCTCCTGTGTGTTCTTGTCTCTGTGCTCCTGTGTGTTCTTGTCTACATGCTCCTGTGTGTTCTTGTCTACATGCTCCTGTGTGTTCTTGTCTACATGCTCCTGTGTGTTCTTGTCTACATGCTCCTGTGTGTTCTTGTCTACATGCTCCTGTGTGTTATTGTCTACATGCTCCTGTGTGTTCTTGTCTACATGCTCCTGTGTGTTCTTGTCTTCATGCTCCTGTGTGTTCTTGTCTACATGCTCCTGTGTGTTCTTGTCTCTGTGCTCCTGTGTGTTCTTGTCTACATGCTCCTGTGTGTTATTGTCTCTGTGCTCCTGTGTTTTCTTGTCTACATGCTCCTGTGTGTTCTTGTCTCTGTGCTCCTGTGTGTTCTTGTCTACATGCTCCTGTGTGTTCTTGTCTACATGCTCCTGTGTGTTCTTGTCTTCATGCTCCTGTGTGTTCTTGTCTCTGTGCTCCTGTGTGTTCTTGTCTACATGCTCCTGTGTGTTCTTGTCTTCATGCTCCTGTGTGTTCTTGACTCTGTGCTCCTGTGTGTTCTTGTCTTCATGCTCCTGTGTGTTCTTGTCTTCTTGCTCCTGTGTGTTCTTGTCTTCATGCTCCTGTGTGTTCTTGTCTTCATGCTCCTGTGTGTTCTTGTCTTCATGCTCCTGTGTGTTCTTGTATTCATGCTCCTGTGTGTTCTTGTCTTCATGCTCCTGTGTGTTCTTGTCTACATGCTCCTGTGTGTTCTTGTCTACATGCTCCTGTGTGTTCTTGTCTTCATGCTCCTGTGTGTTCTTGTCTACATGCTCCTGTGTGTTCTTGTCTCTGTGCTCATGTGTGTTCTTGTCTACATGCTCCTGTGTGTTCTTGTCTACATGCTCCTGTGTGTTCTTCTCTTCATGCTCCTGTGTGTTCTTGTCTTCATGCTCCTGTGTGTTCTTGTCTTCATGCTCCTGTGTGTTCTTGTCTTCATGCTCCTGTGTGTTCTTGTCTTCATGCTCCTGTGTGTTCTTGTCTACATGCTCCTGTGTGTTCTTGTCTACATGCTCCTGTGTGTTCTTGTCTCTGTGCTCCTGTGTGTTCTTGTCTACATGCTCCGGTGTGTTCTTGTCTACATGCTCCTGTGTGTTCTTGTCTACATGCTCCTGTGTGTTCTTGTCTACATGCTCCTGTGTGTTCTTGTCTACATGCTCCTGTGTGTTCTTGTCTACATGCTCCTGTGTGTTCTTGTCTTCATGCTCCTGTGTGTTCTTGTCTTCATGCTCCTGTGTGTTCTTGTCTACATGCTCCTGTGTGTTCTTGTCTACATGCTCCTGTGTGTTCTTGTCTACATGCTCCTGTGTGTTCTTGTCTACATGCTCCTGTGTGTTCTTGTCTACATGCTCCTGTGTGTTCTTGTCTACATGCTCCTGTGTGTTCTTGTCTTCATGCTCCTGTGTGTTCTTGTCTTCATGCTCCTGTGTGTTCTTGTCTACATGCTCCTGTGTGTTCTTGTCTACATGCTCCTGTGTGTTATTGTCTACATGCTCCTGTGTGTTCTTGTCTACATGCTCCTGTGTGTTCTTGTCTACATGCTCCTGTGTGTTCTTGTCTTCATGCTCCTGTGTGTTCTTGTCTTCATGCTCCTGTGTGTTCTTGTCTTCATGCTCCTGTGTGTTCTTGTCTTCATGCTCCTGTGTGTTCTTGTCTCTGTGCTCCTGTGTGTTCTTGTCTTCATGCTCCTGTGTGTTCTTGTCTACATGCTCCTGTGTGTTCTTGTCTACATGCTCCTGTGTGTTCTTGTCTTCATGCTCCTGTGTGTTCTTGTCTTCATGCTCCTGTGTGTTCTTGTCTACATGCTCCTGTGTGTTCTTGTCTTCATGCTCCTGTGTGTTCTTGTCTACATGCTCCTGTGTGTTCTTGTCTACATGCTCCTGTGTGTTCTTGTCTCTGTGCTCCTGTGTGTTCTTGTCTCTGTGCTCCTGTGTGTTCTTGTCTACATGCTCCTGTGTGTTCTTGTCTTCATGCTCCTGTGTGTTCTTATCTCTGTGCTCCTGTGTGTTCTTGTCTTCATGCTCCTGTGTGTTCTTGTCTACATGCTCCTGTGTGTTCTTGTCTACATGCTCCTGTGTGTTCTTGTCTTCATGCTCCTGTGTGTTCTTGTCTTCATGCTCCTGTGTGTTCTTGTCTACATGCTCCTGTGTGTTCATGTCTTCATGCTCCTGTGTGTTCTTGTCTACATGCTCCTGTGTGTTCTTGTCTTCATGCTCCTGTGTGTTCTTGTCTACATGCTCCTGTGTGTTCTTGTCTTCATGCTCCTGTGTGTTCTTGTCTACATGCTCCTGTGTGTTCTTGTCTTCATGCTCCTGTGTGTTCTTGTCTTCATGCTCCTGTGTGTTCTTGTCTACATGCTCCTGTGTGTTCTTGTCTACATGCTCCTGTGTGTTCTTGTCTACATGCTCCTGTGTGTTCTTGTCTCTGTGCTCCTGTGTGTTCTTGTCTTCATGCTCCTGTGTGTTCTTGTCTACATGCTCCTGTGTGTTCTTGTCTACATGCTCCTGTGTGTTCTTGTCTTCATGCTCCTGTGTGTTCTTGTCTTCATGCTCCTGTGTGTTCTTGTCTACATGCTCCTGTGTGTTCTTGTCTCTGTGCTCCTGTGTGTTCTTGTCTCTGTGCTCCTGTGTGTTCTTGTCTCTGTGCTCCTGTATGTTCTTGTCTACATGCTCCTGTGTGTTCTTGTCTTCATGCTCCTGTGTGTTCTTGTCTTCATGCTCCTGTGTGTTCTTGTCTACATGCTCCTGTGTGTTCTTGTCTTCATGCTCCTGTGTGTTCTTGTCTTCATGCTCCTGTGTGTTATTGTCTTCATGCTCCTGTGTGTTCTTGTCTCTGTGCTCCTGTGTGTTCTTGTCTCTGTGCTCCTGTGTGTTATTGTCTCTGTGCTCCTGTGTGTTCTTGTCTCTGTGCTCCTGTGTGTTCTTGTCTTCATGCTCCTGTGTGTTCTTGTCTCCATGCTACTGTGTGTTCTTGTCTTCATGCTCATGTGTGTTCTTGTCTTCATGCTCCTGTGTGTTCTTGTCTCTGTGCTCCTGTATGTTCTTGTCTACATACTCCTGTGTGTTCTTGTCTTCATGCTCCTGTGTGTTCTTGTCTTCATGCTCCTGTGTGTTCTTGTCTACATGCTCCTGTGTGTTCTTGTCTTCATGCTCCTGTGTGTTCTTGTCTTCATGCTCCTGTGTGTTATTGTCTTCATGCTCCTGTGTGTTCTTGTCTCTGTGCTCCTGTGTGTTCTTGTCTCTGTGCTCCTGTGTGTTATTGTCTCTGTGCTCCTGTGTGTTCTTGTCTCTGTGCTCCTGTGTGTTCTTGTCTTCATGCTCCTGTGTGTTATTGTCTTCATGCTCCTGTGTGTTCTTGTCTCCATGCTACTGTGTGTTCTTGTCTTCATGCTCATGTGTGTTCTTGTCTTCATGCTCCTGTGTGTTCTTGTCTCTGTGCTCCTGTGTGTTCTTGTCTACATGCTCTTGTGTGTTCTTGTCTACATGCTCCTGTGTGTTCTTGTCTTCATGCTCCTGTGTGTTCTTGTCTTCATGCTCCTGTGTGTTCTTGTCTACATGCTCCTGTGTGTTCTTGTCTACATGCTCCTGTGTGTTCTTGTCTACATGCTCCTGTGTGTTCTTGTCTACATGCTCCTGTGTGTTCTTGTCTACATGCTCCTGTGTGTTCTTGTCTTCATGCTCCTGTGTGTTCTTGTCTTCATGCTCCTGTGTGTTCTTGTCTACATGCTCCTGTGTGTTCTTGTCTACATGCTCCTGTGTGTTCTTGTCTACATGCTCCTGTGTGTTCTTGTCTACATGCTACTGTGTGTTCTTGTCTACATGCTCCTGTGTGTTCTTGTCTACATGCTCCTGTGTGTTCTTGTCTACATGCTCCTGTGTGTTCTTGTCTCTGTGCTCCTGTGTGTTCTTGTCTTCATGCTCCTGTGTGTTCTTGTCTTCATGCTCCTGTGTGTTCTTGTCGACATGCTCCTGTGTGTTCTTGTCTTCATGCTCCTGTGTGTTCTTGTCTTCATGCTCCTGTGTGTTCTTGTCTACATGCTCCTGTGTGTTCTTGTCTACATGCTCCTGTGTGTTCTTGTCTACATGCTCCTGTGTGTTCTTGTCTCTGTGCTCCTGTGTGTTCTTGTCTTCATGCTCCTGTGTGTTCTTGTCTACATGCTCCTGTGTGTTCTTGTCTACATGCTCCTGTGTGTTCTTGTCTTCATGCTCCTGTGTGTTCTTGTCTTCATGCTCCTGTGTGTTCTTGTCTACATGCTCCTGTGTGTTCTTGTCTCTGTGCTCCTGTGTGTTCTTGTCTCTGTGCTCCTGTGTATTCTTGTCTCTGTGCTCCTGTATGTTCTTGTCTACATGCTCCTGTGTGTTCTTGTCTTCATGCTCCTGTGTGTTCTTGTCTTCATGCTCCTGTGTGTTCTTGTCTACATGCTCCTGTGTGTTCTTGTCTTCATGCTCCTGTGTGTTCTTGTCTTCATGCTCCTGTGTGTTATTGTCTTCATGCTCCTGTGTGTTCTTGTCTCTGTGCTCCTGTGTGTTCTTGTCTCTGTGCTCCTGTGTGTTATTGTCTCTGTGCTCCTGTGTGTTCTTGTCTCTGTGCTCCTGTGTGTTCTTGTCTTCATGCTCCTGTGTGTTATTGTCTTCATGCTCCTGTGTGTTCTTGTCTCCATGCTACTGTGTGTTCTTGTCTTCATGCTCATGTGTGTTCTTGTCTTCATGCTCCTGTGTGTTCTTGTCTCTGTGCTCCTGTGTGTTCTTGTCTACATGCTCTTGTGTGTTCTTGTCTACATGCTCCTGTGTGTTCTTGTCTTCATGCTCCTGTGTGTTCTTGTCTTCATGCTCCTGTGTGTTCTTGTCTACATGCTCCTGTGTGTTCTTGTCTACATGCTCCTGTGTGTTCTTGTCTACATGCTCCTGTGTGTTCTTGTCTACATGCTCCTGTGTGTTCTTGTCTACATGCTCCTGTGTGTTCTTGTCTTCATGCTCCTGTGTGTTCTTGTCTTCATGCTCCTGTGTGTTCTTGTCTACATGCTCCTGTGTGTTCTTGTCTACATGCTCCTGTGTGTTCTTGTCTACATGCTCCTGTGTGTTCTTGTCTACATGCTCCTGTGTGTTCTTGTCTACATGCTCCTGTGTGTTCTTGTCTACATGCTCCTGTGTGTTCTTGTCTACATGCTCCTGTGTGTTCTTGTCTCTGTGCTCCTGTGTGTTCTTGTCTTCATGCTCCTGTGTGTTCTTGTCTTCATGCTCCTGTGTGTTCTTGTCGACATGCTCCTGTGTGTTCTTGTCTTCATGCTCCTGTGTGTTCTTGTCTACATGCTCCTGTGTGTCCTTGTCTACATGCTCCTGTGTGTTCTTGTCTACATGCTCCTGTGTGTTCATGTCTTCATGCTCCTGTGTGTTCTTGTCTTCATGTTCCTGTGTGTTCTTGTCTTCATGCTCCTGTGTGTTCTTGTCTACATGCTCCTGTGTGTTCTTGTCTTCATGCTCCTGTGTGTTCTTGTCTTCATGCTCCTGTGTGTTCTTGTCTCTGTGCTCCTGTGTGTTCTTGTCTACATGCTCCTGTGTGTTCTTGTCTTCATGCTCCTGTGTGTTCTTGTCTACATGCTCCTGTGTGTTCTTGTCTACATGCTCCTGTGTGTTCTTGTCTACATGCTCCTGTGTGTTCTTGTCTACATGCTCCTGTGTGTTCTTGTCTCTGTGCTCCTGTGTGTTCTTGTCTACATGCTCCTGTGTGTTCTTGTCTACATGCTCCTGTGTGTTCTTGTCTACATGCTCCTGTGTGTTCTTGTCTACATGCTCCTGTGTGTTCTTGTCTACATGCTCCTGTGTGTTCTTGTCTACATGCTCCTGTGTGTTCTTGTCTACATGCTCCTGTGTGTTCTTGTCTTCATGCTCCTGTGTGTTCTTGTCTACATGCTCCTGTGTGTTCTTGTCTCTGTGCTCCTGTGTGTTCTTGTCTACATGCTCCTGTGTGTTCTTGTCTCTGTGCTCCTGTGTGTTCTTGTCTACATGCTCCTGTGTGTTCTTGTCTCTGTGCTCCTGTGTGTTCTTGTCTACATGCTCCTGTGTGTTCTTGTCTACATGCTCCTGTGTGTTCTTGTCTTCATGCTCCTGTGTGTTCTTGTCTGTGTGCTCCTGTGTGTTCTTGTCTACATGCTCCTGTGTGTTCTTGTCTTCATGCTCCTGTGTGTTCTTGTCTAATGCTCCTGTGTGTTCTTGTCTACATGCTCCTGTGTGTTCTTGTCTTCATGCTCCTGTGTGTTCTTGTCTTCATGCTCCTGTGTGTTCTTGTCTACATGCTCCTGTGTGTTCTTGTCTACATGCTCCTGTGTGTTCTTGTCTTCATGCTCCTGTGTGTTCTTGTCTACATGCTCCTGTGTGTTCTTGTCTCTGTGCTCATGTGTGTTCTTGTCTACATGCTCCTGTGTGTTCTTGTCTACATGCTCCTGTGTGTTCTTCTCTTCATGCTCCTGTGTGTTCTTGTCTTCATGCTCCTGTGTGTTCTTGTCTTCATGCTCCTGTGTGTTCTTGTCTTCATGCTCCTGTGTGTTCTTGTCTTCATGCTCCTGTGTGTTCTTGTCTACATGCTCCTGTGTGTTCTTGTCTACATGCTCCTGTGTGTTCTTGTCTCTGTGCTCCTGTGTGTTCTTGTCTACATGCTCCGGTGTGTTCTTGTCTACATGCTCCTGTGTGTTCTTGTCTACATGCTCCTGTGTGTTCTTGTCTACATGCTCCTGTGTGTTCTTGTCTACATGCTCCTGTGTGTTCTTGTCTACATGCTCCTGTGTGTTCTTGTCTTCATGCTCCTGTGTGTTCTTGTCTTCATGCTCCTGTGTGTTCTTGTCTACATGCTCCTGTGTGTTCTTGTCTACATGCTCCTGTGTGTTCTTGTCTACATGCTCCTGTGTGTTCTTGTCTACATGCTCCTGTGTGTCCTTGTCTACATGCTCCTGTGTGTTCTTGTCTACATGCTCCTGTGTGTTCTTGTCTTCATGCTCCTGTGTGTTCTTGTCTTCATGCTCCTGTGTGTTCTTGTCTTCATGCTCCTGTGTGTTCTTGTCTACATGCTCCTGTGTGTTCTTGTCTACATGCTCCTGTGTGTTATTGTCTACATGCTCCTGTGTGTTCTTGTCTACATGCTCCTGTGTGTTCTTGTCTACATGCTCCTGTGTGTTCTTGTCTTCATGCTCCTGTGTGTTCTTGTCTTCATGCTCCTGTGTGTTCTTGTCTTCATGCTCCTGTGTGTTCTTGTCTTCATGCTCCTGTGTGTTCTTGTCTCTGTGCTCCTGTGTGTTCTTGTCTTCATGCTCCTGTGTGTTCTTGTCTACATGCTCCTGTGTGTTCTTGTCTACATGCTCCTGTGTGTTCTTGTCTTCATGCTCCTGTGTGTTCTTGTCTTCATGCTCCTGTGTGTTCTTGTCTACATGCTCCTGTGTGTTCTTGTCTTCATGCTCCTGTGTGTTCTTGTCTACATGCTCCTGTGTGTTCTTGTCTACATGCTCCTGTGTGTTCTTGTCTCTGTGCTCCTGTGTGTTCTTGTCTCTGTGCTCCTGTGTGTTCTTGTCTACATGCTCCTGTGTGTTCTTGTCTTCATGCTCCTGTGTGTTCTTATCTCTGTGCTCCTGTGTGTTCTTGTCTTCATGCTCCTGTGTGTTCTTGTCTACATGCTCCTGTGTGTTCTTGTCTACATGCTCCTGTGTGTTCTTGTCTTCATGCTCCTGTGTGTTCTTGTCTTCATGCTCCTGTGTGTTCTTGTCTACATGCTCCTGTGTGTTCTTGTCTTCATGCTCCTGTGTGTTCTTGTCTACATGCTCCTGTGTGTTCTTGTCTTCATGCTCCTGTGTGTTCTTGTCTACATGCTCCTGTGTGTTCTTGTCTTCATGCTCCTGTGTGTTCTTGTCTACATGCTCCTGTGTGTTCTTGTCTTCATGCTCCTGTGTGTTCTTGTCTTCATGCTCCTGTGTGTTCTTGTCGACATGCTCCTGTGTGTTCTTGTCTACATGCTCCTGTGTGTTCTTGTCTACATGCTCCTGTGTGTTCTTGTCTCTGTGCTCCTGTGTGTTCTTGTCTTCATGCTCCTGTGTGTTCTTGTCTACATGCTCCTGTGTGTTCTTGTCTTCATGCTCCTGTGTGTTCTTGTCTTCATGCTCCTGTGTGTTCTTGTCTTCATGCTCCTGTGTGTTCTTGTCTACATGCTCCTGTGTGTTCTTGTCTACATGCTCCTGTGTGTTCTTGTCTACATGCTCCTGTGTGTTCTTGTCTTCATGCTCCTGTGTGTTCTTGTCTACATGCTCCTGTGTGTTCTTGTCTTCATGCTCCTGTGTGTTCTTGTCTTCATGCTCCTGTGTGTTCTTGTCTACATGCTCCTGTGTGTTCTTGTCTACATGCTCCTGTGTGTTCTTGTCTTCATGCTCCTGTGTGTTCTTGTCTTCATGCTCCTGTGTGTTCTTGTCTACATGCTCCTGTGTGTTCTTGTCTCTGTGCTCCTGTATGTTCTTGTCTACATGCTCCTGTGTGTTCTTGTCTTCATGCTCCTGTGTGTTCTTGTCTTCATGCTCCTGTGTGTTCTTGTCTACATGCTCCTGTGTGTTCTTGTCTTCATGCTCCTGTGTGTTCTTGTCTTCATGCTCCTGTGTGTTATTGTCTTCATGCTCCTGTGTGTTCTTGTCTCTGTGCTCCTGTGTGTTCTTGTCTATGTGCTCCTGTGTGTTATTGTCTCTGTGCTCCTGTGTGTTCTTGTCTCTGTGCTCCTGTGTGTTCTTGTCTTCATGCTCCTGTGTGTTATTGTCTTCATGCTCCTGTGTGTTCTTGTCTCCATGCTACTGTGTGTTCTTGTCTTCATGCTCATGTGTGTTCTTGTCTTCATGCTCCTGTGTGTTCTTGTCTCTGTGCTCCTGTGTGTTCTTGTCTACATGCTCTTGTGTGTTCTTGTCTACATGCTCCTGTGTGTTCTTGTCTTCATGCTCCTGTGTGTTCTTGTCTTCATGCTCCTGTGTGTTCTTGTCTACATGCTCCTGTGTGTTCTTGTCTACATGCTCCTGTGTGTTCTTGTCTACATGCTCCTGTGTGTTCTTGTCTACATGCTCCTGTGTGTTCTTGTCTACATGCTCCTGTGTGTTCTTGTCTTCATGCTCCTGTGTGTTCTTGTCGTCATGCTCCTGTGTGTTCTTGTCTACTTGCTCCTGTGTGTTCTTGTCTACATGCTCCTGTGTGTTCTTGTCTACATGCTCCTGTGTGTTCTTGTCTACATGCTCCTGTGTGTTCTTGTCTACATGCTCCTGTGTGTTCTTGTCTCTGTGCTCCTGTGTGTTCTTGTCTTCATGCTCCTGTGTGTTCTTGTCTTCATGCTCCTGTGTGTTCTTGTCTACATGCTCCTGTGTGTTCTTGTCTTCATGCTCCTGTGTGTTCTTGTCTACATGCTCCTGTGTGTTCTTGTCTACATGCTCCTGTGTGTTCTTGTCTTCATGCTCCTGTGTGTTCTTGTCTTCATGCTCCTGTGTGTTCTTGTCTACATGCTCCTGTGTGTTCTTGTCTACATGCTCCTGTGTGTTCTTGTATACATGCTCCTGTGTGTTCTTGTCTACATGCTCCTGTGTGTTCTTGTCTACATGCTCCTGTGTGTTCTTGTCTACATGCTCCTGTGTGTTCTTGTCTACATGCTCCTGTGTGTTCTTGTCTCTGTGCTCCTGTGTGTTCTTGTCTTCATGCTCCTGTGTGTTCTTGTCTTCATGCTCCTGTGTGTTCTTGTCTACATGCTCCTGTGTGTTCTTGTCTTCATGCTCCTGTGTGTTCTTGTCTACATGCTCCTGTGTGTCCTTGTCTACATGCTCCTGTGTGTTCTTGTCTACATGCTCCTGTGTGTTCTTGTCTTCATGCTCCTGTGTGTTCTTGTCTTCATGCTCCTGTGTGTTCTTGTCTACATGCTCCTGTGTGTTCTTGTCTACATGCTCCTGTGTGTTCTTGTCTTCATGCTCCTGTGTGTTCTTGTCTTCATGCTCCTGTGTGTTCTTGTCTACATGCTCCTGTGTGTTCTTGTTTCTGTGCTCTTGTGTGTTCTTGTCTACATGCTCCTGTGTGTTCTTGTCTCTGTGCTCCTGTGTGTTCTTGTCTACATGCTCCTGTGTGTTCTTGTCTACATGCTCCTGTGTGTTCTTGTCTCTGTGCTCCTGTGTGTTCTTGTCTACATGCTCCTGTGTGTTCTTGTCTACATGCTCCTGTGTGTTCTTGTCTACATGCTCCTGTGTGTTCTTGTCTACATGCTCCTGTGTGTTCTTGTCTACATGCTCCTGTGTGTTCTTGTCTACATGCTCCTGTGTGTTCGTGTCTACATGCTCCTGTGTGTTCTTGTCTTCATGCTCCTGTGTGTTCTTGTCTACATGCTCCTGTGTGTTCTTGTCTCTGTGCTCCTGTGTGTTCTTGTCTACATGCTCCTGTGTGTTCTTGTCTCTGTGCTCCTGTGTGTTCTTGTCTACATGCTCCTGTGTGGTCTTGTCTACATGCTCCTGTGTGTTCTTGTCTACATGCTCCTGTGTGTTCTTGTCTACATGCTCCTGTGTGTTCTTGTCTCTGTGCTCCTGTGTGTTCTTGTCTTCATGCTCCTGTGTGTTCTTGTCTTCATGCTCCTGTGTGTTCTTGTCTACATGCTCCTGTGTGTTCTTGTCTTCATGCTCCTGTGTGTTCTTGTCTACATGCTCCTGTGTGTCCTTGTCTACATGCTCCTGTGTGTTCTTGTCTACATGCTCCTGTGTGTTCTTGTCTTCATGCTCCTGTGTGTTCTTGTCTTCATGCTCCTGTGTGTTCTTGTCTACATGCTCCTGTGTGTTCTTGTCTACATGCTCCTGTGTGTTCTTGTCTTCATGATCCTGTGTGTTCTTGTCTTCATGCTCCTGTGTGTTCTTGTCTACATGCTCCTGTGTGTTCTTGTCTCTGTGCTCTTGTGTGTTCTTGTCTACATGCTCCTGTGTGTTCTTGTCTCTGTGCTCCTGTGTGTTCTTGTCTACATGCTCCTGTGTGTTCTTGTCTACATGCTCCTGTGTGTTCTTGTCTCTGTGCTCCTGTGTGTTCTTGTCTACATGCTCCTGTGTGTTCTTGTCTACATGCTCCTGTGTGTTCTTGTCTACATGCTCCTGTGTGTTCTTGTCTACATGCTCCTGTGTGTTCTTGTCTACATGCTCCTGTGTGTTCTTGTCTACATGCTCCTGTGTGTTCGTGTCTACATGCTCCTGTGTGTTCTTGTCTTCATGCTCCTGTGTGTTCTTGTCTACATGCTCCTGTGTGTTCTTGTCTCTGTGCTCCTGTGTGTTCTTGTCTACA
This sequence comes from Notolepis coatsorum, assembly GCF_963971535.1. Classification (NCBI taxonomy): domain Eukaryota; kingdom Metazoa; phylum Chordata; class Actinopteri; order Aulopiformes; family Paralepididae; genus Notolepis; species Notolepis coatsorum. Next base: position 268,627,740 of record NC_140165.1, read on the forward strand.
TGCTCCTGTGTGTTCTTGTCTCTGTGCTCCTGTGTGTTCTTGTCTACATGCTCCTGTGTGTTCTTGTCTCTGTGCTCCTGTGTGTTCTTGTCTACATGCTCCTGTGTGTTCTTGTCTACATGCTCCTGTGTGTTCTTGTCTTCATGCTCCTGTGTGTTCTTGTCTCTGTGCTCCTGTGTGTTCTTGTCTACATGCTCCTGTGTGTTCTTGTCTTCATGCTCCTGTGTGTTCTTGACTCTGTGCTCCTGTGTGTTCTTGTCTTCATGCTCCTGTGTGTTCTTGTCTTCATGCTCCTGTGTGTTCTTGTCTTCATGCTCCTGTGTGTTCTTGTCTTCATGCTCCTGTGTGTTCTTGTCTTCATGCTCCTGTGTGTTCTTGTCTTCATGCTCCTGTGTGTTCTTGTCTTCATGCTCATGTGTGTTCTTGTCTACATGCTCCTGTGTGTTCTTGTCTACATGCTCCTGTGTGTTCTTGTCTTCATGCTCCTGTGTGTTCTTGTCTACATGCTCCTGTGTGTTCTTGTCTCTGTGCTCATGTGTGTTCTTGTCTACATGCTCCTGTGTGTTCTTGTCTACATGCTCCTGTGTGTTCTTCTCTTCATGCTCCTGTGTGTTCTTGTCTTCATGCTCCTGTGTGTTCTTGTCTTCATGCTCCTGTGTGTTCCTGTCTTCATGCTCCTGTGTGTTCTTGTCTTCATGCTCCTGTGTGTTCTTGTCTACATGCTCCTGTGTGTTCTTGTCTACATGCTCCTGTGTGTTCTTGTCTCTGTGCTCCTGTGTGTTCTTGTCTACATGCTCCGGTGTGTTCTTGTCTACATGTTCCTGTGTGTTCTTGTCTACATGCTCCTGTGTGTTCTTGTCTACATGCTCCTGTGTGTTCTTGTCTACATGCTCCTGTGTGTTCTTGTCTACATGCTCCTGTGTGTTCTTGTCTACATGCTCCTGTGTGTTCTTGTCTTCATGCTCCTGTGTGTTCTTGTCTTCATGCTCCTGTGTGTTCTTGTCTACATGCTCCTGTGTGTTCTTGTCTACATGCTCCTGTGTGTTCTTGTCTACATGCTCCTGTGTGTTCTTGTCTACATGCTCCTGTGTGTTATTGTCTACATGCTCCTGTGTGTTCTTGTCTACATGCTCCTGTGTGTTCTTGTCCTCATGCTCCTGTGTGTTCTTGTCTTCATGCTCCTGTGTGTTATTGTCTTCATGCTCCTGTGTGTTCTTGTCTACATGCTCCTGTGTGTTCTTGTCTACATGCTCCTGTGTGTTATTGTCTACATGCTCCTGTGTGTTCTTGTCTACATGCTCCTGTGTGTTCTTGTCTACATGCTCCTGTGTGTTCTTGTCTTCATGCTCCTGTGTGTTCTTGTCTTCATGCTCCTGTGTGTTCTTGTCTTCATGCTTCTGTGTGTTCTTGTCTTCATGCTCCTGTGTGTTCTTGTCTCTGTGCTCCTGTGTGTTCTTGTCTTCATGCTCCTGTGTGTTCTTGTCTACATGCTCCTGTCTGTTCTTGTCTACATGCTCCTGTGTGTTCTTGTCTTCATGCTCCTGTGTGTTCTTGTCTTCATGCTCCTGTGTGTTCTTGTCTACATGCTCCTGTGTGTTCTTGTCTTCATGCTCCTGTGTGTTCTTGTCTACATGCTCCTGTGTGTTCTTGTCTACATGCTCATGTGTGTTCTTGTCTCTGTGCTCCTGTGTGTTCTTGTCTCTGTGCTCCTGTGTGTTCTTGTCTACATGCTCCTGTGTGTTCTTGTCTTCATGCTCCTGTGTGTTCTTATCTCTGTGCTCCTGTGTGTTCTTGTCTTCATGCTCCTGTGTGTTCTTGTCTACATGCTCCTGTGTGTTCTTGTCTACATGCTCCTGTGTGTTCTTGTCTTCATGCTCCTGTGTGTTCTTGTCTTCATGCTCCTGTGTGTTCTTGTCTACATGCTCCTGTGTGTTCTTGTCTTCATGCTCCTGTGTGTTCTTGTCTACATGCTCCTGTGTGTTCTTGTCTTCATGCTCCTGTGTGTTCTTGTCTACATGCTCCTGTGTGTTCTTGTCTTCATGCTCCTGTGTGTTCTTGTCTACATGCTCCTGTGTGTTCTTGTCTTCATGCTCCTGTGTGTTCTTGTCTTCATGCTCCTGTGTGTTCTTGTCTACATGCTCCTGTGTGTTCTTGTCTACATGCTCCTGTGTGTTCTTGTCTACATGCTCCTGTGTGTTCTTGTCTCTGTGCTCCTGTGTGTTCTTGTCTTCATGCTCCTGTGTGTTCTTGTCTACATGCTCCTGTGTGTTCTTGTCTTCATGCTCCTGTGTGTTCTTGTCTTCATGCTCCTGTGTGTTCTTGTCTTCATGCTCCTGTGTGTTCTTGTCTACATGCTCCTGTGTGTTCTTGTCTACATGCTCCTGTGTGTTCTTGTCTACATGCTCCTGTGTGTTCTTGTCTTCATGCTCCTGTGTGTTCTTGTCTACATGCTCCTGTGTGTTCTTGTCTTCATGCTCCTGTGTGTTCTTGTCTTCATGCTCCTGTGTGTTCTTGTCTACATGCTCCTGTGTGTTCTTGTCTACATGCTCCTGTGTGTTCTTGTCTCTGTGCTCCTGTGTGTTCTTGTCTTCATGCTCCTGTGTGTTCTTGTCTACATGCTCCTGTGTGTTCTTGTCTTCATGCTCCTGTGTGTTCTTGTCTTCATGCTCCTGTGTGTTCTTGTCTTCATGCTCCTGTGTGTTCTTGTCTACATGCTCCTGTGTGTTCTTGTCTACATGCTCCTGTGTGTTCTTGTCTACATGCTCCTGTGTGTTCTTGTCTTCATGCTCCTGTGTGTTATTGTCTACATGCTCCTGTGTGTTCTTGTCTTCATGCTCCTGTGTGTTCTTGTCTTCATGCTCCTGTGTGTTCTTGTCTACATGCTCCTGTGTGTTCTTGTCTACATGCTCCTGTGTGTTCTTGTCTTCATGCTCCTGTGTGTTATTGTCTTCATGCTCCTGTGTGTTCTTGTCTACATGCTCCTGTGTGTTCTTGTCTCTGTGCTCCTGTGTGTTCTTGTCTCTGTGCTCCTGTGTGTTCTTGTCTCTGTGCTCCTGTATGTTCTTGTCTACATGCTCCTGTGTGTTCTTGTCTTCATGCTCCTGTGTGTTATTGTCTTCATGCTCCTGTGTGTTCTTGTCTACATGCTCCTGTGTGTTCTTGTCTTCATGCTCCTGTGTGTTCTTGTCTTCATGCTCCTGTGTGTTATTGTCTTCATGCTCCTGTGTGTTCTTGTCTCTGTGCTCCTGTGTGTTCTTGTCTCTGTGCTCCTGTGTGTTATTGTCTCTGTGCTCCTGTGTGTTCTTGTCTCTGTGCTCCTGTGTGTTCTTGTCTTCATGCTCCTGTGTGTTATTGTCTTCATGCTCCTGTGTGTTCTTGTCTCCATGCTACTGTGTGTTCTTGTCTTCATGCTCATGTGTGTTCTTGTCTTCATGCTCCTGTGTGTTCTTGTCTCTGTGCTCCTGTGTGTTCTTGTCTACATGCTCTTGTGTGTTCTTGTCTACATGCGCCTGTGTGTTCTTGTCTTCATGCTCCTGTGTGTTCTTGTCTTCATGCTCCTGTGTGTTCTTGTCTACATGCTCCTGTGTGTTCTTGTCTACATGCTCCTGTGTGTTCTTGTCTACATGCTCCTGTGTGTTCTTGTCTACATGCTCCTGTGTGTTCTTGTCTGCATGCTCCTGTGTGTTCTTGTCTTCATGCTCCTGTGTGTTCTTGTCTTCATGCTCCTGTGTGTTCTTGTCTACATGCTCCTGTGTGTTCTTGTCTTCATGCTCCTGTGTGTTCTTGTCTACATGCTCCTGTGTGTTCTTGTCTTCATGCTCCTGTGTGTTCTTGTCTACATGCTCCTGTGTGTTCTTGTCTTCATGCTCCTGTGTGTTCTTGTCTTCATGCTCCTGTGTGTTCTTGTCGACATGCTCCTGTGTGTTCTTGTCTACATGCTCCTGTGTGTTCTTGTCTACATGCTCCTGTGTGTTCTTGTCTCTGTGCTCCTGTGTGTTCTTGTCTTCATGCTCCTGTGTGTTCTTGTCTACATGCTCCTGTGTGTTCTTGTCTTCATGCTCCTGTGTGTTCTTGTCTTCATGCTCCTGTGTGTTCTTGTCTTCATGCTCCTGTGTGTTCTTGTCTACATGCTCCTGTGTGTTCTTGTCTACATGCTCATGTGTGTTCTTGTCTACATGCTCCTGTGTGTTCTTGTCTTCATGCTCCTGTGTGTTCTTGTCTACATGCTCCTGTGTGTTCTTGTCTTCATGCTCCTGTGTGTTCTTGTCTTCATGCTCCTGTGTGTTCTTGTCTACATGCTCCTGTGTGTTCTTGTCTACATGCTCCTGTGTGTTCTTGTCTTCATGCTCCTGTGTGTTCTTGTCTTCATGCTCCTGTGTGTTCTTGTCTACATGCTCCTGTGTGTTCTTGTCTCTGTGCTCCTGTATGTTCTTGTCTACATGCTCCTGTGTGTTCTTGTCTTCATGCTCCTGTGTGTTCTTGTCTTCATGCTCCTGTGTGTTCTTGTCTACATGCTCCTGTGTGTTCTTGTCTTCATGCTCCTGTGTGTTCTTGTCTTCATGCTCCTGTGTGTTATTGTCTTCATGCTCCTGTGTGTTCTTGTCTCTGTGCTCCTGTGTGTTCTTGTCTATGTGCTCCTGTGTGTTATTGTCTCTGTGCTCCTGTGTGTTCTTGTCTCTGTGCTCCTGTGTGTTCTTGTCTTCATGCTCCTGTGTGTTATTGTCTTCATGCTCCTGTGTGTTCTTGTCTCCATGCTACTGTGTGTTCTTGTCTTCATGCTCATGTGTGTTCTTGTCGTCATGCTCCTGTGTGTTCTTGTCTCTGTGCTCCTGTGTGTTCTTGTCTACATGCTCTTGTGTGTTCTTGTCTACATGCTCCTGTGTGTTCTTGTCTTCATGCTCCTGTGTGTTCTTGTCTTCATGCTCCTGTGTGTTCTTGTCTACATGCTCCTGTGTGTTCTTGTCTACATGCTCCTGTGTGTTCTTGTCTACATGCTCCTGTGTGTTCTTGTCTACATGCTCCTGTGTGTTCTTGTCTACATGCTCCTGTGTGTTCTTGTCTTCATGCTCCTGTGTGTTCTTGTCGTCATGCTCCTGTGTGTTCTTGTCTACTTGCTCCTGTGTGTTCTTGTCTACATGCTCCTGTGTGTTCTTGTCTACATGCTCCTGTGTGTTCTTGTCTACATGCTCCTGTGTGTTCTTGTCTACATGCTCCTGTGTGTTCTTGTCTCTGTGCTCCTGTGTGTTCTTGTCTTCATGCTCCTGTGTGTTCTTGTCTTCATGCTCCTGTGTGTTCTTGTCTACATGCTCCTGTGTGTTCTTGTCTTCATGCTCCTGTGTGTTCTTGTCTACATGCTCCTGTGTGTTCTTGTCTACATGCTCCTGTGTGTTCTTGTCTTCATGCTCCTGTGTGTTCTTGTCTTCATGCTCCTGTGTGTTCTTGTCTACATGCTCCTGTGTGTTCTTGTCTACATGCTCCTGTGTGTTCTTGTATACATGCTCCTGTGTGTTCTTGTCTACATGCTCCTGTGTGTTCTTGTCTACATGCTCCTGTGTGTTCTTGTCTACATGCTCCTGTGTGTTCTTGTCTACATGCTCCTGTGTGTTCTTGTCTCTGTGCTCCTGTGTGTTCTTGTCTTCATGCTCCTGTGTGTTCTTGTCTTCATGCTCCTGTGTGTTCTTGTCTACATGCTCCTGTGTGTTCTTGTCTTCATGCTCCTGTGTGTTCTTGTCTACATGCTCCTGTGTGTCCTTGTCTACATGCTCCTGTGTGTTCTTGTCTACATGCTCCTGTGTGTTCTTGTCTTCATGCTCCTGTGTGTTCTTGTCTTCATGCTCCTGTGTGTTCTTGTCTACATGCTCCTGTGTGTTCTTGTCTACATGCTCCTGTGTGTTCTTGTCTTCATGCTCCTGTGTGTTCTTGTCTTCATGCTCCTGTGTGTTCTTGTCTACATGCTCCTGTGTGTTCTTGTTTCTGTGCTCTTGTGTGTTCTTGTCTACATGCTCCTGTGTGTTCTTGTCTCTGTGCTCCTGTGTGTTCTTGTCTACATGCTCCTGTGTGTTCTTGTCTACATGCTCCTGTGTGTTCTTGTCTCTGTGCTCCTGTGTGTTCTTGTCTACATGCTCCTGTGTGTTCTTGTCTACATGCTCCTGTGTGTTCTTGTCTACATGCTCCTGTGTGTTCTTGTCTACATGCTCCTGTGTGTTCTTGTCTACATGCTCCTGTGTGTTCTTGTCTACATGCTCCTGTGTGTTCGTGTCTACATGCTCCTGTGTGTTCTTGTCTTCATGCTCCTGTGTGTTCTTGTCTACATGCTCCTGTGTGTTCTTGTCTCTGTGCTCCTGTGTGTTCTTGTCTACATGCTCCTGTGTGTTCTTGTCTCTGTGCTCCTGTGTGTTCTTGTCTACATGCTCCTGTGTGGTCTTGTCTACATGCTCCTGTGTGTTCTTGTCTACATGCTCCTGTGTGTTCTTGTCTACATGCTCCTGTGTGTTCTTGTCTCTGTGCTCCTGTGTGTTCTTGTCTTCATGCTCCTGTGTGTTCTTGTCTTCATGCTCCTGTGTGTTCTTGTCTACATGCTCCTGTGTGTTCTTGTCTTCATGCTCCTGTGTGTTCTTGTCTACATGCTCCTGTGTGTCCTTGTCTACATGCTCCTGTGTGTTCTTGTCTACATGCTCCTGTGTGTTCTTGTCTTCATGCTCCTGTGTGTTCTTGTCTTCATGCTCCTGTGTGTTCTTGTCTACATGCTCCTGTGTGTTCTTGTCTACATGCTCCTGTGTGTTCTTGTCTTCATGATCCTGTGTGTTCTTGTCTTCATGCTCCTGTGTGTTCTTGTCTACATGCTCCTGTGTGTTCTTGTCTCTGTGCTCTTGTGTGTTCTTGTCTACATGCTCCTGTGTGTTCTTGTCTCTGTGCTCCTGTGTGTTCTTGTCTACATGCTCCTGTGTGTTCTTGTCTACATGCTCCTGTGTGTTCTTGTCTCTGTGCTCCTGTGTGTTCTTGTCTACATGCTCCTGTGTGTTCTTGTCTACATGCTCCTGTGTGTTCTTGTCTACATGCTCCTGTGTGTTCTTGTCTACATGCTCCTGTGTGTTCTTGTCTACATGCTCCTGTGTGTTCTTGTCTACATGCTCCTGTGTGTTCGTGTCTACATGCTCCTGTGTGTTCTTGTCTTCATGCTCCTGTGTGTTCTTGTCTACATGCTCCTGTGTGTTCTTGTCTCTGTGCTCCTGTGTGTTCTTGTCTACATGCTCCTGTGTGTTCTTGTCTCTGTGCTCCTGTGTGTTCTTGTCTACATGCTCCTGTGTGTTCTTGTCTCTGTGCTCCTGTGTGTTCTTGTCTACATGCTCCTGTGTGTTCTTGTCTACATGCTCCTGTGTGTTCTTGTCTTCATGCTCCTGTGTGTTCTTGTCTCTGTGCTCCTGTGTGTTCTTGTCTACATGCTCCTGTGTGTTCTTGTCTTCATGCTCCTGTGTGTTCTTGACTCTGTGCTCCTGTGTGTTCTTGTCTTCATGCTCCTGTGTGTTCTTGTCTTCATGCTCCTGTGTGTTCTTGTCTTCATGCTCCTGTGTGTTCTTGTCTTCATGCTCCTGTGTGTTCTTGTCTTCATGCTCCTGTGTGTTCTTGTCTTCATGCTCCTGTGTGTTCTTGTCTTCATGCTCATGTGTGTTCTTGTCTACATGCTCCTGTGTGTTCTTGTCTACATGCTCCTGTGTGTTCTTGTCTTCATGCTCCTGTGTGTTCTTGTCTACATGCTCATGTGTGTTCTTGTCTCTGTGCTCATGTGTGTTCTTGTCTACATGCTCCTGTGTGTTCTTGTCTACATGCTCCTGTGTGTTCTTCTCTTCATGCTCCTGTGTGTTCTTGTCTTCATGCTCCTGTGTGTTCTTGTCTTCATGCTCCTGTGTGTTCCTGTCTTCATGCTCCTGTGTGTTCTTGTCTTCATGCTCCTGTGTGTTCTTGTCTACATGCTCCTGTGTGTTCTTGTCTACATGCTCCTGTGTGTTCTTGTCTCTGTGCTCCTGTGTGTTCTTGTCTACATGCTCCGGTGTGTTCTTGTCTACATGTTCCTGTGTGTTCTTGTCTACATGCTCCTGTGTGTTCTTGTCTACATGCTCCTGTGTGTTCTTGTCTACATGCTCCTGTGTGTTCTTGTCTACATGCTCCTGTGTGTTCTTGTCTACATGCTCCTGTGTGTTCTTGTCTTCATGCTCCTGTGTGTTCTTGTCTTCATGCTCCTGTGTGTTCTTGTCTACATGCTCCTGTGTGTTCTTGTCTACATGCTCCTGTGTGTTCTTGTCTACATGCTCCTGTGTGTTCTTGTCTACATGCTCCTGTGTGTTATTGTCTACATGCTCCTGTGTGTTCTTGTCTACATGCTCCTGTGTGTTCTTGTCCTCATGCTCCTGTGTGTTCTTGTCTTCATGCTCCTGTGTGTTATTGTCTTCATGCTCCTGTGTGTTCTTGTCTACATGCTCCTGTGTGTTCTTGTCTACATGCTCCTGTGTGTTATTGTCTACATGCTCCTGTGTGTTCTTGTCTACATGCTCCTGTGTGTTCTTGTCTACATGCTCCTGTGTGTTCTTGTCTTCATGCTCCTGTGTGTTCTTGTCTTCATGCTCCTCTGTGTTCTTGTCTTCATGCTTCTGTGTGTTCTTGTCTTCATGCTCCTGTGTGTTCTTGTCTCTGTGCTCCTGTGTGTTCTTGTCTTCATGCTCCTGTGTGTTCTTGTCTACATGCTCCTGTCTGTTCTTGTCTACATGCTCCTGTGTGTTCTTGTCTTCATGCTCCTGTGTGTTCTTGTCTTCATGCTCCTGTGTGTTCTTGTCTACATGCTCCTGTGTGTTCTTGTCTTCATGCTCCTGTGTGTTCTTGTCTACATGCTCCTGTGTGTTCTTGTCTACATGCTCATGTGTGTTCTTGTCTCTGTGCTCCTGTGTGTTCTTGTCTCTGTGCTCCTGTGTGTTCTTGTCTACATGCTCCTGTGTGTTCTTGTCTTCATGCTCCTGTGTGTTCTTATCTCTGTGCTCCTGTGTGTTCTTGTCTTCATGCTCCTGTGTGTTCTTGTCTACATGCTCCTGTGTGTTCTTGTCTACATGCTCCTGTGTGTTCTTGTCTTCATGCTCCTGTGTGTTCTTGTCTTCATGCTCCTGTGTGTTCTTGTCTACATGCTCCTGTGTGTTCTTGTCTTCATGCTCCTGTGTGTTCTTGTCTACATGCTCCTGTGTGTTCTTGTCTTCATGCTCCTGTGTGTTCTTGTCTACATGCTCCTGTGTGTTCTTGTCTTCATGCTCCTGTGTGTTCTTGTCTACATGCTCCTGTGTGTTCTTGTCTTCATGCTCCTGTGTGTTCTTGTCTTCATGCTCCTGTGTGTTCTTGTCTACATGCTCCTGTGTGTTCTTGTCTACATGCTCCTGTGTGTTCTTGTCTACATGCTCCTGTGTGTTCTTGTCTCTGTGCTCCTGTGTGTTCTTGTCTTCATGCTCCTGTGTGTTCTTGTCTACATGCTCCTGTGTGTTCTTGTCTTCATGCTCCTGTGTGTTCTTGTCTTCATGCTCCTGTGTGTTCTTGTCTTCATGCTCCTGTGTGTTCTTGTCTACATGCTCCTGTGTGTTCTTGTCTACATGCTCCTGTGTGTTCTTGTCTACATGCTCCTGTGTGTTCTTGTCTTCATGCTCCTGTGTGTTCTTGTCTACATGCTCCTGTGTGTTCTTGTCTTCATGCTCCTGTGTGTTCTTGTCTTCATGCTCCTGTGTGTTCTTGTCTACATGCTCCTGTGTGTTCTTGTCTACATGCTCCTGTGTGTTCTTGTCTCTGTGCTCCTGTGTGTTCTTGTCTTCATGCTCCTGTGTGTTCTTGTCTACATGCTCCTGTGTGTTCTTGTCTTCATGCTCCTGTGTGTTCTTGTCTTCATGCTCCTGTGTGTTCTTGTCTTCATGCTCCTGTGTGTTCTTGTCTACATGCTCCTGTGTGTTCTTGTCTACATGCTCCTGTGTGTTCTTGTCTACATGCTCCTGTGTGTTCTTGTCTTCATGCTCCTGTGTGTTATTGTCTACATGCTCCTGTGTGTTCTTGTCTTCATGCTCCTGTGTGTTCTTGTCTTCATGCTCCTGTGTGTTCTTGTCTACATGCTCCTGTGTGTTCTTGTCTACATGCTCCTGTGTGTTCTTGTCTTCATGCTCCTGTGTGTTATTGTCTTCATGCTCCTGTGTGTTCTTGTCTACATGCTCCTGTGTGTTCTTGTCTCTGTGCTCCTGTGTGTTCTTGTCTCTGTGCTCCTGTGTGTTCTTGTCTCTGTGCTCCTGTATGTTCTTGTCTACATGCTCCTGTGTGTTCTTGTCTTCATGCTCCTGTGTGTTATTGTCTTCATGCTCCTGTGTGTTCTTGTCTACATGCTCCTGTGTGTTCTTGTCTTCATGCTCCTGTGTGTTCTTGTCTTCATGCTCCTGTGTGTTATTGTCTTCATGCTCCTGTGTGTTCTTGTCTCTGTGCTCCTGTGTGTTCTTGTCTCTGTGCTCCTGTGTGTTATTGTCTCTGTGCTCCTGTGTGTTCTTGTCTCTGTGCTCCTGTGTGTTCTTGTCTTCATGCTCCTGTGTGTTATTGTCTTCATGCTCCTGTGTGTTCTTGTCTCCATGCTACTGTGTGTTCTTGTCTTCATGCTCATGTGTGTTCTTGTCTTCATGCTCCTGTGTGTTCTTGTCTCTGTGCTCCTGTGTGTTCTTGTCTACATGCTCTTGTGTGTTCTTGTCTACATGCGCCTGTGTGTTCTTGTCTTCATGCTCCTGTGTGTTCTTGTCTTCATGCTCATGTGTGTTCTTGTCTACATGCTCCTGTGTGTTCTTGTCTACATGCTCCTGTGTGTTCTTGTCTACATGCTCCTGTGTGTTCTTGTCTACATGCTCCTGTGTGTTCTTGTCTGCATGCTCCTGTGTGTTCTTGTCTTCATGCTCCTGTGTGTTCTTGTCTTCATGCTCCTGTGTGTTCTTGTCTACATGCTCCTGTGTGTTCTTGTCTACATGCTCCTGTGTGTTCTTGTCTACATGCTCCTGTGTGTTCTTGTCTACATGCTCCTGTGTGTTCTTGTCTACATGCTCCTGTGTGTTCTTGTCTACATGCTCCTGTGTGTTCTTGTCTCTGTGCTCCTGTGTGTTCTTGTCTTCATGCTCCTGTGTGTTCTTGTCTTCATGCTCCTGTGTGTTCTTGTCTACATGCTCCTGTGTGTTCTTGTCTTCATGCTCCTGTGTGTTCTTGTCTACATGCTCCTGTGTGTCCTTGTCTACATGCTCCTGTGTGTTCTTGTCTACATGCTCCTGTGTGTTCTTGTCTTCATGCTCCTGTGTGTTCTTGTCTTCATGTTCCTGTGTGTTCTTGTCTTCATGCTCCTGTGTGTTCTTGTCTACATGCTCCTGTGTGTTCTTGTCTTCATGCTCCTGTGTGTTCTTGTCTTCATGCTCCTGTGTGTTCTTGTCTCTGTGCTCCTGTGTGTTATTGTCTACATGCTCCTGTGTGTTCTTGTCTTCATGCTCCTGTGTGTTCTTGTCTACATGCTCCTGTGTGTTCTTGTCTACATGCTCCTGTGTGTTCTTGTCTTCATGCTCCTGTGTGTTCTTGTCTTCATGCTCCTGTGTGTTCTTGTCTACATGCTCCTGTGTGTTCTTGTCTCTGTGCTCTTGTGTGTTCTTGTATACATGCTCCTGTGTGTTCTTGTCTCAGTGCTCCTGTGTGTTCTTGTCTACATGCTCCTGTGTGTTCTTGTCTACATGCTCCTGTGTGTTCTTGTCTCTGTGCTCCTGTGTGTTCTTGTCTACATGCTCCTGTGTGTTCTTGTCTACATGCTCCTGTGTGTTCTTGTCTACATGCTCCTGTGTGTTCTTGTCTACATGCTCCTGTGTGTTCTTGTCTACATGCTCATGTGTGTTCTTGTCTACATGCTCCTGTGTGTTCTGGTCTACATGCTCCTGTGTGTTCTTGTCTTCATGCTCCTGTGTGTTCTTGTCTACATGCTCCTGTGTGTTCTTGTCTCTGTGCTCCTGTGTGTTCTTGTCTACATGCTCCTGTGTGTTCTTGTCTCTGTGCTCCTGTGTGTTCTTGTCTACATGCTCCTGTGTGTTCTTGTCTCTGTGCTCCTGTGTGTTCTTGTCTACATGCTCCTGTGTGTTCTTGTCTACATGCTCCTGTGTGTTCTTGTCTTCATGCTCCTGTGTGTTCTTGTCTCTGTGCTCCTGTGTGTTCTTGTCTACATGCTCCTGTGTGTTCTTGTCTTCATGCTCCTGTGTGTTCTTGACTCTGTGCTCATGTGTGTTCTTGTCTTCATGCTCCTGTGTGTTCTTGTCTTCATGCTCCTGTGTGTTCTTGTCTTCATGCTCCTGTGTGTTCTTGTCTTCATGCTCCTGTGTGTTCTTGTCTTCATGCTCCTGTGTGTTCTTGTCTACATGCTCCTGTGTGTTCTTGTCTCTGTGCTCTTGTGTGTTCTTGTATACATGCTCCTGTGTGTTCTTGTCTCAGTGCTCCTGTGTGTTCTTGTCTACATGCTCCTGTGTGTTCTTGTCTACATGCTCCTGTGTGTTCTTGTCTCTGTGCTCCTGTGTGTTCTTGTCTACATGCTCCTGTGTGTTCTTGTCTACATGCTCCTGTGTGTTCTTGTCTACATGCTCCTGTGTGTTCTTGTCTACATGCTCCTGTGTGTTCTTGTCTACATGCTCCTGTGTGTTCTTGTCTACATGCTCATGTGTGTTCTGGTCTACATGCTCCTGTGTGTTCTTGTCTTCATGCTCCTGTGTGTTCTTGTCTACATGCTCCTGTGTGTTCTTGTCTCTGTGCTCCTGTGTGTTCTTGTCTACATGCTCCTGTGTGTTCTTGTCTCTGTGCTCCTGTGTGTTCTTGTCTACATGCTCCTGTGTGTTCTTGTCTCTGTGCTCCTGTGTGTTCTTGTCTACATGCTCCTGTGTGTTCTTGTCTACATGCTCCTGTGTGTTCTTGTCTTCATGCTCCTGTGTGTTCTTGTCTCTGTGCTCCTGTGTGTTCTTGTCTACATGCTCCTGTGTGTTCTTGTCTTCATGCTCCTGTGTGTTCTTGACTCTGTGCTCATGTGTGTTCTTGTCTTCATGCTCCTGTGTGTTCTTGTCTTCATGCTCCTGTGTGTTCTTGTCTTCATGCTCCTGTGTGTTCTTGTCTTCATGCTCCTGTGTGTTCTTGTCTTCATGCTCCTGTGTGTTCTTGTCTTCATGCTCCTGTGTGTTCTTGTCTTCATGCTCCTGTGTGTTCTTGTCTACATGCTCCTGTGTGTTCTTGTCTACATGCTCCTGTGTGTTCTTGTCTTCATGCTCCTGTGTGTTCTTGTCTACATGCTCCTGTGTGTTCTTGTCTCTGTGCTCCTGTGTGTTCTTGTCTACATGCTCCTGTGTGTTCTTGTCTACATGCTCCTGTGTGTTCTTCTCTTCATGCTCCTGTGTGTTCTTGTCTTCATGCTCCTGTGTGTTCTTGTCTTCATGCTCCTGTGTGTTCTTGTCTTCATGCTCCTGTGTGTTCTTGTCTACATGCGCCTGTGTGTTCTTGTCTACATGCGCCTGTGTGTTCTTGTCTCTGTGCTCCTGTGTGTTCTTGTCTACATGCTCCTGTGTGTTCTTGTCTACATGCTCCTGTGTGTTCTTGTCTACATGCTCCTGTGTGTTCTTGTCTACATGCTCCTGTGTGTTCTTGTCTACATGCTCCTGTGTGTTCTTGTCTACATGCTCCTGTGTGTTCTTGTCTTCATGCTCCTGTGTGTTCTTGTCTTCATGCTCCTGTGTGTTCTTGTCTACATGCTCCTGTGTGTTCTTGTCTACATGCTCCTGTGTGTTCTTGTCTACATGCTCCTGTGTGTTCTTGTCTTCATGCTCCTGTGTGTTCTTGTCTTCATGCTCCTGTGTGTTCTTGTCTACATGCTCCTGTGTGTTCTTGTCTACATGCTCCTGTGTGTTATTGTCTACATGCTCCTGTGTGTTCTTGTCTACATGCTCCTGTGTGTTCTTGTCTACATGCTCCTGTGTGTTCTTGTCTTCATGCTCCTGTGTGTTCTTGTCTCTGTGCTCCTGTGTGTTCTTGTCTACATGCTCCTGTGTGTTCTTGTCTACATGCTCCTGTGTGTTCTTGTCTACATGCTCCTGTGTGTTCTTGTCTTCATGCTCCTGTGTGTTCTTGTCTTCATGCTCCTGTGTGTCCTTGTCTACATGCTCCTGTGTGTTCTTGTCTTCATGCTCCTGTGTGTTCTTGTCTACATGCTCCTGTGTGTTCTTGTCTTCATGCTCCTGTGTGTTCTTGTCTACATGCTCCTGTGTGTTCTTGTCTTCATGCTCCTGTGTGTTCTTGTCTTCATGCTCCTGTGTGTTCTTGTCTCTGTGCTCCTGTGTGTTATTGTCTACATGCTCCTGTGTGTTCTTGTCTTCATGCTCCTGTGTGTTCTTGTCTACATGCTCCTGTGTGTTCTTGTCTACATGCTCCTGTGTGTTATTGTCTTCATGCTCCTGTGTGTTCTTGTCTTCATGCTCCTGTGTGTTCTTGTCTACATGCTCCTGTGTGTTCTTGTCTCTGTGCTCTTGTGTGTTCTTGTCTACATGCTCCTGTGTGTTCTTGTCTCTGTGCTCCTGTGTGTTCTTGTCTACATGCTCCTGTGTGTTCTTGTCTACATGCTCCTGTGTGTTCTTGTCTCTGTGCTCCTGTGTGTTCTTGTCTACATGCTCCTGTGTGTTCTTGTCTTCATGCTCCTGTGTGTTCTTGTCTACATGCTCCTGTGTGTTCTTGTCTACATGCTCCTGTGTGTTCTTGTCTCTGTGCTCCTGTGTGTTCTTGTCTACATGCTCCTGTGTGTTCTTGTCTACATGCTCCTGTGTGTTCTTGTCTCTGTGCTCCTGTGTGTTCTTGTCTACATGCTCCTGTGTGTTCTTGTCTACATGCTCCTGTGTGTTCTTGTCTACATGCTCCTGTGTGTTCTTGTCTACATGCTCATGTGTGTTCTTGTCTACATGCTCCTGTGTGTTCTTGTCTACATGCTCCTGTGTGTTCTTGTCTACATGCTCCTGTGTGTTCTTGTCTTCATGCTCCTGTGTGTTCTTGTCTACATGCTCCTGTGTGTTCTTGTCTCTGTGCTCCTGTGTGTTCTTGTCTACATGCTCCTGTGTGTTCTTGTATCTGTGCTCCTGTGTGTTCTTGTCTACATGCTCCTGTGTGTTCTTGTCTCTGTGCTCCTGTGTGTTCTTGTCTACATGCTCCTGTGTGTTCTTGTCTACATGCTCCTGTGTGTTCTTGTCTTCATGCTCCTGTGTGTTCTTGTCTCTGTGCTCCTGTGTGTTCTTGTCTACATGCTCCTGTGTGTTCTTGTCTTCATGCTCCTGTGTGTTCTTGACTCTGTGCTCCTGTGTGTTCTTGTCTTCATGCTCCTGTGTGTTCTTGTCTTCATGCTCCTGTGTGTTCTTGTCTTCATGCTCCTGTGTGTTCTTGTCTGCATGCTCCTGTGTGTTCTTGTCTTCATGCTCCTGTGTGTTCTTGTCTTCATGCTCCTGTGTGTTCTTGTCTTCATGCTCCTGTGTGTTCTTGTCTACATGCTCCTGTGTGTTCTTGTCTTCATGCTCCTGTGTGTTCTTGTCTACATGCTCCTGTGTGTTCTTGTCTCTGTGCTCATGTATGTTCTTGTCTACATGCTCCTGTGTGTTCTTGTCTACATGCTCCTGTGTGTTCTTCTCTTCATGCTCCTGTGTGTTCTTGTCTTCATGCTCCTGTGTGTTCTTGTCTTCATGCTCCTGTGTGTTCCTGTCTTCATGCTCCTGTGTGTTCTTGTCTTCATGCTCCTGTGTATTCTTGTCTACATGCTCCTGTGTGTTCTTGTCTACATGCTCCTGTGTGTTCTTGTCTCTGTGCTCCTGTGTGTTCTTGTCTACATGCTCCGGTGTGTTCTTGTCTACATGCTCCTGTGTGTTCTTGTCTACATGCTCATGTGTGTTCTTGTCTACATGCTCCTGTGTGTTCTTGTCTACATGCTCCTGTGTGTTCTTGTCTACATGCTCCTGTGTGTTCTTGTCTTCATGCTCCTGTGTGTTCTTGTCTTCATGCTCCTGTGTGTTCTTGTCTACATGCTCCTGTGTGTTCTTGTCTACATGCTCCTGTGTGTTCTTGTCTACATGCTCCTGTGTGTTCTTGTCTACATGCTCCTGTGTGTTCTTGTCTACATGCTCCTGTGTGTTATTGTCTACATGCTCCTGTGTGTTCTTGTCTTCATGCTCCTGTGTGTTCTTGTCTTCATGCTCCTGTGTGTTCTTGTCTTCATGCTCCTGTGTGTTCTTGTCTACATGCTCCTGTGTGTTCTTGTCTACATGCTCCTGTGTGTTATTGTCTACATGCTCCTGTGTGTTCTTGTCTACATGCTCCTGTGTGTTCTTGTCTACATGCTCCTGTGTGTTCTTGTCTTCATGCTCCTGTGTGTTCTTGTCTTCATGCTCCTGTGTGTTCTTGTCTTCATGCTTCTGTGTGTTCTTGTCTTCATGCTCCTGTGTGTTCTTGTCTCTGTGCTCCTGTGTGTTCTTGTCTTCATGCTCCTGTGTGTTCTTGTCTACATGCTCCTGTCTGTTCTTGTCTACATGCTCCTGTGTGTTCTTGTCTTCATGCTCCTGTGTGTTCTTGTCTTCATGCTCCTGTGTGTTCTTGTCTACATGCTCCTGTGTGTTCTTGTCTTCATGCTCCTGTGTGTTCTTGTCTACATGCTCCTGTGTGTTCTTGTCTACATGCTCCTGTGTGTTCTTGTCTCTGTGCTCCTGTGTGTTCTTGTCTCTGTGCTCCTGTGTGTTCTTGTCTACATGCTCCTGTGTGTTCTTGTCTTCATGCTCCTGTGTGTTCTTATCTCTGTGCTCCTGTGTGTTCTTGTCTTCATGCTCCTGTGTGTTCTTGTCTACATGCTCCTGTGTGTTCTTGTCTACATGCTCCTGTGTGTTCTTGTCTTCATGCTCCTGTGTGTTCTTGTCTTCATGCTCCTGTGTGTTCTTGTCTACATGCTCCTGTGTGTTCTTGTCTTCATGCTCCTGTGTGTTCTTGTCTACATGCTCCTGTGTGTTCTTGTCTTCATGCTCCTGTGTGTTCTTGTCTACATGCTCCTGTGTGTATTTGTCTTCATGCTCCTGTGTGTTCTTGTCTACATGCTCCTGTGTGTTCTTGTCTTCATGCTCCTGTGTGTTCTTGTCTTCATGCTCCTGTGTGTTCTTGTCTACATGCTCCTGTGTGTTCTTGTCTACATGCTCCTGTGTGTTCTTGTCTACATGCTCCTGTGTGTTCTTGTCTCTGTGCTCCTGTGTGTTCTTGTCTTCATGCTCCTGTGTGTTCTTGTCTACATGCTCCTGTGTGTTCTTGTCTTCATGCTCCTGTGTGTTCTTGTCTTCATGCTCCTGTGTGTTCTTGTCTACATGCTCCTGTGTGTTCTTGTCTACATGCTCCTGTGTGTTCTTGTCTACATGCTCCTGTGTGTTCTTGTCTACATGCTCCTGTGTGTTCTTGTCTACATGCTCCTGTGTGTTCTGGTCTACATGCTCCTGTGTGTTCTTGTCTTCATGCTCCTGTGTGTTCTTGTCTACATGCTCCTGTGTGTTCTTGTCTCTGTGCTCCTGTGTGTTCTTGTCTACATGCTCCTGTGTGTTCTTGTCTCTGTGCTCCTGTGTGTTCTTGTCTACATGCTCCTGTGTGTTCTTGTCTACATGCTCCTGTGTGTTCTTGTCTTCATGCTCCTGTGTGTTCTTGTCTTCATGCTCCTGTGTGTCCTTGTCTACATGCTCCTGTGTGTTCTTGTCTTCATGCTCCTGTGTGTTCTTGTCTACATGCTCCTGTGTGTTCTTGTCTCTGTGCTCCTGTGTGTTCTTGTCTACATGCTCCTGTGTGTTCTTGTCTCTGTGCTCCTGTGTGTTCTTGTCTACATGCTCCTGTGTGTTCTTGTCTCTGTGCTCCTGTGTGTTCTTGTCTACATGCTCCTGTGTGTTCTTGTCTACATGCTCCTGTGTGTTCTTGTCTTCATGCTCCTGTGTGTTCTTGTCTCTGTACTCCTGTGTGTTCTTGTCTACATGCTCCTGTGTGTTCTTGTCTTCATGCTCCTGTGTGTTCTTGACTCTGTGCTCCTGTGTGTTCTTGTCTTCATGCTCCTGTGTGTTCTTGTCTTCATGCTCCTGTGTGTTCTTGTCTTCATGCTCCTGTGTGTTCTTGTCTTCATGCTCCTGTGTGTTCTTGTCTTCATGCTCCTGTGTGTTCTTGTCTTCATGCTCCTGTGTGTTCTTGTCTTCATGCTCCTGTGTGTTCTTGTCTACATGCTCCTGTGTGTTATTGTCTTCATGCTCCTGTGTGTTCTTGTCTACATGCTCCTGTGTGTTCTTGTCTCTGTGCTCATGTGTGTTCTTGTCTACATGCTCCTGTGTGTTCTTGTCTACATGCTCCTGTGTGTTCTTCTCTTCATGCTCCTGTGTGTTCTTGTCTTCATGCTCCTGTGTGTTCTTGTCTTCATGCTCCTGTGTGTTCCTGTCTTCATGCTCCTGTGTGTTCTTGTCTTCATGCTCCTGTGTATTATTGTCTACATGCTCCTGTGTGTTCTTGTCTACATGCTCCTGTGTGTTCTTGTCTCTGTGCTCCTGTGTGTTCTTGTCTACATGCTCCGGTGTGTTCTTGTCTACATGCTCCTGTGTGTTCTTGTCTACATGCTCATGTGTGTTCTTGTCTACATGCTCCTGTGTGTTCTTGTCTACATGCTCCTGTGTGTTCTTGTCTACATGCTCCTGTGTGTTCTTGTCTTCATGCTCCTGTGTGTTCTTGTCTTCATGCTCCTGTGTGTTCTTGTCTACATGCTCCTGTGTGTTCTTGTCTACATGCTCCTGTGTGTTCTTGTCTACATGCTCCTGTGTGTTCTTGTCTACATGCTCCTGTGTGTTCTGGTCTACATGCTCCTGTGTGTTCTTGTCTTCATGCTCCTGTGTGTTCTTGTCTACATGCTCCTGTGTGTTCTTGTCTCTGTGCTCCTGTGTGTTCTTGTCTACATGCTCCTGTGTGTTCTTGTCTCTGTGCTCCTGTGTGTTCTTGTCTACATGCTCCTGTGTGTTCTTGTCTACATGCTCCTGTGTGTTCTTGTCTTCATGCTCCTGTGTGTTCTTGTCTTCATGCTCCTGTGTGTCCTTGTCTACATGCTCCTGTGTGTTCTTGTCTTCATGCTCCTGTGTGTTCTTGTCTACATGCTCCTGTGTGTTCTTGTCTCTGTGCTCCTGTGTGTTCTTGTCTACATGCTCCTGTGTGTTCTTGTCTCTGTGCTCCTGTGTGTTCTTGTCTACATGCTCCTGTGTGTTCTTGTCTCTGTGCTCCTGTGTGTTCTTGTCTACATGTTCCTGTGTGTTCTTGTCTACATGCTCCTGTGTGTTCTTGTCTTCATGCTCCTGTGTGTTCTTGTCTCTGTACTCCTGTGTGTTCTTGTCTACATGATCCTGTGTGTTCTTGTCTTCATGCTCCTGTGTGTTCTTGAC
Source organism: Notolepis coatsorum (assembly GCF_963971535.1). Taxonomy (NCBI): domain Eukaryota; kingdom Metazoa; phylum Chordata; class Actinopteri; order Aulopiformes; family Paralepididae; genus Notolepis; species Notolepis coatsorum. The sequence continues at coordinate 268,647,248 of NC_140165.1, forward strand.
TCTGTGCTCCTGTGTGTTCTTGTCTTCATGCTCCTGTGTGTTCTTGTCTTCATGCTCCTGTGTGTTCTTGTCTTCATGCTCCTGTGTGTTCTTGTCTTCATGCTCCTGTGTGTTCTTGTCTTCATGCTCCTGTGTGTTCTTGTCTTCATGCTCCTGTGTGTTCTTGTCTTCATGCTCCTGTGTGTTCTTGTCTACATGCTCCTGTGTGTTCTTGTCTCTGTGCTCATGTGTGTTCTTGTCTACATGCTCCTGTGTGTTCTTGTCTACATGCTCCTGTGTGTTCTTCTCTTCATGCTCCTGTGTGTTCTTGTCTTCATGCTCCTGTGTGTTCTTGTCTTCATGCTCCTGTGTGTTCCTGTCTTCATGCTCCTGTGTGTTCTTGTCTTCATGCTCCTGTGTATTATTGTCTACATGCTCCTGTGTGTTCTTGTCTACATGCTCCTGTGTGTTCTTGTCTCTGTGCTCCTGTGTGTTCTTGTCTACATGCTCCGGTGTGTTCTTGTCTACATGCTCCTGTGTGTTCTTGTCTACATGCTCATGTGTGTTCTTGTCTACATGCTCCTGTGTGTTCTTGTCTACATGCTCCTGTGTGTTCTTGTCTACATGCTCCTGTGTGTTCTTGTCTTCATGCTCCTGTGTGTTCTTGTCTTCATGCTCCTGTGTGTTCTTGTCTACATGCTCCTGTGTGTTCTTGTCTACATGCTCCTGTGTGTTCTTGTCTACATGCTCCTGTGTGTTCTTGTCTACATGCTCCTGTGTGTTATTGTCTACATGCTCCTGTGTGTTCTTGTCTTCATGCTCCTGTGTGTTCTTGTCTTCATGCTCCTGTGTGTTCTTGTCTTCATGCTCCTGTGTGTTCTTGTCTACATGCTCCTGTGTGTTCTTGTCTACATGCTCCTGTGTGTTATTGTCTACATGCTCCTGTGTGTTCTTGTCTACATGCTCCTGTGTGTTCTTGTCTACATGCTCCTGTGTGTTCTTGTCTTCATGCTCCTGTGTGTTCTTGTCTTCATGCTCCTGTGTGTTCTTGTCTTCATGCTTCTGTGTGTTCTTGTCTTCATGCTCCTGTGTGTTCTTGTCTCTGTGCTCCTGTGTGTTCTTGTCTTCATGCTCCTGTGTGTTCTTGTCTACATGCTCCTGTCTGTTCTTGTCTACATGCTCCTGTGTGTTCTTGTCTTCATGCTCCTGTGTGTTCTTGTCTTCATGCTCCTGTGTGTTCTTGTCTACATGCTCCTGTGTGTTCTTGTCTTCATGCTCCTGTGTGTTCTTGTCTACATGCTCCTGTGTGTTCTTGTCTACATGCTCCTGTGTGTTCTTGTCTCTGTGCTCCTGTGTGTTCTTGTCTCTGTGCTCCTGTGTGTTCTTGTCTACATGCTCCTGTGTGTTCTTGTCTTCATGCTCCTGTGTGTTCTTATCTCTGTGCTCCTGTGTGTTCTTGTCTTCATGCTCCTGTGTGTTCTTGTCTACATGCTACTGTGTGTTCTTGTCTACATGCTCCTGTGTGTTCTTGTCTTCATGCTCCTGTGTGTTCTTGTCTTCATGCTCCTGTGTGTTCTTGTCTACATGCTCCTGTGTGTTCTTGTCTTCATGCTCCTGTGTGTTCTTGTCTACATGCTCCTGTGTGTTCTTGTCTTCATGCTCCTGTGTGTTCTTGTCTACATGCTCCTGTGTGTTCTTGTCTTCATGCTCCTGTGTGTTCTTGTCTACATGCTCCTGTGTGTTCTTGTCTTCATGCTCCTGTGTGTTCTTGTCTTCATGCTCCTGTGTGTTCTTGTCTACATGCTCCTGTGTGTTCTTGTCTACATGCTCCTGTGTGTTCTTGTCTACATGCTCCTGTGTGTTCTTGTCTCTGTGCTCCTGTGTGTTCTTGTCTTCATGCTCCTGTGTGTTCTTGTCTACATGCTCCTGTGTGTTCTTGTCTTCATGCTCCTGTGTGTTCTTGTCTTCATGCTCCTGTGTGTTCTTGTCTACATGCTCCTGTGTGTTCTTGTCTACATGCTCCTGTGTGTTCTTGTCTACATGCTCCTGTGTGTTCTTGTCTACATGCTCCTGTGTGTTCTTGTCTACATGCTCCTGTGTGTTCTGGTCTACATGCTCCTGTGTGTTCTTGTCTTCATGCTCCTGTGTGTTCTTGTCTACATGCTCCTGTGTGTTCTTGTCTCTGTGCTCCTGTGTGTTCTTGTCTACATGCTCCTGTGTGTTCTTGTCTCTGTGCTCCTGTGTGTTCTTGTCTACATGCTCCTGTGTGTTCTTGTCTACATGCTCCTGTGTGTTCTTGTCTTCATGCTCCTGTGTGTTATTGTCTTCATGCTCCTGTGTGTCCTTGTCTACATGCTCCTGTGTGTTCTTGTCTTCATGCTCCTGTGTGTTCTTGTCTACATGCTCCTGTGTGTTCTTGTCTTCATGCTCCTGTGTGTTCTTGTCTACATGCTCCTGTGTGTTCTTGTCTTCATGCTCCTGTGTGTTCTTGTCTTCATGCTCCTGTGTGTTCTTGTCTCTGTGCTCCTGTGTGTTATTGTCTACATGCTCCTGTGTGTTCTTGTCTTCATGCTCCTGTGTGTTCTTGTCTACATGCTCCTGTGTGTTCTTGTCTACATGCTCCTGTGTGTTATTGTCTTCATGCTCCTGTGTGTTCTTGTCTTCATGCTCCTGTGTGTTCTTGTCTACATGCTCCTGTGTGTTCTTGTCTCTGTGCTCTTGTGTGTTCTTGTCTACATGCTCCTGTGTGTTCTTGTCTCTGTGCTCCTGTGTGTTCTTGTCTACATGCTCCTGTGTGTTCTTGTCTACATGCTCCTGTGTGTTCTTGTCTCTGTGCTCCTGTGTGTTCTTGTCTACATGCTCCTGTGTGTTCTTGTCTTCATGCTCCTGTGTGTTTTTGTCTACATGCTCCTGTGTGTTCTTGTCTCTGTGCTCTTGTGTGTTCTTGTCTACATGCTCATGTGTGTTCTTGTCTCTGTGCTCCTGTGTGTTCTTGTCTACATGCTCCTGTGTGTTCTTGTCTACATGCTCCTGTGTGGTCTTGTCTCTGTGCTCCTGTGTGTTCTTGTCTACATGCTCCTGTGTGTTCTTGTCTATATGCTCCTGTGTGTTCTTGTCTACATGCTCCTGTGTGTTCTTGTCTACATGCTCCTGTGTGTTCTTGTCTACATGCTCCTGTGTGTTCTTGTCTACATGCTCCTGTGTGTTCTTGTCTTCATGCTCCTGTGTGTTCTTGTCTACATGCTCCTGTGTGTTCTTGTCTCTGTGCTCCTGTGTGTTCTTGTCTACATGCTCCTGTGTGTTCTTGTCTCTGTGCTCCTGTGTGTTCTTGTCTACATGCTCCTGTGTGTTCTTGTCTCTGTGCTCCTGTGTGTTCTTGTCTACATGCTCCTGTGTGTTCTTGTCTACATGCTCCTGTGTGTTCTTGTCTTCATGCTCCTGTGTGTTCTTGTCTCTGTGCTCCTGTGTGTTCTTGTCTACATGCTCCTGTGTGTTCTTGTCTTCATGCTCCTGTGTGTTCTTGACTCTGTGCTCCTGTGTGTTCTTGTCTTCATGCTCCTGTGTGTTCTTGTCTTCATGCTCCTGTGTGTTCTTGTCTTCATGCTCCTGTGTGTTCTTGTCTTCATGCTCCTGTGTGTTCTTGTCTTCATGCTCCTGTGTGTTCTTGTCTTCATGCTCCTGTGTGTTCTTGTCTTCATGCTCCTGTGTGTTCTTGTCTACATGCTCCTGTGTGTTCTTGTCTTCATGCTCCTGTGTGTTCTTGTCTACATGCTCCTGTGTGTTCTTGTCTCTGTGCTCATGTGTGTTCTTGTCTACATGCTCCTGTGTGTTCTTGTCTACATGCTCCTGTGTGTTCTTCTCTTCATGCTCCTGTGTGTTCTTGTCTTCATGCTCCTGTGTGTTCTTGTCTTCATGCTCCTGTGTGTTCCTGTCTTCATGCTCCTGTGTGTTATTGTCTTCATGCTCCTGTGTATTCTTGTCTACATGCTCCTGTGTGTTCTTGTCTACATGCTCCTGTGTGTTCTTGTCTCTGTGCTCCTGTGTGTTCTTGTCTACATGCTCCGGTGTGTTCTTGTCTACATGCTCCTGTGTGTTCTTGTCTACATGCTCCTGTGTGTTCTTGTCTACATGCTCCTGTGTGTTCTTGTCTACATGCTCCTGTGTGTTCTTGTCTACATGCTCCTGTGTGTTCTTGTCTTCATGCTCCTGTGTGTTCTTGTCTTCATGCTCCTGTGTGTTCTTGTCTACATGCTCCTGTGTGTTCTTGTCTACATGCTCCTGTGTGTTCTTGTCTACATGCTCCTGTGTGTTCTTGTCTACATGCTCCTGTGTGTTCTTGTCTACATGCTCCTGTGTGTTATTGTCTACATGCTCCTGTGTGTTCTTGTCTTCATGCTCCTGTGTGTTCTTGTCTTCATGCTCCTGTGTGTTCTTGTCTTCATGCTCCTGTGTGTTCTTGTCTACATGCTCCTGTGTGTTCTTGTCTACATGCTCCTGTGTGTTATTGTCTACATGCTCCTGTGTGTTCTTGTCTACATGCTCCTGTGTGTTCTTGTCTACATGCTCCTGTGTGTTCTTGTCTTCATGCTCCTGTGTGTTCTTGTCTTCATGCTCCTGTGTGTTCTTGTCTTCATGCTTCTGTGTGTTCTTGTCTTCATGCTCCTGTGTGTTCTTGTCTCTGTGCTCCTGTGTGTTCTTGTCTTCATGCTCCTGTGTGTTCTTGTCTACATGCTCCTGTCTGTTCTTGTCTACATGCTCCTGTGTGTTCTTGTCTTCATGCTCCTGTGTGTTCTTGTCTTCATGCTCCTGTGTGTTCTTGTCTACATGCTCCTGTGTGTTATTGTCTTCATGCTCCTGTGTGTTCTTGTCTACATGCTCCTGTGTGTTCTTGTCTACATGCTCCTGTGTGTTCTTGTCTCTGTGCTCCTGTGTGTTCTTGTCTCTGTGCTCCTGTGTGTTCTTGTCTACATGCTCATGTGTGTTCTTGTCTTCATGCTCCTGTGTGTTCTTATCTCTGTGCTCCTGTGTGTTCTTGTCTTCATGCTCCTGTGTGTTCTTGTCTACATGCTCCTGTGTGTTCTTGTCTACATGCTCCTGTGTGTTCTTGTCTTCATGCTCCTGTGTGTTCTTGTCTTCATGCTCCTGTGTGTTCTTGTCTACATGCTCCTGTGTGTTCTTGTCTTCATGCTCCTGTGTGTTCTTGTCTACATGCTCCTGTGTGTTCTTGTCTTCATGCTCCTGTGTGTTCTTGTCTACATGCTCCTGTGTGTTCTTGTCTTCATGCTCCTGTGTGTTCTTGTCTACATGCTCCTGTGTGTTCTTGTCTTCATGCTCCTGTGTGTTCTTGTCTTCATGCTCATGTGTGTTCTTGTCTACATGCTCCTGTGTGTTCTTGTCTACATGCTCCTGTGTGTTCTTGTCTACATGCTCCTGTGTGTTCTTGTCTCTGTGCTCCTGTGTGTTCTTGTCTTCATGCTCCTGTGTGTTCTTGTCTACATGCTCCTGTGTGTTCTTGTCTTCATGCTCCTGTGTGTTCTTGTCTTCATGCTCCTGTGTGTTCTTGTCTACATGCTCCTGTGTGTTCTTGTCTACATGCTCCTGTGTGTTCTTGTCTACATGCTCCTGTGTGTTCTTGTCTACATGCTCCTGTGTGTTCTTGTCTACATGCTCCTGTGTGTTCTGGTCTACATGCTCCTGTGTGTTCTTGTCTTCATGCTCCTGTGTGTTCTTGTCTACATGCTCCTGTGTGTTCTTGTCTCTGTGCTCCTGTGTGTTCTTGTCTACATGCTCCTGTGTGTTCTTGTCTCTGTGCTCCTGTGTGTTCTTGTCTACATGCTCCTGTGTGTTCTTGTCTACATGCTCCTGTGTGTTCTTGTCTTCATGCTCCTGTGTGTTCTTGTCTCTGTGCTCCTGTGTGTTTTTGTCTACATGCTCCTGTGTGTTCTTGTCTTCATGCTCCTGTGTGTTCTTGACTCTGTGCTCATGTGTGTTCTTGTCTTCATGCTCCTGTGTGTTCTTGTCTTCATGCTCCTGTGTGTTCTTGTCTTCATGCTCCTGTGTGTTCTTGTCTTCATGCTCCTGTGTGTTCTTGTCTTCATGCTCCTGTGTGTTCTTGTCTTCATGCTCCTGTGTGTTCTTGTCTACATGCTCCTGTGTGTTCTTGTCTACATGCTCCTGTGTGTTATTGTCTTCATGCTCCTGTGTGTTCTTGTCTACATGCTCCTGTGTGTTCTTGTCTCTGTGCTCATGTGTGTTCTTGTCTACATGCTCCTGTGTGTTCTTGTCTACATGCTCCTGTGTGTTCTTCTCTTCATGCTCCTGTGTGTTCTTGTCTTCATGCTCCTGTGTGTTCTTGTCTTCATGCTCCTGTGTGTTCCTGTCTTCATGCTCCTGTGTGTTCTTGTCTTCATGCTCCTGTGTATTATTGTCTACATGCTCCTGTGTGTTCTTGTCTACATGCTCCTGTGTGTTCTTGTCTCTGTGCTCCTGTGTGTTCTTGTCTACATGCTCCGGTGTGTTCTTGTCTACATGCTCCTGTGTGTTCTTGTCTACATGCTCATGTGTGTTCTTGTCTACATGCTCCTGTGTGTTCTTGTCTACATGCTCCTGTGTGTTCTTGTCTACATGCTCCTGTGTGTTCTTGTCTTCATGCTCCTGTGTGTTCTTGTCTTCATGCTCCTGTGTGTTCTTGTCTACATGCTCCTGTGTGTTCTTGTCTACATGCTCCTGTGTGTTCTTGTCTACATGCTCCTGTGTGTTCTTGTCTACATGCTCCTGTGTGTTCTGGTCTACATGCTCCTGTGTGTTCTTGTCTTCATGCTCCTGTGTGTTCTTGTCTACATGCTCCTGTGTGTTCTTGTCTCTGTGCTCCTGTGTGTTCTTGTCTACATGCTCCTGTGTGTTCTTGTCTCTGTGCTCCTGTGTGTTCTTGTCTACATGCTCCTGTGTGTTCTTGTCTACATGCTCCTGTGTGTTCTTGTCTTCATGCTCCTGTGTGTTCTTGTCTTCATGCTCCTGTGTGTCCTTGTCTACATGCTCCTGTGTGTTCTTGTCTTCATGCTCCTGTGTGTTCTTGTCTACATGCTCCTGTGTGTTCTTGTCTCTGTGCTCCTGTGTGTTCTTGTCTACATGCTCCTGTGTGTTCTTGTCTCTGTGCTCCTGTGTGTTCTTGTCTACATGCTCCTGTGTGTTCTTGTCTCTGTGCTCCTGTGTGTTCTTGTCTACATGCTCCTGTGTGTTCTTGTCTACATGCTCCTGTGTGTTCTTGTCTTCATGCTCCTGTGTGTTCTTGTCTCTGTACTCCTGTGTGTTCTTGTCTACATGCTCCTGTGTGTTCTTGTCTTCATGCTCCTGTGTGTTCTTGACTCTGTGCTCCTGTGTGTTCTTGTCTTCATGCTCCTGTGTGTTCTTGTCTTCATGCTCCTGTGTGTTCTTGTCTTCATGCTCCTGTGTGTTCTTGTCTTCATGCTCCTGTGTGTTCTTGTCTTCATGCTCCTGTGTGTTCTTGTCTTCATGCTCCTGTGTGTTATTGTCTTCATGCTCCTGTGTGTTCTTGTCTACATGCTCCTGTGTGTTCTTGTCTCTGTGCTCATGTGTGTTCTTGTCTACATGCTCCTGTGTGTTCTTGTCTACATGCTCCTGTGTGTTCTTCTCTTCATGCTCCTGTGTGTTCTTGTCTTCATGCTCCTGTGTGTTCTTGTCTTCATGCTCCTGTGTGTTCCTGTCTTCATGCTCCTGTGTGTTCTTGTCTTCATGCTCCTGTGTATTATTGTCTACATGCTCCTGTGTGTTCTTGTCTACATGCTCCTGTGTGTTCTTGTCTCTGTGCTCCTGTGTGTTCTTGTCTACATGCTCCGGTGTGTTCTTGTCTACATGCTCCTGTGTGTTCTTGTCTACATGCTCATGTGTGTTCTTGTCTACATGCTCCTGTGTGTTCTTGTCTACATGCTCCTGTGTGTTCTTGTCTACATGCTCCTGTGTGTTCTTGTCTTCATGCTCCTGTGTGTTCTTGTCTTCATGCTCCTGTGTGTTCTTGTCTACATGCTCCTGTGTGTTCTTGTCTACATGCTCCTGTGTGTTCTTGTCTACATGCTCCTGTGTGTTCTTGTCTACATGCTCCTGTGTGTTCTTGTCTACATGCTCCTGTGTGTTATTGTCTACATGCTCCTGTGTGTTCTTGTCTTCATGCTCCTGGGTGTTCTTGTCTTCATGCTCCTGTGTGTTCTTGTCTTCATGCTCCTGTGTGTTCTTGTCTACATGCTCCTGTGTGTTCTTGTCTACATGCTCCTGTGTGTTATTGTCTACATGCTCCTGTGTGTTCTTGTCTACATGCTCCTGTGTGTTCTTGTCTACATGCTCCTGTGTGTTCTTGTCTTCATGCTCCTGTGTGTTCTTGTCTTCATGCTCCTGTGTGTTCTTGTCTTCATGCTTCTGTGTGTTCTTGTCTTCATGCTCCTGTGTGTTCTTGTCTCTGTGCTCCTGTGTGTTCTTGTCTTCATGCTCCTGTGTGTTCTTGTCTACATGCTCCTGTCTGTTCTTGTCTACATGCTCCTGTGTGTTCTTGTCTTCATGCTCCTGTGTGTTCTTGTCTTCATGCTCCTGTGTGTTCTTGTCTACATGCTCCTGTGTGTTCTTGTCTTCATGCTCCTGTGTGTTCTTGTCTACATGCTCCTGTGTGTTCTTGTCTACATGCTCCTGTGTGTTCTTGTCTCTGTGCTCCTGTGTGTTCTTGTCTCTGTGCTCCTGTGTGTTCTTGTCTACATGCTCCTGTGTGTTCTTGTCTTCATGCTCCTGTGTGTTCTTATCTCTGTGCTCCTGTGTGTTCTTGTCTTCATGCTCCTGTGTGTTCTTGTCTACATGCTACTGTGTGTTCTTGTCTACATGCTCCTGTGTGTTCTTGTCTTCATGCTCCTGTGTGTTCTTGTCTTCATGCTCCTGTGTGTTCTTGTCTACATGCTCCTGTGTGTTCTTGTCTTCATGCTCCTGTGTGTTCTTGTCTACATGCTCCTGTGTGTTCTTGTCTTCATGCTCCTGTGTGTTCTTGTCTACATGCTCCTGTGTGTTCTTGTCTTCATGCTCCTGTGTGTTCTTGTCTACATGCTCCTGTGTGTTCTTGTCTTCATGCTCCTGTGTGTTCTTGTCTTCATGCTCCTGTGTGTTCTTGTCTACATGCTCCTGTGTGTTCTTGTCTACATGCTCCTGTGTGTTCTTGTCTACATGCTCCTGTGTGTTCTTGTCTCTGTGCTCCTGTGTGTTCTTGTCTTCATGCTCCTGTGTGTTCTTGTCTACATGCTCCTGTGTGTTCTTGTCTTCATGATCCTGTGTGTTCTTGTCTTCATGCTCCTGTGTGTTCTTGTCTACATGCTCCTGTGTGTTCTTGTCTACATGCTCCTGTGTGTTCTTGTCTACATGCTCCTGTGTGTTCTTGTCTACATGCTCCTGTGTGTTCTTGTCTACATGCTCCTGTGTGTTCTGGTCTACATGCTCCTGTGTGTTCTTGTCTTCATGCTCCTGTGTGTTCTTGTCTACATGCTCCTGTGTGTTCTTGTCTCTGTGCTCCTGTGTGTTCTTGTCTACATGCTCCTGTGTGTTCTTGTCTCTGTGCTCCTGTGTGTTCTTGTCTACATGCTCCTGTGTGTTCTTGTCTACATGCTCCTGTGTGTTCTTGTCTTCATGCTCCTGTGTGTTATTGTCTTCATGCTCCTGTGTGTCCTTGTCTACATGCTCCTGTGTGTTCTTGTCTTCATGCTCCTGTGTGTTCTTGTCTACATGCTCCTGTGTGTTCTTGTCTTCATGCTCCTGTGTGTTCTTGTCTACATGCTCCTGTGTGTTCTTGTCTTCATGCTCCTGTGTGTTCTTGTCTTCATGCTCCTGTGTGTTCTTGTCTCTGTGCTCCTGTGTGTTATTGTCTACATGCTCCTGTGTGTTCTTGTCTTCATGCTCCTGTGTGTTCTTGTCTACATGCTCCTGTGTGTTCTTGTCTACATGCTCCTGTGTGTTATTGTCTTCATGCTCCTGTGTGTTCTTGTCTTCATGCTCCTGTGTGTTCTTGTCTACATGCTCCTGTGTGTTCTTGTCTCTGTGCTCTTGTGTGTTCTTGTCTACATGCTCCTGTGTGTTCTTGTCTCTGTGCTCCTGTGTGTTCTTGTCTACATGCTCCTGTGTGTTCTTGTCTACATGCTCCTGTGTGTTCTTGTCTCTGTGCTCCTGTGTGTTCTTGTCTACATGCTCCTGTGTGTTCTTGTCTTCATGCTCCTGTGTGTTCTTGTCTACATGCTCCTGTGTGTTCTTGTCTCTGTGCTCTTGTGTGTTCTTGTCTACATGCTCCTGTGTGTTCTTGTCTCTGTGCTCCTGTGTGTTCTTGTCTACATGCTCCTGTGTGTTCTTGTCTACATGCTCCTGTGTGGTCTTGTCTCTGTGCTCCTGTGTGTTCTTGTCTACATGCTCCTGTGTGTTCTTGTCTATATGCTCCTGTGTGTTCTTGTCTACATGCTCCTGTGTGTTCTTGTCTACATGCTCCTGTGTGTTCTTGTCTACATGCTCCTGTGTGTTCTTGTCTACATGCTCCTGTGTGTTCTTGTCTTCATGCTCCTGTGTGTTCTTGTCTACATGCTCCTGTGTGTTCTTGTCTCTGTGCTCCTGTGTGTTCTTGTCTACATGCTCCTGTGTGTTCTTGTCTCTGTGCTCCTGTGTGTTCTTGTCTACATGCTCCTGTGTGTTCTTGTCTCTGTGCTCCTGTGTGTTCTTGTCTACATGCTCCTGTGTGTTCTTGTCTACATGCTCCTGTGTGTTCTTGTCTTCATGCTCCTGTGTGTTCTTGTCTCTGTGCTCCTGTGTGTTCTTGTCTACATGCTCCTGTGTGTTCTTGTCTTCATGCTCCTGTGTGTTCTTGACTCTGTGCTCCTGTGTGTTCTTGTCTTCATGCTCCTGTGTGTTCTTGTCTTCATGCTCCTGTGTGTTCTTGTCTTCATGCTCCTGTGTGTTCTTGTCTTCATGCTCCTGTGTGTTCTTGTCTTCATGCTCCTGTGTGTTCTTGTCTTCATGCTCCTGTGTGTTCTTGTCTTCATGCTCCTGTGTGTTCTTGTCTACATGCTCCTGTGTGTTCTTGTCTTCATGCTCCTGTGTGTTCTTGTCTACATGCTCCTGTGTGTTCTTGTCTCTGTGCTCATGTGTGTTCTTGTCTACATGCTCCTGTGTGTTCTTGTCTACATGCTCCTGTGTGTTCTTCTCTTCATGCTCCTGTGTGTTCTTGTCTTCATGCTCCTGTGTGTTCTTGTCTTCATGCTCCTGTGTGTTCCTGTCTTCATGCTCCTGTGTGTTATTGTCTTCATGCTCCTGTGTATTCTTGTCTACATGCTCCTGTGTGTTCTTGTCTACATGCTCCTGTGTGTTCTTGTCTCTGTGCTCCTGTGTGTTCTTGTCTACATGCTCCGGTGTGTTCTTGTCTACATGCTCCTGTGTGTTCTTGTCTACATGCTCCTGTGTGTTCTTGTCTACATGCTCCTGTGTGTTCTTGTCTACATGCTCCTGTGTGTTCTTGTCTACATGCTCCTGTGTGTTCTTGTCTTCATGCTCCTGTGTGTTCTTGTCTTCATGCTCCTGTGTGTTCTTGTCTACATGCTCCTGTGTGTTCTTGTCTACATGCTCCTGTGTGTTCTTGTCTACATGCTCCTGTGTGTTCTTGTCTACATGCTCCTGTGTGTTCTTGTCTACATGCTCCTGTGTGTTATTGTCTACATGCTCCTGTGTGTTCTTGTCTTCATGCTCCTGTGTGTTCTTGTCTTCATGCTCCTGTGTGTTCTTGTCTTCATGCTCCTGTGTGTTATTGTCTACATGCTCCTGTGTGTTCTTGTCTACATGCTCCTGTGTGTTCTTGTCTACATGCTCCTGTGTGTTCTTGTCTTCATGCTCCTGTGTGTTCTTGTCTTCATGCTCCTGTGTGTTCTTGTCTTCATGCTTCTGTGTGTTCTTGTCTTCATGCTCCTGTGTGTTCTTGTCTCTGTGCTCCTGTGTGTTCTTGTCTTCATGCTCCTGTGTGTTCTTGTCTACATGCTCCTGTCTGTTCTTGTCTACATGCTCCTGTGTGTTCTTGTCTTCATGCTCCTGTGTGTTCTTGTCTTCATGCTCCTGTGTGTTCTTGTCTACATGCTCCTGTGTGTTATTGTCTTCATGCTCCTGTGTGTTCTTGTCTACATGCTCCTGTGTGTTCTTGTCTACATGCTCCTGTGTGTTCTTGTCTCTGTGCTCCTGTGTGTTCTTGTCTCTGTGCTCCTGTGTGTTCTTGTCTACATGCTCATGTGTGTTCTTGTCTTCATGCTCCTGTGTGTTCTTATCTCTGTGCTCCTGTGTGTTCTTGTCTTCATGCTCCTGTGTGTTCTTGTCTACATGCTCCTGTGTGTTCTTGTCTACATGCTCCTGTGTGTTCTTGTCTTCATGCTCCTGTGTGTTCTTGTCTTCATGCTCCTGTGTGTTCTTGTCTACATGCTCCTGTGTGTTCTTGTCTTCATGCTCCTGTGTGTTCTTGTCTACATGCTCCTGTGTGTTCTTGTCTTCATGCTCCTGTGTGTTCTTGTCTACATGCTCCTGTGTGTTCTTGTCTTCATGCTCCTGTGTGTTCTTGTCTACATGCTCCTGTGTGTTCTTGTCTTCATGCTCCTGTGTGTTCTTGTCTTCATGCTCATGTGTGTTCTTGTCTACATGCTCCTGTGTGTTCTTGTCTACATGCTCCTGTGTGTTCTTGTCTACATGCTCCTGTGTGTTCTTGTCTCTGTGCTCCTGTGTGTTCTTGTCTTCATGCTCCTGTGTGTTCTTGTCTACATGCTCCTGTGTGTTCTTGTCTTCATGCTCCTGTGTGTTCTTGTCTTCATGCTCCTGTGTGTTCTTGTCTACATGCTCCTGTGTGTTCTTGTCTACATGCTCCTGTGTGTTCTTGTCTACATGCTCCTGTGTGTTCTTGTCTACATGCTCCTGTGTGTTCTTGTCTACATGCTCCTGTGTGTTCTGGTCTACATGCTCCTGTGTGTTCTTGTCTTCATGCTCCTGTGTGTTCTTGTCTACATGCTCCTGTGTGTTCTTGTCTCTGTGCTCCTGTGTGTTCTTGTCTACATGCTCCTGTGTGTTCTTGTCTCTGTGCTCCTGTGTGTTCTTGTCTACATGCTCCTGTGTGTTCTTGTCTACATGCTCCTGTGTGTTCTTGTCTTCATGCTCCTGTGTGTTCTTGTCTCTGTGCTCCTGTGTGTTTTTGTCTACATGCTCCTGTGTGTTCTTGTCTTCATGCTCCTGTGTGTTCTTGACTCTGTGCTCATGTGTGTTCTTGTCTTCATGCTCCTGTGTGTTCTTGTCTTCATGCTCCTGTGTGTTCTTGTCTTCATGCTCCTGTGTGTTCTTGTCTTCATGCTCCTGTGTGTTCTTGTCTCTGTGCTCCTGTGTGTTCTTGTCTCTGTGCTCCTGTGTGTTCTTGTCTACATGCTCATGTGTGTTCTTGTCTTCATGCTCCTGTGTGTTCTTATCTCTGTGCTCCTGTGTGTTCTTGTCTTCATGCTCCTGTGTGTTCTTGTCTTCATGCTCCTGTGTGTTCTTGTCTTCATGCTCCTGTGTGTTATTGTCTACATGCTCCTGTGTGTTCTTGTCTACATGCTCCTGTGTGTTCTTGTCTACATGCTCCTGTGTGTTCTTGTCTTCATGCTCCTGTGTGTTCTTGTCTTCATGCTCCTGTGTGTTCTTGTCTTCATGCTTCTGTGTGTTCTTGTCTTCATGCTCCTGTGTGTTCTTGTCTCTGTGCTCCTGTGTGTTCTTGTCTTCATGCTCCTGTGTGTTCTTGTCTACATGCTCCTGTCTGTTCTTGTCTACATGCTCCTGTGTGTTCTTGTCTTCATGCTCCTGTGTGTTCTTGTCTTCATGCTCCTGTGTGTTCTTGTCTACATGCTCCTGTGTGTTATTGTCTTCATGCTCCTGTGTGTTCTTGTCTACATGCTCCTGTGTGTTCTTGTCTACATGCTCCTGTGTGTTCTTGTCTCTGTGCTCCTGTGTGTTCTTGTCTCTGTGCTCCTGTGTGTTCTTGTCTACATGCTCATGTGTGTTCTTGTCTTCATGCTCCTGTGTGTTCTTATCTCTGTGCTCCTGTGTGTTCTTGTCTTCATGCTCCTGTGTGTTCTTGTCTACATGCTCCTGTGTGTTCTTGTCTACATGCTCCTGTGTGTTCTTGTCTTCATGCTCCTGTGTGTTCTTGTCTTCATGCTCCTGTGTGTTCTTGTCTACATGCTCCTGTGTGTTCTTGTCTTCATGCTCCTGTGTGTTCTTGTCTACATGCTCCTGTGTGTTCTTGTCTTCATGCTCCTGTGTGTTCTTGTCTACATGCTCCTGTGTGTTCTTGTCTTCATGCTCCTGTGTGTTCTTGTCTACATGCTCCTGTGTGTTCTTGTCTTCATGCTCCTGTGTGTTCTTGTCTTCATGCTCATGTGTGTTCTTGTCTACATGCTCCTGTGTGTTCTTGTCTACATGCTCCTGTGTGTTCTTGTCTACATGCTCCTGTGTGTTCTTGTCTCTGTGCTCCTGTGTGTTCTTGTCTTCATGCTCCTGTGTGTTCTTGTCTACATGCTCCTGTGTGTTCTTGTCTTCATGCTCCTGTGTGTTCTTGTCTTCATGCTCCTGTGTGTTCTTGTCTACATGCTCCTGTGTGTTCTTGTCTACATGCTCCTGTGTGTTCTTGTCTACATGCTCCTGTGTGTTCTTGTCTACATGCTCCTGTGTGTTCTTGTCTACATGCTCCTGTGTGTTCTGGTCTACATGCTCCTGTGTGTTCTTGTCTTCATGCTCCTGTGTGTTCTTGTCTACATGCTCCTGTGTGTTCTTGTCTCTGTGCTCCTGTGTGTTCTTGTCTACATGCTCCTGTGTGTTCTTGTCTCTGTGCTCCTGTGTGTTCTTGTCTACATGCTCCTGTGTGTTCTTGTCTACATGCTCCTGTGTGTTCTTGTCTTCATGCTCCTGTGTGTTCTTGTCTCTGTGCTCCTGTGTGTTTTTGTCTACATGCTCCTGTGTGTTCTTGTCTTCATGCTCCTGTGTGTTCTTGACTCTGTGCTCATGTGTGTTCTTGTCTTCATGCTCCTGTGTGTTCTTGTCTTCATGCTCCTGTGTGTTCTTGTCTTCATGCTCCTGTGTGTTCTTGTCTTCATGCTCCTGTGTGTTCTTGTCTTCATGCTCCTGTGTGTTCTTGTCTTCATGCTCCTGTGTGTTCTTGTCTACATGCTCCTGTGTGTTCTTGTCTACATGCTCCTGTGTGTTCTTGTCTTCATGCTCCTGTGTGTTCTTGTCTTCATGCTCCTGTGTGTTCTTGTCTTCATGCTTCTGTGTGTTCTTGTCTTCATGCTCCTGTGTGTTCTTGTCTCTGTGCTCCTGTGTGTTCTTGTCTTCATGCTCCTGTGTGTTCTTGTCTACATGCTCCTGTCTGTTCTTGTCTACATGCTCCTGTGTGTTCTTGTCTTCATGCTCCTGTGTGTTCTTGTCTTCATGCTCCTGTGTGTTCTTGTCTACATGCTCCTGTGTGTTATTGTCTTCATGCTCCTGTGTGTTCTTGTCTACATGCTCCTGTGTGTTCTTGTCTACATGCTCCTGTGTGTTCTTGTCTCTGTGCTCCTGTGTGTTCTTGTCTCTGTGCTCCTGTGTGTTCTTGTCTACATGCTCATGTGTGTTCTTGTCTTCATGCTCCTGTGTGTTCTTATCTCTGTGCTCCTGTGTGTTCTTGTCTTCATGCTCCTGTGTGTTCTTGTCTACATGCTCCTGTGTGTTCTTGTCTACATGCTCCTGTGTGTTCTTGTCTTCATGCTCCTGTGTGTTCTTGTCTTCATGCTCCTGTGTGTTCTTGTCTACATGCTCCTGTGTGTTCTTGTCTTCATGCTCCTGTGTGTTCTTGTCTACATGCTCCTGTGTGTTCTTGTCTTCATGCTCCTGTGTGTTCTTGTCTACATGCTCCTGTGTGTTCTTGTCTTCATGCTCCTGTGTGTTCTTGTCTACATGCTCCTGTGTGTTCTTGTCTTCATGCTCCTGTGTGTTCTTGTCTTCATGCTCCTGTGTGTTCTTGTCTACATGCTCCTGTGTGTTCTTGTCTACATGCTCCTGTGTGTTCTTGTCTACATGCTCCTGTGTGTTCTTGTCTCTGTGCTCCTGTGTGTTCTTGTCTTCATGCTCCTGTGTGTTCTTGTCTACATGCTCCTGTGTGTTCTTGTCTTCATGCTCCTGTGTGTTCTTGTCTTCATGCTCCTGTGTGTTCTTGTCTACATGCTCCTGTGTGTTCTTGTCTACATGCTCCTGTGTGTTCTTGTCTACATGCTCCTGTGTGTTCTTGTCTACATGCTCCTGTGTGTTCTTGTCTACATGCTCCTGTGTGTTCTGGTCTACATGCTCCTGTGTGTTCTTGTCTTCATGCTCCTGTGTGTTCTTGTCTACATGCTCCTGTGTGTTCTTGTCTCTGTGCTCCTGTGTGTTCTTGTCTACATGCTCCTGTGTGTTCTTGTCTCTGTGCTCCTGTGTGTTCTTGTCTACATGCTCCTGTGTGTTCTTGTCTACATGCTCCTGTGTGTTCTTGTCTTCATGCTCCTGTGTGTTCTTGTCTCTGTGCTCCTGTGTGTTTTTGTCTACATGCTCCTGTGTGTTCTTGTCTTCATGCTCCTGTGTGTTCTTGACTCTGTGCTCATGTGTGTTCTTGTCTTCATGCTCCTGTGTGTTCTTGTCTTCATGCTCCTGTGTGTTCTTGTCTTCATGCTCCTGTGTGTTCTTGTCTTCATGCTCCTGTGTGTTCTTGTCTTCATGCTCCTGTGTGTTCTTGTCTTCATGCTCCTGTGTGTTCTTGTCTTCATGCTCCTGTGTGTTCTTGTCTACATGCTCCTGTGTGTTCTTGTCTACATGCTCCTGTGTGTTCTTGTCTTCATGCTCCTGTGTGTTCTTGTCTACATGCTCCTGTGTGTTCTTGTCTCTGTGCTCCTGTGTGTTCTTGTCTACATGCTCCTGTGTGTTCTTGTCTACATGCTCCTGTGTGTTCTTCTCTTCATGCTCCTGTGTGTTCTTGTCTTCATGCTCCTGTGTGTTCTTGTCTTCATGCTCCTGTGTGTTCTTGTCTTCATGCTCCTGTGTGTTCTTGTCTACATGCGCCTGTGTGTTCTTGTCTACATGCGCCTGTGTGCTCTTGTCTCTGTGCTCCTGTGTGTTCTTGTCTACATGCTCCTGTGTGTTCTTATCTACATGCTCCTGTGTGTTCTTGTCTACATGCTCCTGTGTGTTCTTGTCTACATGCTCCTGTGTGTTCTTGTCTACATGCTCCTGTGTGTTCTTGTCTACATGCTCCTGTGTGTTCTTGTCTTCATGCTCCTGTGTGTTCTTGTCTTCATGCTCCTGTGTGTTCTTGTCTACATGCTCCTGTGTGTTCTTGTCTACATGCTCCTGTGTGTTCTTGTCTACATGCTCCTGTGTGTTCTTGTCTTCATGCTCCTGTGTGTTCTTGTCTTCATGCTCCTGTGTGTTCTTGTCTACATGCTCCTGTGTGTTCTTGTCTACATGCTCCTGTGTGTTATTGTCTACATGCTCCTTTGTGTTCTTGTCTACATGCTCCTGTGTGTTCTTGTCTACATGCTCCTGTGTGTTCTTGTCTTCATGCTCCTGTGTGTTCTTGTCTCTGTGCTCCTGTGTGTTCTTGTCTACATGCTCCTGTGTGTTCTTGTCTACATGCTCCTGTGTGTTCTTGTCTACATGCTCCTGTGTGTTCTTGTCTTCATGCTCCTGTGTGTTCTTGTCTTCATGCTCCTGTGTGTCCTTGTCTACATGCTCCTGTGTGTTCTTGTCTTCATGCTCCTGTGTGTTCTTGTCTACATGCTCCTGTGTGTTCTTGTCTTCATGCTCCTGTGTGTTCTTGTCTACATGCTCCTGTGTGTTCTTGTCTTCATGCTCCTGTGTGTTCTTGTCTTCATGCTCCTGTGTGTTATTGTCTCTGTGCTCCTGTGTGTTATTGTCTACATGCTCCTGTGTGTTCTTGTCTTCATGCTCCTGTGTGTTCTTGTCTACATGCTCCTGTGTGTTCTTGTCTACATGCTCCTGTGTGTTCTTGTCTTCATGCTCCTGTGTGTTCTTGTCTTCATGCTCCTGTGTGTTCTTGTCTACATGCTCCTGTGTGTTCTTGTCTCTGTGCTCTTGTGTGTTCTTGTCTACATGCTCCTGTGTGTTCTTGTCTCTGTGCTCCTGTGTGTTCTTGTCTACATGCTCCTGTGTGTTCTTGTCTACATGCTCCTGTGTGTTCTTGTCTCTGTGCTCCTGTGTGTTCTTGTCTACATGCTCCTGTGTGTTCTTGTCTTCATGCTCCTGTGTGTTCTTGTCTACATGCTCCTGTGTGTTCTTGTCTCTGTGCTCTTGTGTGTTCTTGTCTACATGCTCCTGTGTGTTCTTGTCTCTGTGCTCCTGTGTGTTCTTGTCTACATGCTCCTGTGTGTTCTTGTCTACATGCTCCTGTGTGTTCTTGTCTCTGTGCTCCTGTGTGTTCTTGTCTACATGCTCCTGTGTGTTCTTGTCTACATGCTCCTGTGTGTTCTTGTCTACATGCTCCTGTGTGTTCTTGTCTACATGCTCCTGTGTGTTCTTGTCTACATGCTCCTGTGTGTTCTTGTCTACATGCTCCTGTGTGTTCTTGTCTACATGCTCCTGTGTGTTCTTGTCTTCATGCTCCTGTGTGTTATTGTCTACATGCTCCTGTGTGTTCTTGTCTCTGTGCTCCTGTGTGTTCTTGTCTACATGCTCCTGTGTGTTCTTGTCTCTGTGCTCCTGTGTGTTCTTGTCTACATGCTCCTGTGTGTTCTTGTCTCTGTGCTCCTGTGTGTTCTTGTCTACATGCTCCTGTGTGTTCTTGTCTACATGCTCCTGTGTGTTCTTGTCTTCATGCTCCTGTGTGTTCTTGTCTCTGTGCTCCTGTGTGTTCTTGTCTACATGCTCCTGTGTGTTCTTGTCTACATGCTCCTGTGTGTTATTGTCTACATGCTCCTGTGTGTTCTTGTCTACATGCTCCTGTGTGTTCTTGTCTACATGCTCCTGTGTGTTCTTGTCTTCATGCTCCTGTGTGTTCTTGTCTTCATGCTCCTGTGTGTTCTTGTCTTCATGCTTCTGTGTGTTCTTGTCTTCATGCTCCTGTGTGTTCTTGTCTCTGTGCTCCTGTGTGTTCTTGTCTTCATGCTCCTGTGTGTTCTTGTCTACATGCTCCTGTCTGTTCTTGTCTACATGCTCCTGTGTGTTCTTGTCTTCATGCTCCTGTGTGTTCTTGTCTTCATGCTCCTGTGTGTTCTTGTCTACATGCTCCTGTGTGTTCTTGTCTTCATGCTCCTGTGTGTTCTTGTCTACATGCTCCTGTGTGTTCTTGTCTACATGCTCCTGTGTGTTCTTGTCTCTGTGCTCCTGTGTGTTCTTGTCTCTGTGCTCCTGTGTGTTCTTGTCTACATGCTCCTGTGTGTTCTTGTCTTCATGCTCCTGTGTGTTCTTATCTCTGTGCTCCTGTGTGTTCTTGTCTTCATGCTCCTGTGTGTTCTTGTCTACATGCTCCTGTGTGTTCTTGTCTACATGCTCCTGTGTGTTCTTGTCTTCATGCTCCTGTGTGTTCTTGTCTTCATGCTCCTGTGTGTTCTTGTCTACATGCTCCTGTGTGTTCTTGTCTTCATGCTCCTGTGTGTTCTTGTCTACATGCTCCTGTGTGTTCTTGTCTTCATGCTCCTGTGTGTTCTTGTCTACATGCTCCTGTGTGTTCTTGTCTTCATGCTCCTGTGTGTTCTTGTCTACATGCTCCTGTGTGTTCTTGTCTTCATGCTCCTGTGTGTTCTTGTCTTCATGCTCCTGTGTGTTCTTGTCTACATGCTCCTGTGTGTTCTTGTCTACATGCTCCTGTGTGTTCTTGTCTACATGCTCCTGTGTGTTCTTGTCTCTGTGCTCCTGTGTGTTCTTGTCTTCATGCTCCTGTGTGTTCTTGTCTACATGCTCCTGTGTGTTCTTGTCTTCATGCTCCTGTGTGTTCTTGTCTTCATGCTCCTGTGTGTTCTTGTCTACATGCTCCTGTGTGTTCTTGTCTACATGCTCCTGTGTGTTCTTGTCTACATGCTCCTGTGTGTTCTTGTCTACATGCTCCTGTGTGTTCTTGTCTACATGCTCCTGTGTGTTCTGGTCTACATGCTCCTGTGTGTTCTTGTCTTCATGCTCCTGTGTGTTCTTGTCTACATGCTCCTGTGTGTTCTTGTCTCTGTGCTCCTGTGTGTTCTTGTCTACATGCTCCTGTGTGTTCTTGTCTCTGTGCTCCTGTGTGTTCTTGTCTACATGCTCCTGTGTGTTCTTGTCTACATGCTCCTGTGTGTTCTTGTCTTCATGCTCCTGTGTGTTCTTGTCTTCATGCTCCTGTGTGTCCTTGTCTACATGCTCCTGTGTGTTCTTGTCTTCATGCTCCTGTGTGTTCTTGTCTACATGCTCCTGTGTGTTCTTGTCTTCATGCTCCTGTGTGTTCTTGTCTACATGCTCCTGTGTGTTCTTGTCTTCATGCTCCTGTGTGTTCTTGTCTTCATGCTCCTGTGTGTTCTTGTCTCTGTGCTCCTGTGTGTTATTGTCTACATGCTCCTGTGTGTTCTTGTCTTCATGCTCCTGTGTGTTCTTGTCTACATGCTCCTGTGTGTTCTTGTCTACATGCTCCTGTGTGTTATTGTCTTCATGCTCCTGTGTGTTCTTGTCTTCATGCTCCTGTGTGTTCTTGTCTACATGCTCCTGTGTGTTCTTGTCTCTGTGCTCTTGTGTGTTCTTGTCTACATGCTCCTGTGTGTTCTTGTCTCTGTGCTCCTGTGTGTTCTTGTCTACATGCTCCTGTGTGTTCTTGTCTACATGCTCCTGTGTGTTCTTGTCGCTGTGCTCCTGTGTGTTCTTGTCTACATGCTCCTGTGTGTTCTTGTCTTCATGCTCCTGTGTGTTCTTGTCTACATGCTCCTGTGTGTTATTGTCTCTGTGCTCTTGTGTGTTCTTGTCTACATGCTCCTGCGTGTTCTTGTCTCTGTGCTCCTGTGTGTTCTTGTCTACATGCTCCTGTGTGTTCTTGTCTACATGCTCCTGTGTGTTCTTGTCTCTGTGCTCCTGTGTGTTCTTGTCTACATGCTCCTGTGTGTTCTTGTCTACATGCTCCTGTGTGTTCTTGTCTACATGCTCCTGTGTGTTCTTGTCTACATGCTCCTGTGTGTTCTTGTCTACATGCTCCTGTGTGTTCTTGTCTACATGCTCCTGTGTGTTCGTGTCTTCATGCTCCTGTGTGTTCTTGTCTACATGCTCCTGTGTGTTCTTGTCTCTGTGCTCCTGTGTGTTCTTGTCTACATGCTCCTGTGTGTTCTTGTCTCTGTGCTCCTGTGTGTTCTTGTCTACATGCTCCTGTGTGTTCTTGTCTCTGTGCTCCTGTGTGTTCTTGTCTACATGCTCCTGTGTGTTCTTGTATACATGCTCCTGTGTGTTCTTGTCTTCATGCTCCTGTGTGTTCTTGTCTCTGTGCTCCTGTGTGTTCTTGTCTACATGCTCCTGTGTGTTCTTGTCTTCATGCTCCTGTGTG
Source organism: Notolepis coatsorum (assembly GCF_963971535.1). Taxonomy (NCBI): domain Eukaryota; kingdom Metazoa; phylum Chordata; class Actinopteri; order Aulopiformes; family Paralepididae; genus Notolepis; species Notolepis coatsorum. The sequence goes on from NC_140165.1 coordinate 268,668,816, forward strand.
TTCTTGACTCTGTGCTCCTGTGTGTTCTTGTCTTCATGCTCCTGTGTGTTCTTGTCTTCATGCTCCTGTGTGTTCTTGTCTTCATGCTCCTGTGTGTTCTTGTCTTCATGCTCCTGTGTGTTCTTGTCTTCATGCTCCTGTGTGTTCTTGTCTTCATGCTCCTGTGTGTTCTTGTCTTCATGCTCCTGTGTGTTCTTGTCTACATGCTCCTGTGTGTTCTTGTCTTCATGCTCCTGTGTGTTCTTGTCTACATGCTCCTGTGTGTTCTTGTCTCTGTGCTCATGTGTGTTCTTGTCTACATGCTCCTGTGTGTTCTTGTCTACATGCTCCTGTGTGTTCTTCTCTTCATGCTCCTGTGTGTTCTTGTCTTCATGCTCCTGTGTGTTCTTGTCTTCATGCTCCTGTGTGTTCTTGTCTTCATGCTCCTGTGTGTTCTTGTCTACATGCTCCTGTGTGTTCTTGTCTACATGCTCCTGTGTGTTCTTGTCTACATGCTCCTGTGTGTTCTTGTCTACATGCTCCTGTGTGTTCTTGTCTACATGCTCCTGTGTGTTCTGGTCTACATGCTCCTGTGTGTTCTTGTCTTCATGCTCCTGTGTGTTCTTGTCTACATGCTCCTGTGTGTTCTTGTCTCTGTGCTCCTGTGTGTTCTTGTCTACATGCTCCTGTGTGTTCTTGTCTCTGTGCTCCTGTGTGTTCTTGTCTACATGCTCCTGTGTGTTCTTGTCTACATGCTCCTGTGTGTTCTTGTCTTCATGCTCCTGTGTGTTATTGTCTTCATGCTCCTGTGTGTCCTTGTCTACATGCTCCTGTGTGTTCTTGTCTTCATGCTCCTGTGTGTTCTTGTCTACATGCTCCTGTGTGTTCTTGTCTTCATGCTCCTGTGTGTTCTTGTCTACATGCTCCTGTGTGTTCTTGTCTTCATGCTCCTGTGTGTTCTTGTCTTCATGCTCCTGTGTGTTCTTGTCTCTGTGCTCCTGTGTGTTATTGTCTACATGCTCCTGTGTGTTCTTGTCTTCATGCTCCTGTGTGTTCTTGTCTACATGCTCCTGTGTGTTCTTGTCTACATGCTCATGTGTGTTATTGTCTTCATGCTCCTGTGTGTTCTTGTCTTCATGCTCCTGTGTGTTCTTGTCTACATGCTCCTGTGTGTTCTTGTCTCTGTGCTCTTGTGTGTTCTTGTCTACATGCTCCTGTGTGTTCTTGTCTCTGTGCTCCTGTGTGTTCTTGTCTACATGCTCCTGTGTGTTCTTGTCTACATGCTCCTGTGTGTTCTTGTCTCTGTGCTCCTGTGTGTTCTTGTCTACATGCTCCTGTGTGTTCTTGTCTTCATGCTCCTGTGTGTTCTTGTCTACATGCTCCTGTGTGTTCTTGTCTCTGTGCTCTTGTGTGTTCTTGTCTACATGCTCCTGTGTGTTCTTGTCTCTGTGCTCCTGTGTGTTCTTGTCTACATGCTCCTGTGTGTTCTTGTCTACATGCTCCTGTGTGGTCTTGTCTCTGTGCTCCTGTGTGTTCTTGTCTACATGCTCCTGTGTGTTCTTGTCTATATGCTCCTGTGTGTTCTTGTCTACATGCTCCTGTGTGTTCTTGTCTACATGCTCCTGTGTGTTCTTGTCTACATGCTCCTGTGTGTTCTTGTCTACATGCTCCTGTGTGTTCTTGTCTTCATGCTCCTGTGTGTTCTTGTCTACATGCTCCTGTGTGTTCTTGTCTCTGTGCTCCTGTGTGTTCTTGTCTACATGCTCCTGTGTGTTCTTGTCTCTGTGCTCCTGTGTGTTCTTGTCTACATGCTCCTGTGTGTTCTTGTCTCTGTGCTCCTGTGTGTTCTTGTCTACATGCTCCTGTGTGTTCTTGTCTACATGCTCCTGTGTGTTCTTGTCTTCATGCTCCTGTGTGTTCTTGTCTCTGTGCTCCTGTGTGTTCTTGTCTACATGCTCCTGTGTGTTCTTGTCTTCATGCTCCTGTGTGTTCTTGACTCTGTGCTCCTGTGTGTTCTTGTCTTCATGCTCCTGTGTGTTCTTGTCTTCATGCTCCTGTGTGTTCTTGTCTTCATGCTCCTGTGTGTTCTTGTCTTCATGCTCCTGTGTGTTCTTGTCTTCATGCTCCTGTGTGTTCTTGTCTTCATGCTCCTGTGTGTTCTTGTCTACATGCTCCTGTGTGTTCTTGTCTTCATGCTCCTGTGTGTTCTTGTCTACATGCTCCTGTGTGTTCTTGTCTCTGTGCTCATGTGTGTTCTTGTCTACATGCTCCTGTGTGTTCTTGTCTACATGCTCCTGTGTGTTCTTCTCTTCATGCTCCTGTGTGTTCTTGTCTTCATGCTCCTGTGTGTTCTTGTCTTCATGCTCCTGTGTGTTCCTGTCTTCATGCTCCTGTGTGTTATTGTCTTCATGCTCCTGTGTATTCTTGTCTACATGCTCCTGTGTGTTCTTGTCTACATGCTCCTGTGTGTTCTTGTCTCTGTGCTCCTGTGTGTTCTTGTCTACATGCTCCGGTGTGTTCTTGTCTACATGCTCCTGTGTGTTCTTGTCTACATGCTCCTGTGTGTTCTTGTCTACATGCTCCTGTGTGTTCTTGTCTACATGCTCCTGTGTGTTCTTGTCTACATGCTCCTGTGTGTTCTTGTCTTCATGCTCCTGTGTGTTCTTGTCTTCATGCTCCTGTGTGTTCTTGTCTACATGCTCCTGTGTGTTCTTGTCTACATGCTCCTGTGTGTTCTTGTATACATGCTCCTGTGTGTTCTTGTCTTCATGCTCCTGTGTGTTCTTGTCTCTGTGCTCCTGTGTGTTCTTGTCTACATGCTCCTGTGTGTTCTTGTCTTCATGCTCCTGTGTGTTCTTGACTCTGTGCTCCTGTGTGTTCTTGTCTTCATGCTCCTGTGTGTTCTTGTCTTCATGCTCCTGTGTGTTCTTGTCTTCATGCTCCTGTGTGTTCTTGTCTTCATGCTCCTGTGTGTTCTTGTCTTCATGCTCCTGTGTGTTCTTGTCTTCATGCTCCTGTGTGTTCTTGTCTTCATGCTCCTGTGTGTTCTTGTCTACATGCTCCTGTGTGTTCTTGTCTTCATGCTCCTGTGTGTTCTTGTCTACATGCTCCTGTGTGTTCTTGTCTCTGTGCTCATGTGTGTTCTTGTCTACATGCTCCTGTGTGTTCTTGTCTACATGCTCCTGTGTGTTCTTCTCTTCATGCTCCTGTGTGTTCTTGTCTTCATGCTCCTGTGTGTTCTTGTCTTCATGCTCCTGTGTGTTCTTGTCTTCATGCTCCTGTGTGTTCTTGTCTACATGCTCCTGTGTGTTCTTGTCTACATGCTCCTGTGTGTTCTTGTCTACATGCTCCTGTGTGTTCTTGTCTACATGCTCCTGTGTGTTCTTGTCTACATGCTCCTGTGTGTTCTGGTCTACATGCTCCTGTGTGTTCTTGTCTTCATGCTCCTGTGTGTTCTTGTCTACATGCTCCTGTGTGTTCTTGTCTCTGTGCTCCTGTGTGTTCTTGTCTACATGCTCCTGTGTGTTCTTGTCTCTGTGCTCCTGTGTGTTCTTGTCTACATGCTCCTGTGTGTTCTTGTCTACATGCTCCTGTGTGTTCTTGTCTTCATGCTCCTGTGTGTTATTGTCTTAATGCTCCTGTGTGTCCTTGTCTACATGCTCCTGTGTGTTCTTGTCTTCATGCTCCTGTGTGTTCTTGTCTACATGCTCCTGTGTGTTCTTGTCTTCATGCTCCTGTGTGTTCTTGTCTACATGCTCCTGTGTGTTCTTGTCTTCATGCTCCTGTGTGTTCTTGTCTTCATGCTCCTGTGTGTTCTTGTCTCTGTGCTCCTGTGTGTTATTGTCTACATGCTCCTGTGTGTTCTTGTCTTCATGCTCCTGTGTGTTCTTGTCTACATGCTCCTGTGTGTTCTTGTCTACATGCTCCTGTGTGTTATTGTCTTCATGCTCCTGTGTGTTCTTGTCTTCATGCTCCTGTGTGTTCTTGTCTACATGCTCCTGTGTGTTCTTGTCTCTGTGCTCTTGTGTGTTCTTGTCTACATGCTCCTGTGTGTTCTTGTCTCTGTGCTCCTGTGTGTTCTTGTCTACATGCTCCTGTGTGTTCTTGTCTACATGCTCCTGTGTGTTCTTGTCTCTGTGCTCCTGTGTGTTCTTGTCTACATGCTCCTGTGTGTTCTTGTCTTCATGCTCCTGTGTGTTCTTGTCTACATGCTCCTGTGTGTTCTTGTCTCTGTGCTCTTGTGTGTTCTTGTCTACATGCTCCTGTGTGTTCTTGTCTCTGTGCTCCTGTGTGTTCTTGTCTACATGCTCCTGTGTGTTCTTGTCTACATGCTCCTGTGTGGTCTTGTCTCTGTGCTCCTGTGTGTTCTTGTCTACATGCTCCTGTGTGTTCTTGTCTATATGCTCCTGTGTGTTCTTGTCTACATGCTCCTGTGTGTTCTTGTCTACATGCTCCTGTGTGTTCTTGTCTACATGCTCCTGTGTGTTCTTGTCTACATGCTCCTGTGTGTTCTTGTCTTCATGCTCCTGTGTGTTCTTGTCTACATGCTCCTGTGTGTTCTTGTCTCTGTGCTCCTGTGTGTTCTTGTCTACATGCTCCTGTGTGTTCTTGTCTCTGTGCTCCTGTGTGTTCTTGTCTACATGCTCCTGTGTGTTCTTGTCTCTGTGCTCCTGTGTGTTCTTGTCTACATGCTCCTGTGTGTTCTTGTCTACATGCTCCTGTGTGTTCTTGTCTTCATGCTCCTGTGTGTTCTTGTCTCTGTGCTCCTGTGTGTTCTTGTCTACATGCTCCTGTGTGTTCTTGTCTTCATGCTCCTGTGTGTTCTTGACTCTGTGCTCCTGTGTGTTCTTGTCTTCATGCTCCTGTGTGTTCTTGTCTTCATGCTCCTGTGTGTTCTTGTCTTCATGCTCCTGTGTGTTCTTGTCTTCATGCTCCTGTGTGTTCTTGTCTTCATGCTCCTGTGTGTTCTTGTCTTCATGCTCCTGTGTGTTCTTGTCTTCATGCTCCTGTGTGTTCTTGTCTACATGCTCCTGTGTGTTCTTGTCTTCATGCTCCTGTGTGTTCTTGTCTACATGCTCCTGTGTGTTCTTGTCTCTGTGCTCATGTGTGTTCTTGTCTACATGCTCCTGTGTGTTCTTGTCTACATGCTCCTGTGTGTTCTTCTCTTCATGCTCCTGTGTGTTCTTGTCTTCATGCTCCTGTGTGTTCTTGTCTTCATGCTCCTGTGTGTTCCTGTCTTCATGCTCCTGTGTGTTATTGTCTTCATGCTCCTGTGTATTCTTGTCTACATGCTCCTGTGTGTTCTTGTCTACATGCTCCTGTGTGTTCTTGTCTCTGTGCTCCTGTGTGTTCTTGTCTACATGCTCCGGTGTGTTCTTGTCTACATGCTCCTGTGTGTTCTTGTCTACATGCTCCTGTGTGTTCTTGTCTACATGCTCCTGTGTGTTCTTGTCTACATGCTCCTGTGTGTTCTTGTCTACATGCTCCTGTGTGTTCTTGTCTTCATGCTCCTGTGTGTTCTTGTCTTCATGCTCCTGTGTGTTCTTGTCTACATGCTCCTGTGTGTTCTTGTCTACATGCTCCTGTGTGTTCTTGTCTACATGCTCCTGTGTGTTCTTGTCTACATGCTCCTGTGTGTTCTTGTCTACATGCTCCTGTGTGTTATTGTCTACATGCTCCTGTGTGTTCTTGTCTTCATGCTCCTGTGTGTTCTTGTCTTCATGCTCCTGTGTGTTCTTGTCTTCATGCTCCTGTGTGTTATTGTCTACATGCTCCTGTGTGTTCTTGTCTACATGCTCCTGTGTGTTCTTGTCTACATGCTCCTGTGTGTTCTTGTCTTCATGCTCCTGTGTGTTCTTGTCTTCATGCTCCTGTGTGTTCTTGTCTTCATGCTTCTGTGTGTTCTTGTCTTCATGCTCCTGTGTGTTCTTGTCTCTGTGCTCCTGTGTGTTCTTGTCTTCATGCTCCTGTGTGTTCTTGTCTACATGCTCCTGTCTGTTCTTGTCTACATGCTCCTGTGTGTTCTTGTCTTCATGCTCCTGTGTGTTCTTGTCTTCATGCTCCTGTGTGTTCTTGTCTACATGCTCCTGTGTGTTATTGTCTTCATGCTCCTGTGTGTTCTTGTCTACATGCTCCTGTGTGTTCTTGTCTACATGCTCCTGTGTGTTCTTGTCTCTGTGCTCCTGTGTGTTCTTGTCTCTGTGCTCCTGTGTGTTCTTGTCTACATGCTCATGTGTGTTCTTGTCTTCATGCTCCTGTGTGTTCTTATCTCTGTGCTCCTGTGTGTTCTTGTCTTCATGCTCCTGTGTGTTCTTGTCTACATGCTCCTGTGTGTTCTTGTCTACATGCTCCTGTGTGTTCTTGTCTTCATGCTCCTGTGTGTTCTTGTCTTCATGCTCCTGTGTGTTCTTGTCTACATGCTCCTGTGTGTTCTTGTCTTCATGCTCCTGTGTGTTCTTGTCTACATGCTCCTGTGTGTTCTTGTCTTCATGCTCCTGTGTGTTCTTGTCTACATGCTCCTGTGTGTTCTTGTCTTCATGCTCCTGTGTGTTCTTGTCTACATGCTCCTGTGTGTTCTTGTCTTCATGCTCCTGTGTGTTCTTGTCTTCATGCTCATGTGTGTTCTTGTCTACATGCTCCTGTGTGTTCTTGTCTACATGCTCCTGTGTGTTCTTGTCTACATGCTCCTGTGTGTTCTTGTCTCTGTGCTCCTGTGTGTTCTTGTCTTCATGCTCCTGTGTGTTCTTGTCTACATGCTCCTGTGTGTTCTTGTCTTCATGCTCCTGTGTGTTCTTGTCTTCATGCTCCTGTGTGTTCTTGTCTACATGCTCCTGTGTGTTCTTGTCTACATGCTCCTGTGTGTTCTTGTCTACATGCTCCTGTGTGTTCTTGTCTACATGCTCCTGTGTGTTCTTGTCTACATGCTCCTGTGTGTTCTGGTCTACATGCTCCTGTGTGTTCTTGTCTTCATGCTCCTGTGTGTTCTTGTCTACATGCTCCTGTGTGTTCTTGTCTCTGTGCTCCTGTGTGTTCTTGTCTACATGCTCCTGTGTGTTCTTGTCTCTGTGCTCCTGTGTGTTCTTGTCTACATGCTCCTGTGTGTTCTTGTCTACATGCTCCTGTGTGTTCTTGTCTTCATGCTCCTGTGTGTTCTTGTCTCTGTGCTCCTGTGTGTTTTTGTCTACATGCTCCTGTGTGTTCTTGTCTTCATGCTCCTGTGTGTTCTTGACTCTGTGCTCATGTGTGTTCTTGTCTTCATGCTCCTGTGTGTTCTTGTCTTCATGCTCCTGTGTGTTCTTGTCTTCATGCTCCTGTGTGTTCTTGTCTTCATGCTCCTGTGTGTTCTTGTCTTCATGCTCCTGTGTGTTCTTGTCTTCATGCTCCTGTGTGTTCTTGTCTACATGCTCCTGTGTGTTCTTGTCTACATGCTCCTGTGTGTTCTTGTCTTCATGCTCCTGTGTGTTCTTGTCTTCATGCTCCTGTGTGTTCTTGTCTTCATGCTTCTGTGTGTTCTTGTCTTCATGCTCCTGTGTGTTCTTGTCTCTGTGCTCCTGTGTGTTCTTGTCTTCATGCTCCTGTGTGTTCTTGTCTACATGCTCCTGTCTGTTCTTGTCTACATGCTCCTGTGTGTTCTTGTCTTCATGCTCCTGTGTGTTCTTGTCTTCATGCTCCTGTGTGTTCTTGTCTACATGCTCCTGTGTGTTATTGTCTTCATGCTCCTGTGTGTTCTTGTCTACATGCTCCTGTGTGTTCTTGTCTACATGCTCCTGTGTGTTCTTGTCTCTGTGCTCCTGTGTGTTCTTGTCTCTGTGCTCCTGTGTGTTCTTGTCTACATGCTCATGTGTGTTCTTGTCTTCATGCTCCTGTGTGTTCTTATCTCTGTGCTCCTGTGTGTTCTTGTCTTCATGCTCCTGTGTGTTCTTGTCTACATGCTCCTGTGTGTTCTTGTCTACATGCTCCTGTGTGTTCTTGTCTTCATGCTCCTGTGTGTTCTTGTCTTCATGCTCCTGTGTGTTCTTGTCTACATGCTCCTGTGTGTTCTTGTCTTCATGCTCCTGTGTGTTCTTGTCTACATGCTCCTGTGTGTTCTTGTCTTCATGCTCCTGTGTGTTCTTGTCTACATGCTCCTGTGTGTTCTTGTCTTCATGCTCCTGTGTGTTCTTGTCTACATGCTCCTGTGTGTTCTTGTCTTCATGCTCCTGTGTGTTCTTGTCTTCATGCTCCTGTGTGTTCTTGTCTACATGCTCCTGTGTGTTCTTGTCTACATGCTCCTGTGTGTTCTTGTCTACATGCTCCTGTGTGTTCTTGTCTCTGTGCTCCTGTGTGTTCTTGTCTTCATGCTCCTGTGTGTTCTTGTCTACATGCTCCTGTGTGTTCTTGTCTTCATGCTCCTGTGTGTTCTTGTCTTCATGCTCCTGTGTGTTCTTGTCTACATGCTCCTGTGTGTTCTTGTCTACATGCTCCTGTGTGTTCTTGTCTACATGCTCCTGTGTGTTCTTGTCTACATGCTCCTGTGTGTTCTTGTCTACATGCTCCTGTGTGTTCTGGTCTACATGCTCCTGTGTGTTCTTGTCTTCATGCTCCTGTGTGTTCTTGTCTACATGCTCCTGTGTGTTCTTGTCTCTGTGCTCCTGTGTGTTCTTGTCTACATGCTCCTGTGTGTTCTTGTCTCTGTGCTCCTGTGTGTTCTTGTCTACATGCTCCTGTGTGTTCTTGTCTACATGCTCCTGTGTGTTCTTGTCTTCATGCTCCTGTGTGTTCTTGTCTCTGTGCTCCTGTGTGTTTTTGTCTACATGCTCCTGTGTGTTCTTGTCTTCATGCTCCTGTGTGTTCTTGACTCTGTGCTCATGTGTGTTCTTGTCTTCATGCTCCTGTGTGTTCTTGTCTTCATGCTCCTGTGTGTTCTTGTCTTCATGCTCCTGTGTGTTCTTGTCTTCATGCTCCTGTGTGTTCTTGTCTTCATGCTCCTGTGTGTTCTTGTCTTCATGCTCCTGTGTGTTCTTGTCTTCATGCTCCTGTGTGTTCTTGTCTACATGCTCCTGTGTGTTCTTGTCTACATGCTCCTGTGTGTTCTTGTCTTCATGCTCCTGTGTGTTCTTGTCTACATGCTCCTGTGTGTTCTTGTCTCTGTGCTCCTGTGTGTTCTTGTCTACATGCTCCTGTGTGTTCTTGTCTACATGCTCCTGTGTGTTCTTCTCTTCATGCTCCTGTGTGTTCTTGTCTTCATGCTCCTGTGTGTTCTTGTCTTCATGCTCCTGTGTGTTCTTGTCTTCATGCTCCTGTGTGTTCTTGTCTACATGCGCCTGTGTGTTCTTGTCTACATGCGCCTGTGTGTTCTTGTCTCTGTGCTCCTGTGTGTTCTTGTCTACATGCTCCTGTGTGTTCTTATCTACATGCTCCTGTGTGTTCTTGTCTACATGCTCCTGTGTGTTCTTGTCTACATGCTCCTGTGTGTTCTTGTCTACATGCTCCTGTGTGTTCTTGTCTACATGCTCCTGTGTGTTCTTGTCTTCATGCTCCTGTGTGTTCTTGTCTTCATGCTCCTGTGTGTTCTTGTCTACATGCTCCTGTGTGTTCTTGTCTACATGCTCCTGTGTGTTCTTGTCTACATGCTCCTGTGTGTTCTTGTCTTCATGCTCCTGTGTGTTCTTGTCTTCATGCTCCTGTGTGTTCTTGTCTACATGCTCCTGTGTGTTCTTGTCTACATGCTCCTGTGTGTTATTGTCTACATGCTCCTTTGTGTTCTTGTCTACATGCTCCTGTGTGTTCTTGTCTACATGCTCCTGTGTGTTCTTGTCTTCATGCTCCTGTGTGTTCTTGTCTCTGTGCTCCTGTGTGTTCTTGTCTACATGCTCCTGTGTGTTCTTGTCTACATGCTCCTGTGTGTTCTTGTCTACATGCTCCTGTGTGTTCTTGTCTTCATGCTCCTGTGTGTTCTTGTCTTCATGCTCCTGTGTGTCCTTGTCTACATGCTCCTGTGTGTTCTTGTCTTCATGCTCCTGTGTGTTCTTGTCTACATGCTCCTGTGTGTTCTTGTCTTCATGCTCCTGTGTGTTCTTGTCTACATGCTCCTGTGTGTTCTTGTCTTCATGCTCCTGTGTGTTCTTGTCTTCATGCTCCTGTGTGTTATTGTCTCTGTGCTCCTGTGTGTTATTGTCTACATGCTCCTGTGTGTTCTTGTCTTCATGCTCCTGTGTGTTCTTGTCTACATGCTCCTGTGTGTTCTTGTCTACATGCTCCTGTGTGTTCTTGTCTTCATGCTCATGTGTGTTCTTGTCTTCATGCTCCTGTGTGTTCTTGTCTACATGCTCCTGTGTGTTCTTGTCTCTGTGCTCTTGTGTGTTCTTGTCTACATGCTCCTGTGTGTTCTTGTCTCTGTGCTCCTGTGTGTTCTTGTCTACATGCTCCTGTGTGTTCTTGTCTACATGCTCCTGTGTGTTCTTGTCTCTGTGCTCCTGTGTGTTCTTGTCTACATGCTCCTGTGTGTTCTTGTCTTCATGCTCCTGTGTGTTCTTGTCTACATGCTCCTGTGTGTTCTTGTCTCTGTGCTCTTGTGTGTTCTTGTCTACATGCTCCTGTGTGTTCTTGTCTCTGTGCTCCTGTGTGTTCTTGTCTACATGCTCCTGTGTGTTCTTGTCTACATGCTCCTGTGTGTTCTTGTCTCTGTGCTCCTGTGTGTTCTTGTCTACATGCTCCTGTGTGTTCTTGTCTACATGCTCCTGTGTGTTCTTGTCTACATGCTCCTGTGTGTTCTTGTCTACATGCTCCTGTGTGTTCTTGTCTACATGCTCCTGTGTGTTCTTGTCTACATGCTCCTGTGTGTTCTTGTCTACATGCTCCTGTGTGTTCTTGTCTTCATGCTCCTGTGTGTTATTGTCTACATGCTCCTGTGTGTTCTTGTCTCTGTGCTCCTGTGTGTTCTTGTCTACATGCTCCTGTGTGTTCTTGTCTCTGTGCTCCTGTGTGTTCTTGTCTACATGCTCCTGTGTGTTCTTGTCTCTGTGCTCCTGTGTGTTCTTGTCTACATGCTCCTGTGTGTTCTTGTCTACATGCTCCTGTGTGTTCTTGTCTTCATGCTCCTGTGTGTTCTTGTCTCTGTGCTCCTGTGTGTTCTTGTCTACATGCTCCTGTGTGTTCTTGTCTACATGCTCCTGTGTGTTATTGTCTACATGCTCCTGTGTGTTCTTGTCTACATGCTCCTGTGTGTTCTTGTCTGCATGCTCCTGTGTGTTCTTGTCTTCATGCTCCTGTGTGTTCTTGTCTTCATGCTCCTGTGTGTTCTTGTCTTCATGCTTCTGTGTGTTCTTGTCTTCATGCTCCTGTGTGTTCTTGTCTCTGTGCTCCTGTGTGTTCTTGTCTTCATGCTCCTGTGTGTTCTTGTCTACATGCTCCTGTCTGTTCTTGTCTACATGCTCCTGTGTGTTCTTGTCTTCATGCTCCTGTGTGTTCTTGTCTTCATGCTCCTGTGTGTTCTTGTCTACATGCTCCTGTGTGTTCTTGTCTTCATGCTCCTGTGTGTTCTTGTCTACATGCTCCTGTGTGTTCTTGTCTACATGCTCCTGTGTGTTCTTGTCTCTGTGCTCCTGTGTGTTCTTGTCTCTGTGCTCCTGTGTGTTCTTGTCTACATGCTCCTGTGTGTTCTTGTCTTCATGCTCCTGTGTGTTCTTATCTCTGTGCTCCTGTGTGTTCTTGTCTTCATGCTCCTGTGTGTTCTTGTCTACATGCTCCTGTGTGTTCTTGTCTACATGCTCCTGTGTGTTCTTGTCTTCATGCTCCTGTGTGTTCTTGTCTTCATGCTCCTGTGTGTTCTTGTCTACATGCTCCTGTGTGTTCTTGTCTTCATGCTCCTGTGTGTTCTTGTCTACATGCTCCTGTGTGTTCTTGTCTTCATGCTCCTGTGTGTTCTTGTCTACATGCTCCTGTGTGTTCTTGTCTTCATGCTCCTGTGTGTTCTTGTCTACATGCTCCTGTGTGTTCTTGTCTTCATGCTCCTGTGTGTTCTTGTCTTCATGCTCCTGTGTGTTCTTGTCTACATGCTCCTGTGTGTTCTTGTCTACATGCTCCTGTGTGTTCTTGTCTACATGCTCCTGTGTGTTCTTGTCTCTGTGCTCCTGTGTGTTCTTGTCTTCATGCTCCTGTGTGTTCTTGTCTACATGCTCCTGTGTGTTCTTGTCTTCATGCTCCTGTGTGTTCTTGTCTTCATGCTCCTGTGTGTTCTTGTCTACATGCTCCTGTGTGTTCTTGTCTACATGCTCCTGTGTGTTCTTGTCTACATGCTCCTGTGTGTTCTTGTCTACATGCTCCTGTGTGTTCTTGTCTACATGCTCCTGTGTGTTCTGGTCTACATGCTCCTGTGTGTTCTTGTCTTCATGCTCCTGTGTGTTCTTGTCTACATGCTCCTGTGTGTTCTTGTCTCTGTGCTCCTGTGTGTTCTTGTCTACATGCTCCTGTGTGTTCTTGTCTCTGTGCTCCTGTGTGTTCTTGTCTACATGCTCCTGTGTGTTCTTGTCTACATGCTCCTGTGTGTTCTTGTCTTCATGCTCCTGTGTGTTCTTGTCTTCATGCTCCTGTGTGTCCTTGTCTACATGCTCCTGTGTGTTCTTGTCTTCATGCTCCTGTGTGTTCTTGTCTACATGCTCCTGTGTGTTCTTGTCTTCATGCTCCTGTGTGTTCTTGTCTACATGCTCCTGTGTGTTCTTGTCTTCATGCTCCTGTGTGTTCTTGTCTTCATGCTCCTGTGTGTTCTTGTCTCTGTGCTCCTGTGTGTTATTGTCTACATGCTCCTGTGTGTTCTTGTCTTCATGCTCCTGTGTGTTCTTGTCTACATGCTCCTGTGTGTTCTTGTCTACATGCTCCTGTGTGTTATTGTCTTCATGCTCCTGTGTGTTCTTGTCTTCATGCTCCTGTGTGTTCTTGTCTACATGCTCCTGTGTGTTCTTGTCTCTGTGCTCTTGTGTGTTCTTGTCTACATGCTCCTGTGTGTTCTTGTCTCTGTGCTCCTGTGTGTTCTTGTCTACATGCTCCTGTGTGTTCTTGTCTACATGCTCCTGTGTGTTCTTGTCTCTGTGCTCCTGTGTGTTCTTGTCTACATGCTCCTGTGTGTTCTTGTCTTCATGCTCCTGTGTGTTCTTGTCTACATGCTCCTGTGTGTTATTGTCTCTGTGCTCTTGTGTGTTCTTGTCTACATGCTCCTGCGTGTTCTTGTCTCTGTGCTCCTGTGTGTTCTTGTCTACATGCTCCTGTGTGTTCTTGTCTACATGCTCCTGTGTGTTCTTGTCTCTGTGCTCCTGTGTGTTCTTGTCTACATGCTCCTGTGTGTTCTTGTCTACATGCTCCTGTGTGTTCTTGTCTACATGCTCCTGTGTGTTCTTGTCTACATGCTCCTGTGTGTTCTTGTCTACATGCTCCTGTGTGTTCTTGTCTACATGCTCCTGTGTGTTCGTGTCTTCATGCTCCTGTGTGTTCTTGTCTACATGCTCCTGTGTGTTCTTGTCTCTGTGCTCCTGTGTGTTCTTGTCTACATGCTCCTGTGTGTTCTTGTCTCTGTGCTCCTGTGTGTTCTTGTCTACATGCTCCTGTGTGTTCTTGTCTCTGTGCTCCTGTGTGTTCTTGTCTACATGCTCCTGTGTGTTCTTGTATACATGCTCCTGTGTGTTCTTGTCTTCATGCTCCTGTGTGTTCTTGTCTCTGTGCTCCTGTGTGTTCTTGTCTACATGCTCCTGTGTGTTCTTGTCTTCATGCTCCTGTGTGTTCTTGACTCTGTGCTCCTGTGTGTTCTTGTCTTCATGCTCCTGTGTGTTCTTGTCTTCATGCTCCTGTGTGTTCTTGTCTTCATGCTCCTGTGTGTTCTTGTCTTCATGCTCCTGTGTGTTCTTGTCTTCATGCTCCTGTGTGTTCTTGTCTTCATGCTCCTGTGTGTTCTTGTCTTCATGCTCCTGTGTGTTCTTGTCTACATGCTCCTGTGTGTTCTTGTCTTCATGCTCCTGTGTGTTCTTGTCTACATGCTCCTGTGTGTTCTTGTCTCTGTGCTCATGTGTGTTCTTGTCTACATGCTCCTGTGTGTTCTTGTCTACATGCTCCTGTGTGTTCTTCTCTTCATGCTCCTGTGTGTTCTTGTCTTCATGCTCCTGTGTGTTCTTGTCTTCATGCTCCTGTGTGTTCCTGTCTTCATGCTCCTGTGTGTTCTTGTCTTCATGCTCCTGTGTATTCTTGTCTACATGCTCCTGTGTGTTCTTGTCTACATGCTCCTGTGTGTTCTTGTCTCTGTGCTCCTGTGTGTTCTTGTCTACATGCTCCGGTGTGTTCTTGTCTACATGCTCCTGTGTGTTCTTGTCTACATGCTCCTGTGTGTTCTTGTCTACATGCTCCTGTGTGTTCTTGTCTACATGCTCCTGTGTGTTCTTGTCTACATGCTCCTGTGTGTTCTTGTCTTCATGCTCCTGTGTGTTCTTGTCTTCATGCTCCTGTGTGTTCTTGTCTACATGCTCCTGTGTGTTCTTGTCTACATGCTCCTGTGTGTTCTTGTCTACATGCTCCTGTGTGTTCTTGTCTACATGCTCCTGTGTGTTCTTGTCTACATGCTCCTGTGTGTTATTGGCTACATGCTCCTGTGTGTTCTTGTCTTCATGCTCCTGTGTGTTCTTGTCTTCATGCTCCTGTGTGTTCTTGTCTTCATGCTCCTGTGTGTTCTTGTCTACATGCTCATGTGTGTTCTTGTCTACATGCTCCTGTGTGTTATTGTCTACATGCTCCTGTGTGTTCTTGTCTACATGCTCCTGTGTGTTCTTGTCTACATGCTCCTGTGTGTTCTTGTCTTCATGCTCCTGTGTGTTCTTGTCTTCATGCTCCTGTGTGTTCTTGTCTTCATGCTTCTGTGTGTTCTTGTCTTCATGCTCCTGTGTGTTCTTGTCTCTGTGCTCCCGTGTGTTCTTGTCTTCATGCTCCTGTGTGTTCTTGTCTACATGCTCCTGTCTGTTCTTGTCTACATGCTCCTGTGTGTTCTTGTCTTCATGCTCCTGTGTGTTCTTGTCTTCATGCTCCTGTGTGTTCTTGTCTACATGCTCCTGTGTGTTCTTGTCTTCATGCTCCTGTGTGTTCTTGTCTACATGCTCCTGTGTGTTCTTGTCTACATGCTCCTGTGTGTTCTTGTCTCTGTGCTCCTGTGTGTTCTTGTCTCTGTGCTCCTGTGTGTTCTTGTCTACATGCTCCTGTGTGTTCTTGTCTTCATGCTCCTGTGTGTTCTTATCTCTGTGCTCCTGTGTGTTCTTGTCTTCATGCTCCTGTGTGTTCTTGTCTACATGCTCCTGTGTGTTCTTGTCTACATGCTCCTGTGTGTTCTTGTCTTCATGCTCCTGTGTGTTCTTGTCTTCATGCTCCTGTGTGTTCTTGTCTACATGCTCCTGTGTGTTCTTGTCTCTGTGCTCCTGTGTGTTCTTGTCTACATGCTCCTGTGTGTTCTTGTCTACATGCTCCTGTGTGTTCTTGTCTACATGCTCCTGTGTGTTATTGTCTACATGCTCCTGTGTGTTCTTGTCTTCATGCTCCTGTGTGTTCTTGTCTTCATGCTCCTGTGTGTTCTTGTCTTCATGCTCCTGTATGTTCTTGTCTACATGCTCCTGTGTGTTCTTGTCTACATGCTCCTGTGTGTTATTGTCTACATGCTCCTGTGTGTTCTTGTCTACATGCTCCTGTGTGTTCTTGTCTACATGCTCCTGTGTGTTCTTGTCTTCATGCTCCTGTGTGTTCTTGTCTTCATGCGCCTGTGTGTTCTTGTCTTCATGCTTCTGTGTGTTCTTGTCTTCATGCTCCTGTGTGTTCTTGTCTCTGTGCTCCTGTGTGTTCTTGTCTTCATGCTCCTGTGTGTTCTTGTCTACATGCTCCTGTCTGTTCTTGTCTACATGCTCCTGTGTGTTCTTGTCTTCATGGTCCTGTGTGTTCTTGTCTTCATGCTCCTGTGTGTTCTTGTCTACATGCTCCTGTGTGTTCTTGTCTTCATGCTCCTGTGTGTTCTTGTCTACATGCTCCTGTGTGTTCTTGTCTACATGCTCCTGTGTGTTCTTGTCTCTGTGCTCCTGTGTGTTCTTGTCTCTGTGCTCCTGTGTGTTCTTGTCTACATGCTCCTGTGTGTTCTTGTCTTCATGCTCCTGTGTGTTCTTATCTCTGTGCTCCTGTGTGTTCTTGTCTTCATGCTCCTGTGTGTTCTTGTCTACATGCTCCTGTGTGTTCTTGTCTACATGCTCCTGTGTGTTCTTGTCTTCATGCTCCTGTGTGTTCTTGTCTTCATGCTCCTGTGTGTTCTTGTCTGCATGCTCCTGTGTGTTCTTGTCTTCATGCTCCTGTGTGTTCTTGTCTACATGCTCCTGTGTGTTCTTGTCTTCATGCTCCTGTGTGTTCTTGTCTACATGCTCCTGTGTGTTCTTGTCTACATGCTCCTGTGTGTTCTTGTCTACATGCTCCTGTGTGTTCTTGTCTTCATGCTCCTGTGTGTTCTTGTCTTCATGCTCCTGTGTGTCCTTGTCTACATGCTCCTGTGTGTTCTTGTCTTCATGCTCCTGTGTGTTCTTGTCTACATGCTCCTGTGTGTTCTTGTCTTCATGCTCCTGTGTGTTCTTGTCTACATGCTCCTGTGTGTTCTTGTCTTCATGCTCCTGTGTGTTCTTGTCTTCATGCTCCTGTGTGTTCTTGTCTCTGTGCTCCTGTGTGTTATTGTCTACATGCTCCTGTGTGTTCTTGTCTTCATGCTCCTGTGTGTTCTTGTCTACATGCTCCTGTGTGTTCTTGTCTACATGCTCCTGTGTGTTATTGTCTTCATGCTCCTGTGTGTTCTTGTCTTCATGCTCCTGTGTGTTCTTGTCTACATGCTCCTGTGTGTTCTTGTCTCTGTGCTCTTGTGTGTTCTTGTCTACATGCTCCTGTGTGTTCTTGTCTCTGTGCTCCTGTGTGTTCTTGTCTACATGCTCCTGTGTGTTCTTGTCTACATGCTCCTGTGTGTTCTTGTCTCTGTGCTCCTGTGTGTTCTTGTCTACATGCTCCTGTGTGTTCTTGTCTTCATGCTCCTGTGTGTTCTTGTCTACATGCTCCTGTGTGTTCTTGCCTCTGTGCTCTTGTGTGTTCTTGTCTACATGCTCCTGTGTGTTCTTGTCTCTGTGCTCCTGTGTGTTCTTGTCTACATGCTCCTGTGTGTTCTTGTCTACATGCTCCTGTGTGTTCTTGTCTCTGTGCTCCTGTGTGTTCTTGTCTACATGCTCCTGTGTGTTCTTGTCTACATGCTCCTGTGTGTTCTTGTCTACATGCTCCTGTGTGTTCTTGTCTACATGCTCCTGTGTGTTCTTGTCTACATGCTCCTGTGTGTTCTTGTCTACATGCTCCTGTGTGTTCTTGTCTACATGCTCCTGTGTGTTCTTGTCTTCATGCTCCTGTGTGTTCTTGTCTACATGCTCCTGTGTGTTCTTGTCTCTGTGCTCCTGTGTGTTCTTGTCTACATGCTCCTGTGTGTTCTTGTCTCTGTGCTCCTGTGTGTTCTTGTCTACATGCTCCTGTGTGTTCTTGTCTCTGTGCTCCTGTGTGTTCTTGTCTACATGCTCCTGTGTGTTCTTGTCTACATGCTCCTGTGTGTTCTTGTCTTCATGCTCCTGTGTGTTCTTGTCTCTGTGCTCCTGTGTGTTCTTGTCTACATGCTCCTGTGTGTTCTTGTCTTCATGCTCCTGTGTGTTCTTGACTCTGTGCTCCTGTGTGTTCTTGTCTTCATGCTCCTGTGTGTTCTTGTCTTCATGCTCCTGTGTGTTCTTGTCTTCATGCTCCTGTGTGTTCTTGTCTTCATGCTCCTGTGTGTTCTTGTCTTCATGCTCCTGTGTGTTCTTGTCTTCATGCTCCTGTGTGTTCTTGTCTTCATGCTCCTGTGTGTTCTTGTCTACATGCTCCTGTGTGTTCTTGTCTTCATGCTCCTGTGTGTTCTTGTCTACATGCTCCTGTGTGTTCTTGTCTCTGTGCTCATGTGTGTTCTTGTCTACATGCTCCTGTGTGTTCTTGTCTACATGCTCCTGTGTGTTCTTCTCTTCATGCTCCTGTGTGTTCTTGTCTTCATGCTCCTGTGTGTTCTTGTCTTCATGCTCCTGTGTGTTCCTGTCTTCATGCTCCTGTGTGTTCTTGTCTTCATGCTCCTGTGTATTCTTGTCTACATGCTCCTGTGTGTTCTTGTCTACATGCTCCTGTGTGTTCTTGTCTCTGTGCTCCTGTGTGTTCTTGTCTACATGCTCCGGTGTGTTCTTGTCTACATGCTCCTGTGTGTTCTTGTCTACATGCTCATGTGTGTTCTTGTCTACATGCTCCTGTGTGTTCTTGTCTACATGCTCCTGTGTGTTCTTGTCTACATGCTCCTGTGTGTTCTTGTCTTCATGCTCCTGTGTGTTCTTGTCTTCATGCTCCTGTGTGTTCTTGTCTACATGCTCCTGTGTGTTCTTGTCTACATGCTCCTGTGTGTTCTTGTCTACATGCTCCTGTGTGTTCTTGTCTACATGCTCCTGTGTGTTCTTGTCTACATGCTCCTGTGTGTTATTGTCTACATGCTCCTGTGTGTTCTTGTCTTCATGCTCCTGTGTGTTCTTGTCTTCATGCTCCTGTGTGTTCTTGTCTTCATGCTCCTGTGTGTTCTTGTCTACATGCTCCTGTGTGTTCTTGTCTACATGCTCCTGTGTGTTATTGTCTACATGCTCCTGTGTGTTCTTGTCTACATGCTCCTGTGTGTTCTTGTCTACATGCTCCTGTGTGTTCTTGTCTTCATGCTCCTGTGTGTTCTTGTCTTCATGCTCCTGTGTGTTCTTGTCTTCATGCTTCTGTGTGTTCTTGTCTTCATGCTCCTGTGTGTTCTTGTCTCTGTGCTCCTGTGTGTTCTTGTCTTCATGCTCCTGTGTGTTCTTGTCTACATGCTCCTGTCTGTTCTTGTCTACATGCTCCTGTGTGTTCTTGTCTTCATGCTCCTGTGTGTTCTTGTCTTCATGCTCCTGTGTGTTCTTGTCTACATGCTCCTGTGTGTTCTTGTCTTCATGCTCCTGTGTGTTCTTGTCTACATGCTCCTGTGTGTTCTTGTCTACATGCTCCTGTGTGTTCTTGTCTCTGTGCTCCTGTGTGTTCTTGTCTCTGTGCTCCTGTGTGTTCTTGTCTACATGCTCCTGTGTGTTCTTGTCTTCATGCTCCTGTGTGTTCTTATCTCTGTGCTCCTGTGTGTTCTTGTCTTCATGCTCCTGTGTGTTCTTGTCTACATGCTCCTGTGTGTTCTTGTCTACATGCTCCTGTGTGTTCTTGTCTTCATGCTCCTGTGTGTTCTTGTCTTCATGCTCCTGTGTGTTCTTGTCTACATGCTCCTGTGTGTTCTTGTCTTCATGCTCCTGTGTGTTCTTGTCTACATGCTCCTGTGTGTTCTTGTCTTCATGCTCCTGTGTGTTCTTGTCTACATGCTCCTGTGTGTTCTTGTCTTCATGCTCCTGTGTGTTCTTGTCTACATGCTCCTGTGTGTTCTTGTCTTCATGCTCCTGTGTGTTCTTGTCTTCATGCTCCTGTGTGTTCTTGTCTACATGCTCCTGTGTGTTCTTGTCTACATGCTCCTGTGTGTTCTTGTCTACATGCTCCTGTGTGTTCTTGTCTCTGTGCTCCTGTGTGTTCTTGTCTTCATGCTCCTGTGTGTTCTTGTCTACATGCTCCTGTGTGTTCTTGTCTTCATGCTCCTGTGTGTCCTTGTCTACATGCTCCTGTGTGTTCTTGTCTTCATGCTCCTGTGTGTTCTTGTCTACATGCTCCTGTGTGTTCTTGTCTCTGTGCTCCTGTGTGTTCTTGTCTACATGCTCCTGTGTGTTCTTGTCTCTGTGCTCCTGTGTGTTCTTGTCTACATGCTCCTGTGTGTTCTTGTCTCTGTGCTCCTGTGTGTTCTTGTCTACATGCTCCTGTGTGTTCTTGTCTACATGCTCCTGTGTGTTCTTGTCTTCATGCTCCTGTGTGTTCTTGTCTCTGTGCTCCTGTGTGTTCTTGTCTACATGCTCCTGTGTGTTCTTGTCTTCATGCTCCTGTGTGTTCTTGACTCTGTGCTCCTGTGTGTTCTTGTCTTCATGCTCCTGTGTGTTCTTGTCTTCATGCTCCTGTGTGTTCTTGTCTTCATGCTCCTGTGTGTTCTTGTCTTCATGCTCCTGTGTGTTCTTGTCTTCATGCTCCTGTGTGTTCTTGTCTTCATGCTCCTGTGTGTTCTTGTCTTCATGCTCCTGTGTGTTCTTGTCTACATGCTCCTGTGTGTTCTTGTCTTCATGCTCCTGTGTGTTCTTGTCTACATGCTCCTGTGTGTTCTTGTCTCTGTGCTCATGTGTGTTCTTGTCTACATGCTCCTGTGTGTTCTTGTCTACATGCTCCTGTGTGTTCTTCTCTTCATGCTCCTGTGTGTTCTTGTCTTCATGCTCCTGTGTGTTCTTGTCTTCATGCTCCTGTGTGTTCCTGTCTTCATGCTCCTGTGTGTTCTTGTCTTCATGCTCCTGTGTATTCTTGTCTACATGCTCCTGTGTGTTCTTGTCTACATGCTCCTGTGTGTTCTTGTCTCTGTGCTCCTGTGTGTTCTTGTCTACATGCTCCGGTGTGTTCTTGTCTACATGCTCCTGTGTGTTCTGGTCTACATGCTCCTGTGTGTTCTTGTCTTCATGCTCCTGTGTGTTCTTGTCTACATGCTCCTGTGTGTTCTTGTCTCTGTGCTCCTGTGTGTTCTTGTCTACATGCTCCTGTGTGTTCTTGTCTCTGTGCTCCTGTGTGTTCTTGTCTACATGCTCCAGTGTGTTCTTGTCTACATGCTCCTGTGTGTTCTTGTCTTCATGCTCCTGTGTGTTCTTGTCTTCATGCTCCTGTGTGTCCTTGTCTACATGCTCCTGTGTGTTCTTGTCTTCATGCTCCTGTGTGTTCTTGTCTACATGCTCCTGTGTGTTCTTGTCTCTGTGCTCCTGTGTGTTCTTGTCTACATGCTCCTGTGTGTTCTTGTCTCTGTGCTCCTGTGTGTTCTTGTCTACATGCTCCTGTGTGTTCTTGTCTCTGTGCTCCTGTGTGTTCTTGTCTACATGCTCCTGTGTGTTCTTGTCTACATGCTCCTGTGTGTTCTTGTCTTCATGCTCCTGTGTGTTCTTGTCTCTGTGCTCCTGTGTGTTCTTGTCTACATGCTCCTGTGTGTTCTTGTCTTCATGCTCCTGTGTGTTCTTGACTCTGTGCTCCTGTGTGTTCTTGTCTTCATGCTCCTGTGTGTTCTTGTCTTCATGCTCCTGTGTGTTATTGTCTTCATGCTCCTGTGTGTTCTTGTCTTCATGCTCCTGTGTGTTCTTGTCTTCATGCTCCTGTGTGTTCTTGTCTTCATGCTCCTGTGTGTTCTTGTCTTCATGCTCCTGTGTGTTCTTGTCTACATGCTCCTGTGTGTTCTTGTCTTCATGCTCCTGTGTGTTCTTGTCTACATGCTCCTGTGTGTTCTTGTCTCTGTGCTCATGTGTGTTCTTGTCTACATGCTCCTGTGTGTTCTTGTCTACATGCTCCTGTGTGTTCTTCTCTTCATGCTCCTGTGTGTTCTTGTCTTCATGCTCCTGTGTGTTCTTGTCTTCATGCTCCTGTGTGTTCCTGTCTTCATGCTCCTGTGTGTTCTTGTCTTCATGCTCCTGTGTATTCTTGTCTACATGCTCCTGTGTGTTCTTGTCTACATGCTCCTGTGTGTTCTTGTCTCTGTGCTCCTGTGTGTTCTTGTCTACATGCTCCGGTGTGTTCTTGTCTACATGCTCCTGTGTGTTCTTGTCTACATGCTCCGGTGTGTTCTTGTCTACATGCTCCTGTGTGTTCTTGTCTACATGCTCATGTGTGTTCTTGTCTACATGCTCCTGTGTGTTCTTGTCTACATGCTCCTGTGTGTTCTTGTCTTCATGCTCCTGTGTGTTCTTGTCTCTGTGCTCCTGTGGGTTCTTGTCTTCATGCTCCTGTGTGTTCTTGTCTTCATGCTCCTGTGTGTTCTTGTCTTCATGCTCCTGTGTGTTCTTGTCTACATGCTCCTGTGTGTTCTTGTCTACATGCTCCTGTGTGTTATTGTCTACATGCTCCTGTGTGTTCTTGTCTACATGCTCCTGTGTGTTCTTGTCTACATGCTCCTGTGTGTTCTTGTCTTCATGCTCCTGTGTGTTCTTGTCTTCATGCTTCTGTGTGTTCTTGTCTTCATGCTCCTGTGTGTTCTTGTCTCTGTGCTCCTGTGTGTTCTTGTCTTCATGCTCCTGTGTGTTCTTGTCTACATGCTCCTGTCTGTTCTTGTCTACATGCTCCTGTGTGTTCTTGTCTTCATGCTCCTGTGTGTTCTTGTCTTCATGCTCCTGTGTGTTCTTGTCTACATGCTCCTGTGTGTTCTTGTCTTCATGCTCCTGTGTGTTCTTGTCTACATGCTCCTGTGTGTTCTTGTCTACATGCTCCTGTGTGTTCTTGTCTCTGTGCTCCTGTGTGTTCTTGTCTCTGTGCTCCTGTGTGTTCTTGTCTACATGCTCCTGTGTGTTCTTGTCTTCATGCTCCTGTGTGTTCTTATCTCTGTGCTCCTGTGTGTTCTTGTCTTCATGCTCCTGTGTGTTCTTGTCTACATGCTCCTGTGCGTTCTTGTCTACATGCTCCTGTGTGTTCTTGTCTTCATGCTCCTGTGTGTTCTTGTCTGCATGCTCCTGTGTGTTCTTGTCTACATGCTCCTGTGTGTTCTTGTCTTCATGCTCCTGTGTGTTCTTGTCTACATGCTCCTGTGTGTTCTTGTCTTCATGCTCCTGTGTGTTCTTGTCTACATGCTCCTGTGTGTTCTTGTCTTCATGCTCCTGTGTGTTCTTGTCTACATGCTCCTGTGTGTTCTTGTCTTCATGCTCCTGTGTGTTCTTGTCTTCATGCTCCTGTGTGTTCTTGTCTACATGCTCCTGTGTGTTCTTGTCTACATGCTCCTGTGTGTTCTTGTCTACATGCTCCTGTGTGTTCTTGTCTCTGTGCTCCTGTGTGTTCTTGTCTTCATGCTCCTGTGTGTTCTTGTCTACATGCTCCTGTGTGTTCTTGTCTTCATGCTCCTGTGTGTTCTTGTCTTCATGCTCCTGTGTGTTCTTGTCTACATGCTCCTGTGTGTTCTTGTCTACATGCTCCTGTGTGTTCTTGTCTACATGCTCCTGTGTGTTCTTGTCTACATGCTCCTGTGTGTTCTTGTCTACATGCTCCTGTGTGTTCTGGTCTACATGCTCCTGTGTGTTCTTGTCTTCATGCTCCTGTGTGTTCTTGTCTACATGCTCCTGTGTGTTCTTGTCTCTGTGCTCCTGTGTGTTCTTGTCTACATGCTCCTGTGTGTTCTTGTCTCTGTGCTCCTGTGTGTTCTTGTCTACATGCTCCTGTGTGTTCTTGTCTACATGCTCCTGTGTGTTCTTGTCTTCATGCTCCTGTGTGTTCTTGTCTTCATGCTCCTGTGTGTCCTTGTCTACATGCTCCTGTGTGTTCTTGTCTTCATGCTCCTGTGTGTTCTTGTCTACATGCTCCTGTGTGTTCTTGTCTTCATGCTCCTGTGTGTTCTTGTCTACATGCTCCTGTGTGTTCTTGTCTTCATGCTCCTGTGTGTTCTTGTCTTCATGCTCCTGTGTGTTCTTGTCTCTGTGCTCCTGTGTGTTATTGTCTACATGCTCCTGTGTGTTCTTGTCTTCATGCTCCTGTGTGTTCTTGTCTACATGCTCCTGTGTGTTCTTGTCTACATGCTCCTGTGTGTTATTGTCTTCATGCTCCTGTGTGTTCTTGTCTTCATGCTCCTGTGTGTTCTTGTCTACATGCTCCTGTGTGTTCTTGTCTCTGTGCTCTTGTGTGTTCTTGTCTACATGCTCCTGTGTGTTCTTGTCTCTGTGCTCCTGTGTGTTCTTGTCTACATGCTCCTGTGTGTTCTTGTCTACATGCTCCTGTGTGTTCTTGTCTCTGTGCTCCTGTGTGTTCTTGTCTACATGCTCCTGTGTGTTCTTGTCTTCATGCTCCTGTGTGTTCTTGTCTACATGCTCCTGTGTGTTCTTGTCTCTGTGCTCTTGTGTGTTCTTGTCTACATGCTCCTGTGTGTTCTTGTCTCTGTGCTCCTGTGTGTTCTTGTCTACATGCTCCTGTGTGTTCTTGTCTACATGCTCCTGTGTGTTCTTGTCTCTGTGCTCCTGTGTGTTCTTGTCTACATGCTCCTGTGTGTTCTTGTCTACATGCTCCTGTGTGTTCTTGTCTACATGCTCCTGTGTGTTCTTGTCTACATGCTCCTGTGTGTTCTTGTCTACATGCTCCTGTGTGTTCTTGTCTACATGCTCCTGTGTGTTCTTGTCTTCATGCTCCTGTGTGTTCTTGTCTACATGCTCCTGTGTGTTCTTGTCTCTGTGCTCCTGTGTGTTCTTGTCTACATGCTCCTGTGTGTTCTTGTCTCTGTGCTCCTGTGTGTTCTTGTCTACATGCTCCTGTGTGTTCTTGTCTCTGTGCTCCTGTGTGTTCTTGTCTACATGCTCCTGTGTGTTCTTGTCTACATGCTCCTGTGTGTTCTTGTCTTCATGCTCCTGTGTGTTCTTGTCTCTGTGCTCCTGTGTTTTCTTGTCTACATGCTCCTGTGTGTTCTTGTCTTCATGCTCCTGTGTGTTCTTGACTCTGTGCTCCTGTGTG
Organism: Notolepis coatsorum; assembly: GCF_963971535.1. NCBI lineage: Eukaryota > Metazoa > Chordata > Actinopteri > Aulopiformes > Paralepididae > Notolepis > Notolepis coatsorum. The sequence goes on from NC_140165.1 coordinate 268,693,464, forward strand.
TTCTTGTCTTCATGCTCCTGTGTGTTCTTGTCTTCATGCTCCTGTGTGTTCTTGTCTTCATGCTCCTGTGTGTTCTTGTCTTCATGCTCCTGTGTGTTCTTGTCTTCATGCTCCTGTGTGTTCTTGTCTTCATGCTCCTGTGTGTTCTTGTCTTCATGCTCCTGTGTGTTCTTGTCTACATGCTCCTGTGTGTTCTTGTCTTCATGCTCCTGTGTGTTCTTGTCTACATGCTCCTGTGTGTTCTTGTCTCTGTGCTCATGTGTGTTCTTGTCTACATGCTCCTGTGTGTTCTTGTCTACATGCTCCTGTGTGTTCTTCTCTTCATGCTCCTGTGTGTTCTTGTCTTCATGCTCCTGTGTGTTCTTGTCTTCATGCTCCTGTGTGTTCCTGTCTTCATGCTCCTGTGTGTTCTTGTCTTCATGCTCCTGTGTATTCTTGTCTACATGCTCCTGTGTGTTCTTGTCTACATGCTCCTGTGTGTTCTTGTCTCTGTGCTCCTGTGTGTTCTTGTCTACATGCTCCGGTGTGTTCTTGTCTACATGCTCCTGTGTGTTCTTGTCTACATGCTCCTGTGTGTTCTTGTCTACATGCTCCTGTGTGTTCTTGTCTACATGCTCCTGTGTGTTCTTGTCTACATGCTCCTGTGTGTTCTTGTCTTCATGCCCCTGTGTGTTCTTGTCTTCATGCTCCTGTGTGTTCTTGTCTACATGCTCCTGTGTGTTCTTGTCTACATGCTCCTGTGTGTTCTTGTCTACATGCTCCTGTGTGTTCTTGTCTACATGCTCCTGTGTGTTCTTGTCTACATGCTCCTGTGTGTTCTTGTCTACATGCTCCTGTGTGTTCTTGTCTTCATGCTCCTGTGTGTTCTTGTCTTCATGCTCCTGTGTGTTCTTGTCTTCATGCTCCTGTGTGTTCTTGTCTACATGCTCCTGTGTGTTCTTGTCTACATGCTCCTGTGTGTTATTGTCTACATGCTCCTGTGTGTTCTTGTCTACATGCTCCTGTGTGTTCTTGTCTACATGCTCCTGTGTGTTCTTGTCTTCATGCTCCTGTGTGTTCTTGTCTTCATGCTCCTGTGTGTTCTTGTCTTCATGCTTCTGTGTGTTCTTGTCTTCATGCTCCTGTGTGTTCTTGTCTCTGTGCTCCTGTGTGTTCTTGTCTTCATGCTCCTGTGTGTTCTTGTCTACATGCTCCTGTCTGTTCTTGTCTACATGCTCCTGTGTGTTCTTGTCTTCATGCTCCTGTGTGTTCTTGTCTTCATGCTCCTGTGTGTTCTTGTCTACATGCTCCTGTGTGTTATTGTCTTCATGCTCCTGTGTGTTCTTGTCTACATGCTCCTGTGTGTTCTTGTCTACATGCTCCTGTGTGTTCTTGTCTCTGTGCTCCTGTGTGTTCTTGTCTCTGTGCTCCTGTGTGTTCTTGTCTACATGCTCCTGTGTGTTCTTGTCTTCATGCTCCTGTGTGTTCTTATCTCTGTGCTCCTGTGTGTTCTTGTCTTCATGCTCCTGTGTGTTCTTGTCTACATGCTCCTGTGTGTTCTTGTCTACATGCTCCTGTGTGTTCTTGTCTTCATGCTCCTGTGTGTTCTTGTCTTCATGCTCCTGTGTGTTCTTGTCTACATGCTCCTGTGTGTTCTTGTCTTCATGCTCCTGTGTGTTCTTGTCTCTGTGCTCCTGTGTGTTCTTGTCTACATGCTCCTGTGTGTTCTTGACTCTGTGCTCCTGTGTGTTCTTGTCTTCATGCTCCTGTGTGTTCTTGTCTTCATGCTCCTGTGTGTTCTTGTCTTCATGCTCCTGTGTGTTCTTGTCTTCATGCTCCTGTGTGTTCTTGTCTTCATGCTCCTGTGTGTTCTTGTCTTCATGCTCCTGTGTGTTCTTGTCTTCATGCTCCTGTGTGTTCTTGTCTACATGCTCCTGTGTGTTCTTGTCTTCATGCTCCTGTGTGTTCTTGTCTACATGCTCCTGTGTGTTCTTGTCTCTGTGCTCATGTGTGTTCTTGTCTACATGCTCCTGTGTGTTCTTGTCTACATGCTCCTGTGTGTTCTTCTCTTCATGCTCCTGTGTGTTCTTGTCTTCATGCTCCTGTGTGTTCTTGTCTTCATGCTCCTGTGTGTTCCTGTCTTCATGCTCCTGTGTGTTCTTGTCTTCATGCTCCTGTGTATTCTTGTCTACATGCTCCTGTGTGTTCTTGTCTACATGCTCCTGTGTGTTCTTGTCTCTGTGCTCCTGTGTGTTCTTGTCTACATGCTCCGGTGTGTTCTTGTCTACATGCTCCTGTGTGTTCTTGTCTACATGCTCCTGTGTGTTCTTGTCTACATGCTCCTGTGTGTTCTTGTCTACATGCTCCTGTGTGTTCTTGTCTACATGCTCCTGTGTGTTCTTGTCTTCATGCTCCTGTGTGTTCTTGTCTTCATGCTCCTGTGTGTTCTTGTCTACATGCTCCTGTGTGTTCTTGTCTACATGCTCCTGTGTGTTCTTGTCTACATGCTCCTGTGTGTTCTTGTCTACATGCTCCTGTGTGTTCTTGTCTACATGCTCCTGTGTGTTCTTGTCTACATGCTCCTGTGTGTTCTTGTCTTCATGCTCCTGTGTGTTCTTGTCTTCATGCTCCTGTGTGTTCTTGTCTTCATGCTCCTGTGTGTTCTTGTCTACATGCTCCTGTGTGTTCTTGTCTACATGCTCCTGTGTGTTATTGTCTACATGCTCCTGTGTGTTCTTGTCTACATGCTCCTGTGTGTTCTTGTCTACATGCTCCTGTGTGTTCTTGTCTTCATGCTCCTGTGTGTTCTTGTCTTCATGCTCATGTGTGTTCTTGTCTTCATGCTTCTGTGTGTTCTTGTCTTCATGCTCCTGTGTGTTCTTGTCTCTGTGCTCCTGTGTGTTCTTGTCTTCATGCTCCTGTGTGTTCTTGTCTACATGCTCCTGTCTGTTCTTGTCTACATGCTCCTGTGTGTTCTTGTCTTCATGCTCCTGTGTGTTCTTGTCTTCATGCTCCTGTGTGTTCTTGTCTACATGCTCCTGTGTGTTATTGTCTTCATGCTCCTGTGTGTTCTTGTCTACATGCTCCTGTGTGTTCTTGTCTACATGCTCCTGTGTGTTCTTGTCTCTGTGCTCCTGTGTGTTCTTGTCTCTGTGCTCCTGTGTGTTCTTGTCTACATGCTCCTGTGTGTTCTTGTCTTCATGCTCCTGTGTGTTCTTATCTCTGTGCTCCTGTGTGTTCTTGTCTTCATGCTCCTGTGTGTTCTTGTCTACATGCTCCTGTGTGTTCTTGTCTACATGCTCCTGTGTGTTCTTGTCTTCATGCTCCTGTGTGTTCTTGTCTTCATGCTCCTGTGTGTTCTTGTCTACATGCTCCTGTGTGTTCTTGTCTTCATGCTCCTGTGTGTTCTTGTCTACATGCTCCTGTGTGTTCTTGTCTTCATGCTCCTGTGTGTTCTTGTCTACATGCTCCTGTGTGTTCTTGTCTTCATGCTCCTGTGTGTTCTTGTCTACATGCTCCTGTGTGTTCTTGTCTTCATGCTCCTGTGTGTTCTTGTCTTCATGCTCCTGTGTGTTCTTGTCTACATGCTCCTGTGTGTTCTTGTCTACATGCTCCTGTGTGTTCTTGTCTACATGCTCCTGTGTGTTCTTGTCTCTGTGCTCCTGTGTGTTCTTGTCTTCATGCTCCTGTGTGTTCTTGTCTACATGCTCCTGTGTGTTCTTGTCTTCATGCTCCTGTGTGTTCTTGTCTTCATGCTCCTGTGTGTTCTTGTCTACATGCTCCTGTGTGTTCTTGTCTACATGCTCCTGTGTGTTCTTGTCTACATGCTCCTGTGTGTTCTTGTCTACATGCTCCTGTGTGTTCTTGTCTACATGCTCCTGTGTGTTCTGGTCTACATGCTCCTGTGTGTTCTTGTCTTCATGCTCCTGTGTGTTCTTGTCTACATGCTCCTGTGTGTTCTTGTCTCTGTGCTCCTGTGTGTTCTTGTCTACATGCTCCTGTGTGTTCTTGTCTCTGTGCTCCTGTGTGTTCTTGTCTACATGCTCCTGTGTGTTCTTGTCTCTGTACTCCTGTGTGTTCTTGTCTACATGCTCCTGTGTGTTCTTGTCTACATGCTCCTGTGTGTTCTTGTCTTCATGCTCCTGTGTGTTCTTGTCTCTGTGCTCCTGTGTGTTTTTGTCTACATGCTCCTGTGTGTTCTTGTCTTCATGCTCCTGTGTGTTCTTGACTCTGTGCTCATGTGTGTTCTTGTCTTCATGCTCCTGTGTGTTCTTGTCTTCATGCTCCTGTGTGTTCTTGTCTTCATGCTCCTGTGTGTTCTTGTCTTCATGCTCCTGTGTGTTCTTGTCTTCATGCTCCTGTGTGTTCTTATCTTCATGCTCCTGTGTGTTCTTGTCTTCATGCTCCTGTGTGTTCTTGTCTACATGCTCCTGTGTGTTCTTGTCTACATGCTCCTGTGTGTTCTTGTCTTCATGCTCCTGTGTGTTCTTGTCTACATGCTCCTGTGTGTTCTTGTCTCTGTGCTCCTGTGTGTTCTTGTCTACATGCTCCTGTGTGTTCTTGTCTACATGCTCCTGTGTGTTCTTCTCTTCATGCTCCTGTGTGTTCTTGTCTTCATGCTCCTGTGTGTCTTGTCTTCATGCTCCTGTGTGTTCTTGTCTTCATGCTCCTGTGTGTTCTTGTCTACATGCGCCTGTGTGTTCTTGTCTACATGCGCCTGTGTGTTCTTGTCTCTGTGCTCCTGTGTGTTCTTGTCTACATGCTCCTGTGTGTTCTTATCTACATGCTCCTGTGTGTTCTTGTCTACATGCTCTGTGTGTTCTTGTCTACATGCTCCTGTGTGTTCTTGTCTACATGCTCCTGTGTGTTCTTGTCTACATGCTCCTGTGTGTTCTGTCTTCATGCTCCTGTGTTGTTCTTGTCTTCATGCTCCTGTGTGTTCTTGTCTACATGCTCCTGTGTGTTCTTGTCTACATGCTCCTGTGGTTCTTGTCTACATGCTCCTGTGTGTTCTTGTCTTCATGCTCCTGTGTGTTCTTGTCTTCATGCTCCTGTGTGTTCTTGTCTACATGCTCCTGTGTGTTCTTGTCTACATGCTCCTGTGTGTTATTGTCTACATGCTCCTGTGTGTTCTTGTCTACATGCTCCTGTGTGTTCTTGTCTACATGCTCCTGTGTGTTCTTGTCTTCATGCTCCTGTGTGTTCTTGTCTCTGTGCTCCTGTGTGTTCTTGTCTACATGCTCCTGTGTGTTCTTGTCTACATGCTCCTGTGTGTTCTTGTCTACATGATCCTGTGTGTTCTTGTCTTCATGCTCCTGTGTGTTCTTGTCTTCATGCTCCTGTGTGTCCTTGTATACATGCTCCTGTGTGTTCTTGTCTTCATGCTCCTGTGTGTTCTTGTCTACATGCTCCTGTGTGTTCTTGTCTTCATGCTCCTGTGTGTTCTTGTCTACATGCTCCTGTGTGTTCTTGTCTTCATGCTCCTGTGTGTTCTTGTCTTCATGCTCCTGTGTGTTATTGTCTCTGTGCTCCTGTGTGTTATTGTCTACATGCTCCTGTGTGTTCTTGTCTTCATGCTCCTGTGTGTTCTTGTCTACATGCTCCTGTGTGTTCTTGTCTACATGCTCCTGTGTGTTCTTGTCTTCATGCTCCTGTGTGTTCTTGTCTTCATGCTCCTGTGTGTTCTTGTCTACATGCTCCTGTGTGTTCTTGTCTCTGTGCTCTTGTGTGTCTTGTCTACAAGCTCCTGTGTGTTCTTGTCTCTGTGCTCCTGTGTGTTCTTGTCTACATGCTCCTGTGTGTTCTTGTCTACATGCTCCTGTGTGTTCTTGTCTCTGTGCTCCTGTGTGTTCTTGTCTACATGCTCCTGTGTGTTCTTGTCTTCATGCTCCTGTGTGTTCTTGTCAACATGCTCCTGTGTGTTCTTGTCTCTGTGCTCTTGTGTGTTCTTGTCTACATGCTCCTGTGTGTTCTTGTCTCTGTGCCTCCTGTGTGTTCTTGTCTACATGCTCCTGTGTGTTCTTGTCTACATGCTCCTGTGTGTTCTTGTCTCTGTGCTCCTGTGTGTTCTTGTCTACATTCTCCTGTGTGTTCTTGTCTACATGCTCCTGTGTGTTCTTGTCTACATGCTCCTGTGTGTTCTTGTCTACATGCTCCTGTGTGTTCTTGTCTACATGCTCCTGTGTGTTCTTGTCTACATGCTCCTGTGTGTTCTTGTCTTCATGCTCCTGTGTGTTATTGTCTACATGCTCCTGTGTGTTCTTGTCTCTGTGCTCCTGTGTGTTCTTGTCTACATGCTCCTGTGTGTTCTTGTCTCTGTGCTCCTGTGTGTTCTTGTCTACATGCTCCTGTGTGTTCTTGTCTCTGTGCTCCTGTGTGTTCTTGTCTACATGCTCCTGTGTGTTCTTGTCTACATGCTCCTGTGTGTTCTTGTCTTCATGCTCCTGTGTGTTCTTGTCTCTGTGCTCCTGTGTGTTCTTGTCTACATGCTCCTGTGTGTTCTTGTCTACATGCTCCTGTGTGTTATTGTCTACATGCTCCTGTGTGTTCTTGTCTACATGCTCCTGTGTGTTCTTGTCTACATGCTCCTGTGTGTTCTTGTCTTCATGCTCCTGTGTGTTCTTGTCTTCATGCTCCTGTGTGTTCTTGTCTTCATGCTTCTGTGTGTTCTTGTCTTCATGCTCCTGTGTGTTCTTGTCTCTGTGCTCCTGTGTGTTCTTGTCTTCATGCTCCTGTGTGTTCTTGTCTACATGCTCATGTCTGTTCTTGTCTACATGCTCCTGTGTGTTCTTGTCTTCATGCTCCTGTGTGTTCTTGTCTTCATGCTCCTGTGTGTCTTGTCTACATGCTCCTGTGTGTCTTGTCTTCATGCTCCTGTGTGTTCTTGTCTACATGCTCCTGTGTGTTCTTGTTTACATGCTCCTGTGTGTCTTGTCTCTGTGCTCCTGTGTGTTCTTGTCTCTGTGCTCCTGTGTGTTCTTGTCTACACTCCTGTGTGTTCTTGTCTTCATGCTCCTGTGTGTTCTTATCTCTGTGCTCCTGTGTGTTCTTGTCTTCATGCTCCTGTGTGTTCTGTCTACATGCTCCTGTGTGTTCTTGTCTACATGCTCCTGTGTGTCTTGTCTTCATGCTCCTGTGTGTTCTTGTCTTCATGCTCCTGTGTGTTCTTGTCTACATGCTCCTGTGTGTTCTTGTCTTCATGCTCCTGTGTGTTCTTGTCTACATGCTCCTGTGTGTTCTTGTCTTCATGCTCCTGTGTGTTCTTGTCTACATGCTCCTGTGTGTTCTTGTCTTCATGCTCCTGTGTGTTCTTGTCTACATGCTCCTGTGTGTTCTTGTCTTCATGCTCCTGTGTGTTCTTGTCTTCATGCTCCTGTGTGTTCTTGTCTACATGCTCCTGTGTGTTCTTGTCTACATGCTCCTGTGTGTTCTTGTCTACATGCTCCTGTGTGTTCTTGTCTCTGTGCTCCTGTGTGTTCTTGTCTTCATGCTCCTGTGTGTTCTTGTCTACATGCTCCTGTGTGTTCTTGTCTTCATGCTCCTGTGTGTTCTTGTCTTCATGCTCCTGTGTGTTCTTGTCTACATGCTCCTGTGTGTTCTTGTCTACATGCTCCTGTGTGTTCTTGTCTACATGCTCCTGTGTGTTCTTGTCTACATGCTCCTGTGTGTTCTTGTCTACATGCTCCTGTGTGTTCTGGTCTACATGCTCCTGTGTGTTCTTGTCTTCATGCTCCTGTGTGTTCTTGTCTACATGCTCCTGTGTGTTCTTGTCTCTGTGCTCCTGTGTGTTCTTGTCTACATGCTCCTGTGTGTTCTTGTCTCTGTGCTCCTGTGTGTTCTTGTCTACATGCTCCTGTGTGTTCTTGTCTACATGCTCCTGTGTGTTCTTGTCTTCATGCTCCTGTGTGTTCTTGTCTTCATGCTCCTGTGTGTCCTTGTCTACATGCTCCTGTGTGTTCTTGTCTTCATGCTCCTGTGTGTTCTTGTCTACATGCTCCTGTGTGTTCTTGTCTTCATGCTCCTGTGTGTTCTTGTCTACATGCTCCTGTGTGTTCTTGTCTTCATGCTCCTGTGTGTTCTTGTCTTCATGCTCCTGTGTGTTCTTGTCTCTGTGCTCCTGTGTGTTATTGTCTACATGCTCCTGTGTGTTCTTGTCTTCATGCTCCTGTGTGTTCTTGTCTACATGCTCCTGTGTGTTCTTGTCTACATGCTCCTGTGTGTTATTGTCTTCATGCTCCTGTGTGTTCTTGTCTTCATGCTCCTGTGTGTTCTTGTCTACATGCTCCTGTGTGTCTTGTCTCTGTGCTCTTGTGTGTCTTGTCTACATGCTCCTGTGTGTTCTTGTCTCTGTGCTCCTGTGTGTTCTTGTCTACATGCTCCTGTGTGTTCTTGTCTACATGCTCCTGTGTGTTCTTGTCTCTGTGCTCCTGTGTGTTCTTGTCTACATGCTCCTGTGTGTTCTTGTCTTCATGCTCCTGTGTGTTCTTGTCTACATGCTCCTGTGTGTTCTTGTCTCTGTGCTCTTGTGTGTTCTTGTCTACATGCTCCTGTGTGTTCGTGTCTCTGTGCTCCTGTGTGTTCTTGTCTACATGCTCCTGTGTGTTCTTGTCTACATGCTCCTGTGTGTTCTTGTCTCTGTGCTCCTGTGTGTTCTTGTCTACATGCTCCTGTGTGTTCTTGTCTACATGCTCCTGTGTGTTCTTGTCTACATGCTCCTGTGTGTTCTTGTCTACATGCTCCTGTGTGTTCTTGTCTACATGCTCATGTGCTGTGTGTTCTTGTCTACATGCTCCTGTGTGTTTCTTGTCTTCATGCTCCTGTGTGTTCTTGTCTACATGCTCCTGTGTGTTCTTGTCTCTGTGCTCCTGTGTGTTCTTGTCTACATGCTCCTGTGTGTTCTTGTCTCTGTGCTCCTGTGTGTTCTTGTCTACATGCTCCTGTGTGTTCTTGTCTCTGTGCTCCTGTGTGTTCTTGTCTACATGCTCCTGTGTGTTCTTGTCTACATGCTCCTGTGTGTTCTTGTCTTCATGCTCCTGTGTGTTCTTGTCTCTGTGCTCCGTGTGTTCTTGTCTACATGCTCCTGTGTGTTCTTGTCTTCATGCTCCTGTGTGTTCTTGACTCTGTGCCCTGTGTGTTCTTGTCTTCATGCTCCTGTGTGTTCTTGTCTTCATGCTCCTGTGTGTTCTTGTCTTCATGCTCCTGTGTGTTCTTGTCTTCATGCTCCTGTGTGTTCTTGTCTTCATGCTCCTGTGTGTTCTTGTCTTCATGCTCCTGTGTGTTCTTGTCTTCATGCTCCTGTGTGTTCTTGTCTACATGCTCCTGTGTGTTCTTGTCTTCATGCTCCTGTGTGTTCTTGTCTACATGCTCCTGTGTGTTCTTGTCTCTGTGCTCATGTGTGTTCTTGTCTACATGCTCCTGTGTGTTCTTGTCTACATGCTCCTGTGTGTTCTTCTCTTCATGCTCCTGTGTGTTCTTGTCTTCATGCTCCTGTGTGTTCTTGTCTTCATGCTCCTGTGTGTTCCTGTCTTCATGCTCCTGTGTGTTCTTGTCTTCATGCTCCTGTGTATTCTTGTCTACATGCTCCTGTGTGTTCTTGTCTACATGCTCTGTGTGTTCTTGTCTCTGTGCTCCTGTGTGTTATTGTCTACATGCTCCGGTGTGTTCTTGTCTACATGCTCCTGTGTGTTCTTGTCTACATGCTCCTGTGTGTTCTTGTCTACATGCTCCTGTGTGTTCTTGTCTACATGCTCCTGTGTGTTCTTGTCTACATGCTCCTGTGTGTTCTTGTCTTCATGCTCCTGTGTGTTCTTGTCTTCATGCTCCTGTGTGTTCTTGTCTACATGCTCCTGTGTGTTCTTGTCTACATGCTCCTGTGTGTTCTTGTCTACATGCTCCTGTGTGTTCTTGTCTACATGCTCCTGTGTGTTCTTGTCTACAGCTCCTGTGTGTTATTGTCTACATGCTCCTGTGTGTTCTTGTCTTCATGCTCCTGTGTGTTCTTGTCTTCATGCTCCTGTGTGTTCTTGTCTTCATGCTCCTGTGTGTTCTTGTCTACATGCTCCTGTGTGTTCTTGTCTACATGCTCCTGTGTGTTATTGTCTACATGCTCCTGTGTGTTCTTGTCTACATGCTCCTGTGTGTTCTTGTCTACATGCTCCTGTGTGTTCTTGTCTTCATGCTCCTGTGTGTTCTTGTCTTCATGCTCCTGTGTGTTCTTGTCTTCATGCTTCTGTGTGTTCTTGTCTTCATGCTCCTGTGTGTTCTTGTCTCTGTGCTCCTGTGTGTTCTTGTCTTCATGCTCCTGTGTGTTCTTGTCTACATGCTCCTGTCTGTTCTTGTCTACATGCTCCTGTGTGTTCTTGTCTTCATGCTCCTGTGTGTTCTTGTCTTCATGCTCCTGTGTGTTCTTGTCTACATGCTCCTGTGTGTTCTTGTCTTCATGCTCCTGTGTGTTCTTGTCTACATGCTCCTGTGTGTTCTTGTCTACATGCTCCTGTGTGTTCTTGTCTCTTGCTCCTGTGTGTTCTTGTCTCTGTGCTCCTGTGTGTTCTTGTCTACATGCTCCTGTGTGTTCTTGTCTTAATGCTCCTGTGTGTTCTTATCTCTGTGCTCCTGTGTGTCTTGTCTTCATGCTCCTGTGTGTTCTTGTCTACATGCTCCTGTGTGTTCTTGTCTACATGCTCCTGTGTGTTCTTGTCTTCATGCTCCTGTGTGTTCTTGTCTTCATGCTCCTGTGTGTCTTGTCTACATGCTCCTGTGTGTTCTTGTCTTCATGCTCCTGTGTGTTCTTGTCTACATGCTCCTGTGTGTTCTTGTCTTCATGCTCCTGTGTGTTCTTGTCTACATGCTCCTGTGTGTTCTTGTCTTCATGCTCCTGTGTGTTCTTGTCTACATGCTCCTGTGTGTTCTTGTCTTCATGCTCCTGTGTGTTCTTGTCTTCATGCTCCTGTGTGTTCTTGTCTACATGCTCCTGTGTGTTCTTGTCTACATGCTCCTGTGTGTTCTTGTCTACATGCTCCTGTGTGTTCTTGTCTCTGTGCTCCTGTGTGTTCTTGTCTTCATGCTCCTGTGTGTTCTTGTCTACATGCTCCTGTGTGTTCTTGTCTTCATGCTCCTGTGTGTTCTTGTCTTCATGCTCCTGTGTGTTCTTGTCTACATGCTCCTGTGTGTTCTTGTCTACATGCTCCTGTGTGTTCTTGTCTACATGCTCCTGTGTGTTCTTGTCTACATGCTCCTGTGTGTTCTTGTCTACATGCTCCTGTGTGTTCTGGTCTACATGCTCCTGTGTGTTCTTGTCTTCATGCTCCTGTGTGTTCTTGTCTACATGCTCCTGTGTGTTCTTGTCTCTGTGCTCCTGTGTGTTCTTGTCTACATGCTCCTGTGTGTTCTTGTCTCTGTGCTCCTGTGTGTTCTTGTCTACATGCTCCTGTGTGTTCTTGTCTCTGTGCTCCTGTGTGTTCTTGTCTACATGCTCCTGTGTGTTCTTGTCTACATGCTCCTGTGTGTTCTTGTCTTCATGCTCCTGTGTGTTCTTGTCTCTGTCTCCTGTGTGTTTTTGTCTACATGCTCCTGTGTGTTCTTGTCTTCATGCTCCTGTGTGTTCTTGTCTTCATGCTCCTGTGTGTTCTTGTCTACATGCTCCTGTGTGTTCTTGTCTTCATGCTCCTGTGTGTTCTTGTCTACATGCTCCTGTGTGTTCTTGTCTTCATGCTCCTGTGTGTTCTTGTCTACATGCTCCTGTGTGTTCTTGTCTTCATGCTCCTGTGTGTTCTTGTCTTCATGCTCCTGTGTGTTCTTGTCTTCATGCTCCTGTGTGTTCTTGTCTTCATGCTCCTGTGTGTTCTTGTCTTCATGCTCCTGTGTGTTCTTGTCTTCATGCTCCTGTGTGTTCTTGTCTTCATGCTCCTGTGTGTTCTTGTCTACATGCTCCTGTGTGTTCTTGTCTACATGCTCCTGTGTGTTATTGTCTACATGCTCCTGTGTGTTCTTGTCTACATGCTCCTGTGTGTTCTTGTCTACATGCTCCTGTGTGTTCTTGTCTTCATGCTCCTGTGTGTTCTTGTCTTCATGCTCCTGTGTGTTCTTGTCTTCATGCTTCTGTGTGTTCTTGTCTTCATGCTCCTGTGTGTTCTTGTCTTCATGCTCCTGTGTGTTATTGTCTCTGTGCTCCTGTGTGTTATTGTCTACATGCTCTTGTGTGTTCTTGTCTTCATGCTCCTGTGTGTTCTTGTCTACATGCTCCTGTGTGTTCTTGTCTACATGCTCCTGTGTGTTCTTGTCTTCATGCTCCTGTGTGTTCTTGTCTTCATGCTCCTGTGTGTTCTTGTCTACATGCTCCTGTGTGTTCTTGTCTCTGTGCTCTTGTGTGTTCTTGTCTACATGCTCCTGTGTGTTCTTGTCTCTGTGCTCCTGTGTGTTCTTGTCTACATGCTCCTGTGTGTTCTTGTCTACATGCTCCTGTGTGTTCTTGTCTCTGTGCTCCTGTGTGTTATTGTCTACATGCTCCTGTGTGTTCTTGTCTTCATGCTCCTGTGTGTTCTTGTCTACATGCTCCTGTGTGTTCTTGTCTCTGTGCTCTTGTGTGTTCTTGTCTACATGCTCCTGTGTGTTCTTGTCTCTCTGCTCCTGTGTGTTCTTGTCTACATGCTCCTGTGTGTTCTTGTCTCTGTGCTCCTGTGTGTTCTTGTCTACATGCTCCTGTGTGTTCTTGTCTACATGCTCCTGTGTGTTCTTGTCTTCATGCTCCTGTGTGTTCTTGTCTCTGTGCTCCTGTGTGTTCTTGTCTACATGCTCCTGTGTGTTCTTGTCTTCATGCTCCTGTGTGTTCTTGACTCTGTGCTCCTGTGTGTTCTTGTCTTCATGATCCTGTGTGTTCTTGTCTTCATGCTCCTGTGTGTTCTTGTCTTCATGCTCCTGTGTGTTCTTGTCTTCATGCTCCTGTGTGTTCTTGTCTTCATGCTCCTGTGTGTTCTTGTCTTCATGCTCCTGTGTGTTCTTGTCTTCATGCTCCTGTGTGTTCTTGTCTACATGCTCCTGTGTGTTCTTGTCTTCATGCTCCTGTGTGTTCTTGTCTACATGCTCCTGTGTGTTCTTGTCTCTGTGCTCATGTGTGTTCTTGTCTACATGCTCCTGTGTGTTCTTGTCTACATGCTCCTGTGTGTTCTTCTCTTCATGCTCCTGTGTGTTCTTGTCTTCATGCTCCTGTGTGTTCTTGTCTTCATGCTCCTGTGTGTTCCTGTCTTCATGCTCCTGTGTGTTCTTGTCTTCATGCTCCTGTGTATTGTTGTCTACATGCTCCTGTGTGTTCTTGTCTACATGCTCCTGTGTGTTCTTGTCTCTGTGCTCCTGTGTGTTATTGTCTACATGCTCCGGTGTGTTCTTGTCTACATGCTCCTGTGTGTTCTTGTCTACATGCTCCTGTGTGTTCTTGTCTACATGCTCCTGTGTGTTCTTGTCTACATGCTCCTGTGTGTTCTTGTCTACATGCTCCTGTGTGTTCTTGTCTTCATGCTCCTGTGTGTTCTTGTCTTCATGCTCCTGTGTGTTCTTGTCTACATGCTCCTGTGTGTTCTTGTCTACATGCTCCTGTGTGTTCTTGTCTACATGCTCCTGTGTGTTCTTGTCTACATGCTCCTGTGTGTTCTTGTCTACATGCTCCTGTGTGTTATTGTCTACATGCTCCTGTGTGTTCTTGTCTTCATGCTCCTGTGTGTTCTTGTCTTCATGCTCCTGTGTGTTCTTGTCTTCATGCTCCTGTGTGTTCTTGTCTACATGCTCCTGTGTGTTCTTGTCTACATGCTCCTGTGTGTTCTTGTCTACATGCTCCTGTGTGTTCTTGTCTTCATGCTCCTGTGTGTTCTTGTCTTCATGCTCCTGTGTGTTCTTGTCTACATGCTCCTGTGTGTTCTTGTCTTCATGCTCCTGTGTGTTCTTGTCTACATGCTCCTGTGTGTTCTTGTCTACATGCTCCTGTGTGTTCTTGTCTCTGTGCTCCTGTGTGTTCTTGTCTTCATGCTCCTGTGTGTTCTTGTCTACATGCTCCTGTCTGTTCTTGTCTTCATGCTCCTGTGTGTTCTTATCTCTGTGCTCCTGTGTGTTCTTGTCTTCATGCTCCTGTGTGTTCTTGTCTACATGCTCCTGTGTGTTCTTGTCTACATGCTCCTGTGTGTTCTTGTCTTCATGCTCCTGTGTGTTCTTGTCTTCATGCTCCTGTGTGTTCTTGTCTACATGCTCCTGTGTGTTCTTGTCTTCATGCTCCTGTGTGTTCTTGTCTACATGCTCCTGTGTGTTCTTGTCTTCATGCTCCTGTGTGTTCTTGTCTACATGCTCCTGTGTGTTCTTGTCTTCATGCTCCTGTGTGTTCTTGTCTACATGCTCCTGTGTGTTCTTGTCTTCATGCTCCTGTGTGTTCTTGTCTTCATGCTCCTGTGTGTTCTTGTCTACATGCTCCTGTGTGTTCTTGTCTACATGCTCCTGTGTGTTCTTGTCTACATGCTCCAGTGTGTTCTTGTCTCTGTGCTCCTGTGTGTTCTTGTCTTCATGCTCCTGTGTGTTCTTGTCTACATGCTCCTGTGTGTTCTTGTCTTCATGCTCCTGTGTGTTCTTGTCTTCATGCTCCTGTGTGTTCTTGTCTACATGCTCCTGTGTGTTCTTGTCTACATGCTCCTGTGTGTTCTTGTCTACATGCTCCTGTGTGTTCTTGTCTACATGCTCCTGTGTGTTCTTGTCTACATGCTCCTGTGTGTTCTGGTCTACATGCTCCTGTGTGTTCTTGTCTTCATGCTCCTGTGTGTTCTTGTCTACATGCTCCTGTGTGTTCTTGTCTCTGTGCTCCTGTGTGTTCTTGTCTACATGCTCCTGTGTGTTCTTGTCTCTGTGCTCCTGTGTGTTCTTGTCTACATGCTCCTGTGTGTTCTTGTCTCTGTGCTCCTGTGTGTTCTTGTCTACATGCTCCTGTGTGTTCTTGTCTACATGCTCCTGTGTGTTCTTGTCTTCATGCTCCTGTGTGTTCTTGTCTCTGTGCTCCTGTGTGTTTTTGTCTACATGCTCCTGTGTGTTCTTGTCTTCATGCTCCTGTGTGTTCTTGACTCTGTGCTCATGTGTGTTCTTGTCTTCATGCTCCTGTGTGTTCTTGTCTTCATGCTCCTGTGTGTTCTTGTCTACATGCTCCTGTGTGTTCTTGTCTTCATGCTCCTGTGTGTTCTTGTCTACATGCTCCTGTGTGTTCTTGTCTTCATGCTCCTGTGTGTTCTTGTCTTCATGCTCCTGTGTGTTCTTGTCTTCATGCTCCTGTGTGTTCTTGTCTACATGCTCCTGTGTGTTCTTGTCTTCATGCTCCTGTGTGTTCTTGTCTACATGCTCCTGTGTGTTCTTGTCTACATGCTCCTGTGTGTTCTTGTCTCTGTGCTCCTGTGTGTTCTTGTCTTCATGCTCCTGTGTGTTCTTGTCTACATGCTCCTGTCTGTTCTTGTCTTCATGCTCCTGTGTGTTCTTATCTCTGTGCTCCTGTGTGTTCTTGTCTTCATGCTCCTGTGTGTTCTTGTCTACATGCTCCTGTGTGTTCTTGTCTACATGCTCCTGTGTGTTCTTGTCTTCATGCTCCTGTGTGTTCTTGTCTTCATGCTCCTGTGTGTTCTTGTCTACATGCTCCTGTGTGTTCTTGTCTTCATGCTCCTGTGTGTTCTTGTCTACATGCTCCTGTGTGTTCTTGTCTTCATGCTCCTGTGTGTTCTTGTCTACATGCTCCTGTGTGTTCTTGTCTTCATGCTCCTGTGTGTTCTTGTCTACATGCTCCTGTGTGTTCTTGTCTTCATGCTCCTGTGTGTTCTTGTCTTCATGCTCCTGTGTGTTCTTGTCTACATGCTCCTGTGTGTTCTTGTCTACATGCTCCTGTGTGTTCTTGTCTACATGCTCCTGTGTGTTCTTGTCTCTGTGCTCCTGTGTGTTCTTGTCTTCATGCTCCTGTGTGTTCTTGTCTACATGCTCCTGTGTGTTCTTGTCTTCATGCTCCTGTGTGTTCTTGTCTTCATGCTCCTGTGTGTTCTTGTCTACATGCTCCTGTGTGTTCTTGTCTACATGCTCCTGTGTGTTCTTGTCTACATGCTCCTGTGTGTTCTTGTCTACATGCTCCTGTGTGTTCTTGTCTACATGCTCCTGTGTGTTCTGGTCTACATGCTCCTGTGTGTTCTTGTCTTCATGCTCCTGTGTGTTCTTGTCTACATGCTCCTGTGTGTTCTTGTCTCTGTGCTCCTGTGTGTTCTTGTCTACATGCTCCTGTGTGTTCTTGTCTCTGTGCTCCTGTGTGTTCTTGTCTACATGCTCCTGTGTGTTCTTGTCTCTGTGCTCCTGTGTGTTCTTGTCTACATGCTCCTGTGTGTTCTTGTCTACATGCTCCTGTGTGTTCTTGTCTTCATGCTCCTGTGTGTTCTTGTCTCTGTGCTCCTGTGTGTTTTTGTCTACATGCTCCTGTGTGTTCTTGTCTTCATGCTCCTGTGTGTTCTTGACTCTGTGCTCATGTGTGTTCTTGTCTTCATGCTCCTGTGTGTTCTTGTCTTCATGCTCCTGTGTGTTCTTGTCTACATGCTCCTGTGTGTTCTTGTCTTCATGCTCCTGTGTGTTCTTGTCTACATGCTCCTGTGTGTTCTTGTCTTCATGCTCCTGTGTGTTCTTGTCTACATGCTCCTGTGTGTTCTTGTCTTCATGCTCCTGTGTGTTCTTGTCTTCATGCTCCTGTGTGTTCTTGTCTTCATGCTCCTGTGTGTTCTTGTCTTCATGCTCCTGTGTGTTCTTGTCTACATGCTCCTGTGTGTTCTTGTCTACATGCTCCTGTGTGTTCTTGTCTACATGCTCCTGTGTGTTCTTGTCTTCATGCTCCTGTGTGTTCTTGTCTTCATGCTCCTGTGTGTTCTTGTCTACATGCTCCTGTGTGTTCTTGTCTACATGCTCCTGTGTGTTATTGTCTACATGCTCCTGTGTGTTCTTGTCTACATGCTCCTGTGTGTTCTTGTCTACATGCTCCTGTGTGTTCTTGTCTTCATGCTCCTGTGTGTTCTTGTCTCTGTGCTCCTGTGTGTTCTTGTCTACATGCTCCTGTGTGTTCTTGTCTACATGCTCCTGTGTGTTCTTGTCTACATGCTCCTGTGTGTTCTTGTCTTCATGCTCCTGTGTGTTCTTGTCTTCATGCTCCTGTGTGTCCTTGTCTACATGCTCCTGTGTGTTCTTGTCTTCATGCTCCTGTGTGTTCTTGTCTACATGCTCCTGTGTGTTCTTGTCTTCATGCTCCTGTGTGTTCTTGTCTACATGCTCCTGTGTGTTCTTGTCTTCATGCTCCTGTGTGTTCTTGTCTTCATGCTCCTGTGTGTTATTGTCTCTGTGCTCCTGTGTGTTATTGTCTACATGCTCCTGTGTGTTCTTGTCTTCATGCTCCTGTGTGTTCTTGTCTACATGCTCCTGTGTGTTCTTGTCTACATGCTCCTGTGTGTTCTTGTCTTCATGCTCCTGTGTGTTCTTGTCTTCATGCTCCTGTGTGTTCTTGTCTACATGCTCCTGTGTGTTCTTGTCTCTGTGCTCTTGTGTGTTCTTGTCTACATGCTCCTGTGTGTTCTTGTCTCTGTGCTCCTGTGTGTTCTTGTCTACATGCTCCTGTGTGTTCTTGTCTACATGCTCCTGTGTGTTCTTGTCTCTGTGCTCCTGTGTGTTCTTGTCTACATGCTCCTGTGTGTTCTTGTCTTCATGCTCCTGTGTGTTCTTGTCTACATGCTCCTGTGTGTTCTTGTCTCTGTGCTCTTGTGTGTTCTTGTCTACATGCTCCTGTGTGTTCTTGTCTCTGTGCTCCTGTGTGTTCTTGTCTACATGCTCCTGTGTGTTCTTGTCTACATGCTCCTGTGTGTTCTTGTCTCTGTGCTCCTGTGTGTTCTTGTCTACATGCTCCTGTGTGTTCTTGTCTACATGCTCCTGTGTGTTCTTGTCTACATGCTCCTGTGTGTTCTTGTCTACATGCTCCTGTGTGTTCTTGTCTACATGCTCCTGTGTGTTCTTGTCTACATGCTCCTGTGTGTTCTTGTCTACATGCTCCTGTGTGTTCTTGTCTTCATGCTCCTGTGTGTTATTGTCTACATGCTCCTGTGTGTTCTTGTCTCTGTGCTCCTGTGTGTTCTTGTCTACATGCTCCTGTGTGTTCTTGTCTCTGTGCTCCTGTGTGTTCTTGTCTACATGCTCCTGTGTGTTCTTGTCTCTGTGCTCCTGTGTGTTCTTGTCTACATGCTCCTGTGTGTTCTTGTCTACATGCTCCTGTGTGTTCTTGTCTTCATGCTCCTGTGTGTTCTTGTCTCTGTGCTCCTGTGTGTTCTTGTCTACATGCTCCTGTGTGTTCTTGTCTTCATGCTCCTGTGTGTTCTTGACTCTGTGCTCCTGTGTGTTCTTGTCTTCATGCTCCTGTGTGTTCTTGTCTTCATGCTCCTGTGTGTTCTTGTCTTCATGCTCCTGTGTGTTCTTGTCTTCATGCTCCTGTGTGTTCTTGTCTTCATGCTCCTGTGTGTTCTTGTCTTCATGCTCCTGTGTGTTCTTGTCTTCATGCTCCTGTGTGTTCTTGTCTACATGCTCCTGTGTGTTCTTGTCTACATGCTCCTGTGTGTTCTTGTCTTCATGCTCCTGTGTGTTCTTGTCTACATGCTCCTGTGTGTTCTTGTCTCTGTGCTCATGTGTGTTCTTGTCTACATGCTCCTGTGTGTTCTTGTCTACATGCTCCTGTGTGTTCTTCTCTTCATGCTCCTGTGTGTTCTTGTCTTCATGATCCTGTGTGTTCTTGTCTTCATGCTCCTGTGTGTTCCTGTCTTCATGCTCCTGTGTGTTCTTGTCTTCATGCTCCTGTGTGTTCTTGTCTACATGCTCCTGTGTGTTCTTGTCTACATGCTCCTGTGTGTTCTTGTCTCTGTGCTCCTGTGTGTTCTTGTCTACATGCTCCGGTGTGTTCTTGTCTACATGCTCCTGTGTGTTCTTGTCTACATGCTCCTGTGTGTTCTTGTCTACATGCTCCTGTGTGTTCTTGTCTACATGCTCCTGTGTGTTCTTGTCTACATGCTCCTGTGTGTTCTTGTCTTCATGCTCCTGTGTGTTCTTGTCTTCATGCTCCTGTGTGTTCTTGTCTACATGCTCCTGTGTGTTCTTGTCTACATGCTCCTGTGTGTTCTTGTCTACATGCTCCTGTGTGTTCTTGTCTACATGCTCCTGTGTGTTCTTGTCTACATGCTCCTGTGTGTTCTTGTCTACATGCTCCTGTGTGTTCTTGTCTTCATGCTCCTGTGTGTTCTTGTCTTCATGCTCCTGTGTGTTCTTGTCTTCATGCTCCTGTGTGTTCTTGTCTACATGCTCCTGTGTGTTCTTGTCTACATGCTCCTGTGTGTTATTGTCTACATGCTCCTGTGTGTTCTTGTCTACATGCTCCTGTGTGTTCTTGTCTACATGCTCCTGTGTGTTCTTGTCTTCATGCTCCTGTGTGTTCTTGTCTTCATGCTCCTGTGTGTTCTTGTCTTCATGCTTCTGTGTGTTCTTGTCTTCATGCTCCTGTGTGTTCTTGTCTCTGTGCTCCTGTGTGTTCTTGTCTTCATGCTCCTGTGTGTTCTTGTCTACATGCTCCTGTCTGTTCTTGTCTACATGCTCCTGTGTGTTCTTGTCTTCATGCTCCTGTGTGTTCTTGTCTTCATGCTCCTGTGTGTTCTTGTCTACATGCTCCTGTGTGTTCTTGTCTTCATGCTCCTGTGTGTTCTTGTCTACATGCTCCTGTGTGTTCTTGTCTACATGCTCCTGTGTGTTCTTGTCTCTGTGCTCCTGTGTGTTCTTGTCTCTGTGCTCCTGTGTGTTCTTGTCTACATGCTCCTGTGTGTTCTTGTCTTCATGCTCCTGTGTGTTCTTATCTCTGTGCTCCTGTGTGTTCTTGTCTTCATGCTCCTGTGTGTTCTTGTCTACATGCTCCTGTGTGTTCTTGTCTACATGCTACTGTGTGTTCTTGTCTTCATGCTCCTGTGTGTTCTTGTCTTCATGCCCCTGTGTGTTCTTGTCTACATGCTCCTGTGTGTTCTTGTCTTCATGCTCCTGTGTGTTCTTGTCTACATGCTCCTGTGTGTTCTTGTCTTCATGCTCCTGTGTGTTCTTGTCTACATGCTCCTGTGTGTTCTTGTCTTCATGCTCCTGTGTGTTCTTGTCTACATGCTCCTGTGTGTTCTTGTCTTCATGCTCCTGTGTGTTCTTGTCTTCAGGCTCCTGTGTGTTCTTGTCTACATGCTCCTGTGTGTTCTTGTCTACATGCTCCTGTGTGTTCTTGTCTCTGTGCTCCTGTGTGTTCTTGTCTTCATGCTCCTGTGTGTTCTTGTCTACATGCTCCTGTGTGTTCTTGTCTTCATGCTCCTGTGTGTTCTTGTCTTCATGCTCCTGTGTGTTCTTGTCTTCATGCTCCTGTGTGTTCTTGTCTACATGCTCCTGTGTGTTCTTGTCTACATGCTCCTGTGTGTTCTTGTCTACATGCTCCTGTGTGTTATTGTCTTCATGCTCCTGTGTGTTCTTGTCTACATGCTCCTGTGTGTTCTTGTCTTCATGCTCCTGTGTGTTCTTGTCTTCATGCTCCTGTGTGTTCTTGTCTACATGCTCCTGTGTGTTCTTGTCTACATGCTCCTGTGTGTTCTTGTCTCTGTGCTCATGTGTGTTCTTGTCTTCATGCTCCTGTGTGTTCTTGTCTCTGTGCTCCTGTGTGTTCTTGTCTACATGCTCCTGTGTGTTCTTGTCTTCATGCTCCTGTGTGTTCTTATCTCTGTGCTCCTGTGTGTTCTTGTCTTCATGCTCCTGTGTGTTCTTGTCTACATGCTCCTGTGTGTTCTTGTCTACATGCTACTGTGTGTTCTTGTCTTCATGCTCCTGTGTGTTCTTGTCTTCATGCTCCTGTGTGTTCTTGTCTACATGCTCCTGTGTGTTCTTGTCTTCATGCTCCTGTGTGTTCTTGTCTACATGCTCCTGTGTGTTCTTGTCTTCATGCTCCTGTGTGTTCTTGTCTACATGCTCCTGTGTGTTCTTGTCTTCATGCTCCTGTGTGTTCTTGTCTACATGCTCCTGTGTGTTCTTGTCTTCATGCTCCTGTGTGTTCTTGTCTTCATGCTCCTGTGTGTTCTTGTCTACATGCTCCTGTGTGTTCTTGTCTACATGCTCCTGTGTGTTCTTGTCTACATGCTCCTGTGTGTTCTTGTCTCTGTGCTCCTGTGTGTTCTTGTCTTCATGCTCCTGTGTGTTCTTGTCTACATGCTCCTGTGTGTTCTTGTCTTCATGCTCCTGTGTGTTCTTGTCTTCATGCTCCTGTGTGTTCTTGTCTTCATGCTCCTGTGTGTTCTTGTCTACATGCTCCTGTGTGTTCTTGTCTACATGCTCCTGTGTGTTCTTGTCTACATGCTCCTGTGTGTTATTGTCTTCATGCTCCTGTGTGTTCTTGTCTACATGCTCCTGTGTGTTCTTGTCTTCATGCTCCTGTGTGTTCTTGTCTTCATGCTCCTGTGTGTTCTTGTCTACATGCTCCTGTGTGTTCTTGTCTACATGCTCCTGTGTGTTCTTGTCTCTGTGCTCATGTGTGTTCTTGTCTTCATGCTCCTGTGTGTTCTTGTCTACATGATCCTGTGTGTTCTTGTCTTCATGCTCCTGTGTGTTCTTGTCTTCATGCTCCTGTGTGTTCTTGTCTTCATGCTCCTGTGTGTTCTTGTCTACATGCTCCTGTGTGTTCTTGTCTACATGCTCCTGTGTGTTCTTGTCTACATGCTCCTGTGTGTTCTTGTCTTCATGCTCCTGTGTGTTCTTGTCTACATGCTCCTGTGTGTTCTTGTCTACATGCTCCTGTGTGTTCTTGTCTCTGTGCTCCTGTGTGTTCTTGTCTCTGTGCTCCTGTGTGTTCTTGTCTCTGTGCTCCTGTATGTTCTTGTCTACATGCTCCTGTGTGTTCTTGTCTTCATGCTCCTGTGTGTTCTTGTCTTCATGCTCCTGTGTGTTCTTGTCTACATGCTCCTGTGTGTTCTTGTCTTCATGCTCCTGTGTGTTCTTGTCTTCATGCTCCTGTGTGTTATTGTCTTCATGCTCCTGTGTGTTCTTGTCTCTGTGCTCCTGTGTGTTCTTGTCTCTGTGCTCCTGTGTGTTATTGTCTCTGTGCTCCTGTGTGTTCTTGTCTCTGTGCTCCTGTGTGTTCTTGTCTTCATGCTCCTGTGTGTTATTGTCTTCATGCTCCTGTGTGTTCTTGTCTTCATGCTACTGTGTGTTCTTGTCTTCATGCTCATGTGTGTTCTTGTCTTCATGCTCCTGTGTGTTATTGTCTCTGTGCTCCTGTGTGTTCTTGTCTACATGCTCTTGTGTGTTCTTGTCTACATGCGCCTGTGTGTTCTTGTCTTCATGCTCCTGTGTGTTCTTGTCTTCATGCTCCTGTGTGTTCTTGTCTACATGCTCCTGTGTGTTCTTGTCTACATGCTCCTGTGTGTTCTTGTCTACATGCTCCTGTGTGTTCTTGTCTACATGCTCCTGTGTGTTCTTGTCTGCATGCTCCTGTGTGTTCTTGTCTTCATGCTCCTGTGTGTTCTTGTCTTCATGCTCCTGTGTGTTCTTGTCTACATGCTCCTGTGTGTTCTTGTCTACATGCTCCTGTGTGTTCTTGTCTACATGCTCCTGTGTGTTCTTGTCTACATGCTCCTGTGTGTTCTTGTCTACATGCTCCTGTGTGTTCTTGTCTACATGCTCCTGTGTGTTCTTGTCTCTGTGCTCCTGTGTGTTCTTGT
This sequence comes from Notolepis coatsorum, assembly GCF_963971535.1. Lineage (NCBI taxonomy): Eukaryota > Metazoa > Chordata > Actinopteri > Aulopiformes > Paralepididae > Notolepis > Notolepis coatsorum. The sequence goes on from NC_140165.1 coordinate 268,716,233, forward strand.
CTTCATGCTCCTGTGTGTTCTTGTCTTCATGCTCCTGTGTGTTCTTGTCTACATGCTCCTGTGTGTTCTTGTCTTCATGCTCCTGTGTGTTCTTGTCTACATGCTCCTGTGTGTCCTTGTCTACATGCTCCTGTGTGTTCTTGTCTACATGCTCCTGTGTGTTCTTGTCTTCATGCTCCTGTGTGTTCTTGTCTTCATGTTCCTGTGTGTTCTTGTCTTCATGCTCCTGTGTGTTCTTGTCTACATGCTCCTGTGTGTTCTTGTCTTCATGCTCCTGTGTGTTCTTGTCTTCATGCTCCTGTGTGTTCTTGTCTCTGTGCTCCTGTGTGTTATTGTCTACATGCTCCTGTGTGTTCTTGTCTTCATGCTCCTGTGTGTTCTTGTCTACATGCTCCTGTGTGTTCTTGTCTACATGCTCCTGTGTGTTCTTGTCTTCATGCTCCTGTGTGTTCTTGTCTTCATGCTCCTGTGTGTTCTTGTCTACATGCTCCTGTGTGTTCTTGTCTCTGTGCTCTTGTGTGTTCTTGTCTACATGCTCCTGTGTGTTCTTGTCTCTGTGCTCCTGTGTGTTCTTGTCTACATGCTCCTGTGTGTTCTTGTCTACATGCTCCTGTGTGTTCTTGTCTATGTGCTCCTGTGTGTTCTTGTCTACATGCTCCTGTGTGTTCTTGTCTACATGCTCCTGTGTGTTCTTGTCTACATGCTCCTGTGTGTTCTTGTCTACATGCTCCTGTGTGTTCTTGTCTACATGCTCCTGTGTGTTCTTGTCTACATGCTCCTGTGTGTTCTTGTCTACATGCTCCTGTGTGTTCTTGTCTTCATGCTCCTGTGTGTTCTTGTCTTCATGCTCCTGTGTGTTCTTGTCTACATGCTCCTGTGTGTTCTTGTCTACATGCTCCTGTGTGTTCTTGTCTACATGCTCCTGTGTGTTCTTGTCTTCATGCTCCTGTGTGTTCTTGTCTTCATGCTCCTGTGTGTTCTTGTCTACATGCTCCTGTGTGTTCTTGTCTACATGCTCCTGTGTGTTATTGTCTACATGCTCCTGTGTGTTCTTGTCTACATGCTCCTGTGTGTTCTTGTCTACATGCTCCTGTGTGTTCTTGTCTTCATGCTCCTGTGTGTTCTTGTCTCTGTGCTCCTGTGTGTTCTTGTCTACATGCTCCTGTGTGTTCTTGTCTACATGCTCCTGTGTGTTCTTGTCTACATGCTCCTGTGTGTTCTTGTCTTCATGCTCCTGTGTGTTCTTGTCTTCATGCTCCTGTGTGTCCTTGTCTACATGCTCCTGTGTGTTCTTGTCTTCATGCTCCTGTGTGTTCTTGTCTACATGATCCTGTGTGTTCTTGTCTTCATGCTCCTGTGTGTTCTTGTCTACATGCTCCTGTGTGTTCTTGTCTTCATGCTCCTGTGTGTTCTTGTCTTCATGCTCCTGTGTGTTCTTGTCTCTGTGCTCCTGTGTGTTATTGTCTACATGCTCCTGTGTGTTCTTGTCTTCATGCTCCTGTGTGTTCTTGTCTACATGCTCCTGTGTGTTCTTGTCTACATGCTCCTGTGTGTTCTTGTCTTCATGCTCCTGTGTGTTCTTGTCTTCATGCTCCTGTGTGTTCTTGTCTACATGCTCCTGTGTGTTCTTGTCTCTGTGCTCTTGTGTGTTCTTGTCTACATGCTCCTGTGTGTTCTTGTCTCTGTGCTCCTGTGTGTTCTTGTCTACATGCTCCTGTGTGTTCTTGTCTACATGCTCCTGTGTGTTCTTGTCTCTGTGCTCCTGTGTGTTCTTGTCTACATGCTCCTGTGTGTTCTTGTCTACATGCTCCTGTGTGTTCTTGTCTACATGCTCCTGTGTGTTCTTGTCTACATGCTCCTGTGTGTTCTTGTCTACATGCTCCTGTGTGTTCTTGTCTACATGCTCCTGTGTGTTCTGGTCGACATGCTCCTGTGTGTTCTTGTCTTCATGCTCCTGTGTGTTCTTGTCTACATGCTCCTGTGTGTTCTTGTCTACATGCTCCTGTGTGTTCTTGTCTACATGCTCCTGTGTGTTCTTGTCTACATGCTCCTGTGTGTTCTTGTCTACATGCTCCTGTGTGTTCTGGTCTACATGCTCCTGTGTGTTCTTGTCTTCATGCTCCTGTGTGTTCTTGTCTACATGCTCCTGTGTGTTCTTGTCTCTGTGCTCCTGTGTGTTCTTGTCTACATGCTCCTGTGTGTTCTTGTCTCTGTGCTCCTGTGTGTTCTTGTCTACATGCTCCTGTGTGTTCTTGTCTCTGTGCTCCTGTGTGTTCTTGTCTACATGCTCCTGTGTGTTCTTGTCTACATGCTCCTGTGTGTTCTTGTCTTCATGCTCCTGTGTGTTCTTGTCTCTGTGCTCCTGTGTGTTCTTGTCTACATGCTCCTGTGTGTTCTTGTCTTCATGCTCCTGTGTGTTCTTGACTCTGTGCTCATGTGTGTTCTTGTCTTCATGCTCCTGTGTGTTCTTGTCTTCATGCTCCTGTGTGTTCTTGTCTTCATGCTCCTGTGTGTTCTTGTCTTCATGCTCCTGTGTGTTCTTGTCTTCATGCTCCTGTGTGTTCTTGTCTTCATGCTCCTGTGTGTTCTTGTCTTCATGCTCCTGTGTGTTCTTGTCTACATGCTCCTGTGTGTTCTTGTCTACATGCTCCTGTGTGTTCTTGTCTTCATGCTCCTGTGTGTTCTTGTCTACATGCTCCTGTGTGTTCTTGTCTCTGTGCTCCTGTGTGTTCTTGTCTACATGCTCCTGTGTGTTCTTGTCTACATGCTCCTGTGTGTTCTTCTCTTCATGCTCCTGTGTGTTCTTGTCTTCATGCTCCTGTGTGTTCTTGTCTTCATGCTCCTGTGTGTTCTTGTCTTCATGCTCCTGTGTGTTCTTGTCTACATGCGCCTGTGTGTTCTTGTCTACATGCGCCTGTGTGTTCTTGTCTCTGTGCTCCTGTGTGTTCTTGTCTACATGCTCCTGTGTGTTCTTGTCTACATGCTCCTGTGTGTTCTTGTCTACATGCTCCTGTGTGTTCTTGTCTACATGCTCCTGTGTGTTCTTGTCTACATGCTCCTGTGTGTTCTTGTCTACATGCTCCTGTGTGTTCTTGTCTTCATGCTCCTGTGTGTTCTTGTCTTCATGCTCCTGTGTGTTCTTGTCTACATGCTCCTGTGTGTTCTTGTCTACATGCTCCTGTGTGTTCTTGTCTACATGCTCCTGTGTGTTCTTGTCTTCATGCTCCTGTGTGTTCTTGTCTTCATGCTCCTGTGTGTTCTTGTCTACATGCTCCTGTGTGTTCTTGTCTACATGCTCCTGTGTGTTATTGTCTACATGCTCCTGTGTGTTCTTGTCTACATGCTCCTGTGTGTTCTTGTCTACATGCTCCTGTGTGTTCTTGTCTTCATGCTCCTGTGTGTTCTTGTCTCTGTGCTCCTGTGTGTTATTGTCTACATGCTCCTGTGTGTTCTTGTCTACATGCTCCTGTGTGTTCTTGTCTACATGCTCCTGTGTGTTCTTGTCTTCATGCTCCTGTGTGTTCTTGTCTTCATGCTCCTGTGTGTCCTTGTCTACATGCTCCTGTGTGTTCTTGTCTTCATGCTCCTGTGTGTTCTTGTCTTCATGCTCCTGTGTGTTCTTGTCTACATGCTCCTGTGTGTTCTTGTCTACATGCTCCTGTGTGTTCTTGTCTTCATGCTCCTGTGTGTTATTGTCTACATGCTCCTGTGTGTTCTTGTCTCTGTGCTCCTGTGTGTTCTTGTCTACATGCTCCTGTGTGTTCTTGTCTCTGTGCTCCTGTGTGTTCTTGTCTACATGCTCCTGTGTGTTCTTGTCTCTGTGCTCCTGTGTGTTCTTGTCTACATGCTCCTGTGTGTTCTTGTCTACATGCTCCTGTGTGTTCTTGTCTTCATGCTCCTGTGTGTTCTTGTCTCTGTGTTCCTGTGTGTTCTTGTCTACATGCTCCTGTGTGTTCTTGTCTTCATGCTCCTGTGTGTTCTTGACTCTGTGCTCCTGTGTGTTCTTGTCTTCATGCTCCTGTGTGTTCTTGTCTTCATGCTCCTGTGTGTTCTTGTCTTCATGCTCCTGTGTGTTCTTGTCTTCATGCTCCTGTGTGTTCTTGTCTCTGTGCTCCTGTGTGTTCTTGTCTACATGCTCCTGTGTGTTCTTGTCTTCATGCTCCTGTGTGTTCTTGACTCTGTGCTCCTGTGTGTTCTTGTCTTCATGCTCCTGTGTGTTCTTGTCTTCATGCTCCTGTGTGTTCTTGTCTTCATGCTCCTGTGTGTTCTTGTCTTCATGCTCCTGTGTGTTCTTGTCTTCATGCTCCTGTGTGTTCTTGTCTTCATGCTCCTGTGTGTTCTTGTCTACATGCTCCTGTGTGTTCTTGTCTACATGCTCCTGTGTGTTCTTGTCTTCATGCTCCTGTGTGTTCTTGTCTACATGATCCTGTGTGTTCTTGTCTCTGTGCTCCTGTGTGTTCTTGTCTACATGCTCCTGTGTGTTCTTGTCTACATGCTCCTGTGTGTTCTTCTCTTCATGCTCCTGTGTGTTCTTGTCTTCATGCTCCTGTGTGTTCTTGTCTTCATGCTCCTGTGTGTTCTTGTCTTCATGCTCCTGTGTGTTCTTGTCTACATGCGCCTGTGTGTTCTTGTCTACATGCGCCTGTGTGTTCTTGTCTCTGTGCTCCTGTGTGTTCTTGTCTACATGCTCCTGTGTGTTCTTGTCTACATGCTCCTGTGTGTTCTTGTCTACATGCTCCTGTGTGTTCTTGTCTACATGCTCCTGTGTGTTCTTGTCTACATGCTCCTGTGTGTTCTTGTCTACATGCTCCTGTGTGTTCTTGTCTTCATGCTCCTGTGTGTTCTTGTCTTCATGCTCCTGTGTGTTCTTGTCTACATGCTCCTGTGTGTTCTTGTCTACATGCTCCTGTGTGTTCTTGTCTACATGCTCCTGTGTGTTCTTGTCTTCATGCTCCTGTGTGTTCTTGTCTTCATGCTCCTGTGTGTTCTTGTCTACATGCTCCTGTGTGTTCTTGTCTACATGCTCCTGTGTGTTATTGTCTACATGCTCCTGTGTGTTCTTGTCTACATGCTCCTGTGTGTTCTTGTCTACATGCTCCTGTGTGTTATTGTCTTCATGCTCCTGTGTGTTCTTGTCTCTGTGCTCCTGTGTGTTATTGTCTACATGCTCCTGTGTGTTCTTGTCTACATGCTCCTGTGTGTTCTTGTCTACATGCTCCTGTGTGTTCTTGTCTTCATGCTCCTGTGTGTTCTTGTCTTCATGCTCCTGTGTGTCCTTGTCTACATGCTCCTGTGTGTTCTTGTCTTCATGCTCCTGTGTGTTCTTGTCTACATGCTCCTGTGTGTTCTTGTCTTCATGCTCCTGTGTGTTCTTGTCTACATGCTCCTGTGTGTTCTTGTCTACATGCTCCTGTGTGTTCTTGTCTTCATGCTCCTGTGTGTTATTGTCTACATGCTCCTGTGTGTTCTTGTCTCTGTGCTCCTGTGTGTTCTTGTCTACATGCTCCTGTGTGTTCTTGTCTCTGTGCTCCTGTGTGTTCTTGTCTACATGCTCCTGTGTGTTCTTGTCTCTGTGCTCCTGTGTGTTCTTGTCTACATGCTCCTGTGTGTTCTTGTCTACATGCTCCTGTGTGTTCTTGTCTTCATGCTCCTGTGTGTTCTTGTCTCTGTGCTCCTGTGTGTTCTTGTCTACATGCTCCTGTGTGTTCTTGTCTTCATGCTCCTGTGTGTTCTTGACTCTGTGCTCCTGTGTGTTCTTGTCTTCATGCTCCTGTGTGTTCTTGTCTTCATGCTCCTGTGTGTTCTTGTCTTCATGCTCCTGTGTGTTCTTGTATTCATGCTCCTGTGTGTTCTTGTCTTCATGCTCCTGTGTGTTCTTGTCTTCATGCTCCTGTGTGTTCTTGTCTTCATGCTCCTGTGTGTTCTTGTCTACATGCTCCTGTGTGTTCTTGTCTACATGCTCCTGTGTGTTCTTGTCTTCATGCTCCTGTGTGTTCTTGTCTACATGCTCCTGTGTGTTCTTGTCTCTGTGCTCATGTGTGTTCTTGTCTACATGCTCCTGTGTGTTCTTCTCTTCATGCTCCTGTGTGTTCTTGTCTTCATGCTCCTGTGTGTTCTTGTCTTCATGCTCCTGTGTGTTCCTGTCTTCATGCTCCTGTGTGTTCTTGTCTTCATGCTCCTGTGTGTTCTTGTCTACATGCTCCTGTGTGTTCTTGTCTTCATGCTCCTGTGTGTTCTTGTCTCTGTGCTCCTGTGTGTTATTGTCTACATGCTCCTGTGTGTTCTTGTCTACATGCTCCTGTGTGTTCTTGTCTACATGCTCCTGTGTGTTCTTGTCTTCATGCTCCTGTGTGTTCTTGTCTTCATGCTCCTGTGTGTCCTTGTCTACATGCTCCTGTGTGTTCTTGTCTGCATGCTCCTGTGTGTTCTTGTCTACATGCTCCTGTGTGTTCTTGTCTTCATGCTCCTGTGTGTTCTTGTCTACATGCTCCTGTGTGTTCTTGTCTACATGCTCCTGTGTGTTCTTGTCTTCATGCTCCTGTGTGTTATTGTCTACATGCTCCTGTGTGTTCTTGTCTCTGTGCTCCTGTGTGTTCTTGTCTACATGCTCCTGTGTGTTCTTGTCTCTGTGCTCCTGTGTGTTCTTGTCTACATGCTCCTGTGTGTTCTTGTCTCTGTGCTCCTGTGTGTTCTTGTCTACATGCTCCTGTGTGTTCTTGTCTACATGCTCCTGTGTGTTCTTGTCTTCATGCTCCTGTGTGTTCTTGTCTCTGTGCTCCTGTGTGTTCTTGTCTACATGCTCCTGTGTGTTCTTGTCTTCATGATCCTGTGTGTTCTTGACTCTGTGCTCCTGTGTGTTCTTGTCTTCATGCTCCTGTGTGTTCTTGTCTTCATGCTCCTGTGTGTTCTTGTCTTCATGCTCCTGTGTGTTCTTGTATTCATGCTCCTGTGTGTTCTTGTCTTCATGCTCCTGTGTGTTCTTGTCTTCATGCTCCTGTGTGTTCTTGTCTTCATGCTCCTGTGTGTTCTTGTCTACATGCTCCTGTGTGTTCTTGTCTACATGCTCCTGTGTGTTCTTGTCTTCATGCTCCTGTGTGTTCTTGTCTACATGCTCCTGTGTGTTCTTGTCTCTGTGCTCATGTGTGTTCTTGTCTACATGCTCCTGTGTGTTCTTCTCTTCATGCTCCTGTGTGTTCTTGTCTTCATGCTCCTGTGTGTTCTTGTCTTCATGCTCCTGTGTGTTCCTGTCTTCATGCTCCTGTGTGTTCTTGTCTTCATGCTCCTGTGTGTTCTTGTCTACATGCTCCTGTGTGTTCTTGTCTACATGCTCCTGTGTGTTCTTGTCTCTATGCTCCTGTGTGTTCTTGTCTCTGTGCTCCTGTGTGTTCTTGTCTACATGCTCCTGTGTGTTCTTGTCTACATGCGCCTGTGTGTTCTTGTCTCTGTGCTCCTGTGTGTTCTTGTCTACATGCTCCTGTGTGTTCTTGTCTACATGCTCCTGTGTGTTCTTGTCTACATGCTCCTGTGTGTTCTTGTCTACATGCTCCTGTGTGTTCTTGTCTACATGCTCCTGTGTGTTCTTGTCTACATGCTCCTGTGTGTTTTTGTCTTCATGCTCCTGTGTGTTCTTGTCTTCATGCTCCTGTGTGTTCTTGTCTACATGCTCCTGTGTGTTCTTGTCTACATGCTCCTGTGTGTTCTTGTCTACATGCTCCTGTGTGTTCTTGTCTTCATGCTCCTGTGTGTTCTTGTCTTCATGCTCCTGTGTGTTCTTGTCTACATGCTCCTGTGTGTTCTTGTCTACATGCTCCTGTGTGTTATTGTCTACATGCTCCTGTGTGTTCTTGTCTACATGTTCCTGTGTGTTCTTGTCTACATGCTCCTGTGTGTTCTTGTCTTCATGCTCCTGTGTTCTTGTCTCTGTGCTCCTGTGTGTTATTGTCTACATGCTCCTGTGTGTTCTTGTCTACATGCTCCTGTGTGTTCTTGTCTACATGCTCCTGTGTGTTCTTGTCTTCATGCTCCTGTGTGTTCTTGTCTTCATGCTCCTGTGTGTCCTTGTCTACATGCTCCTGTGTGTTCTTGTCTTCATGCTCCTGTGTGTTCTTGTCTACATGCTCCTGTGTGTTCTTGTCTTCATGCTCCTGTGTGTTCTTGTCTACATGCTCCTGTGTGTTCTTGTCTACATGCTCCTGTGTGTTCTTGTCTTCATGCTCCTGTGTGTTATTGTCTACATGCTCCTGTGTGTTCTTGTCTCTGTGCTCCTGTGTGTTCTTGTCTACATGCTCCTGTGTGTTCTTGTCTCTGTGCTCCTGTGTGTTCTTGTCTACATGCTCCTGTGTGTTCTTGTCTCTGTGCTCCTGTGTGTTCTTGTCTACATGCTCCTGTGTGTTCTTGTCTACATGCTCCTGTGTGTTCTTGTCTTCATGCTCCTGTGTGTTCTTGTCTCTGTGCTCCTGTGTGTTCTTGTCTACATGCTCCTGTGTGTTCTTGTCTTCATGCTCCTGTGTGTTCTTGACTCTGTGCTCCTGTGTGTTCTTGTCTTCATGCTCCTGTGTGTTCTTGTCTTCATGCTCCTGTGTGTTCTTGTCTTCATGCTCCTGTGTGTTCTTGTATTCATGCTCCTGTGTGTTCTTGTCTTCATGCTCCTGTGTGTTCTTGTCTTCATGCTCCTGTGTGTTCTTGTCTTCATGCTCCTGTGTGTTCTTGTCTACATGCTCCTGTGTGTTCTTGTCTACATGCTCCTGTGTGTTCTTGTCTTCATGCTCCTGTGTGTTCTTGTCTACATGCTCCTGTGTGTTCTTGTCTCTGTGCTCATGTGTGTTCTTGTCTACATGCTCCTGTGTGTTCTTGTCTACATGCTCCTGTGTGTTCTTCTCTTCATGCTCCTGTGTGTTCTTGTCTTCATGCTCCTGTGTGTTCTTGTCTTCATGCTCCTGTGTGTTCCTGTCTTCATGCTCCTGTGTGTTCTTGTCTTCATGCTCCTGTGTGTTCTTGTCTACATGCTCCTGTGTGTTCTTGTCTACATGCTCCTGTGTGTTCTTGTCTCTGTGCTCCTGTGTGTTCTTGTCTACATGCTCCGGTGTGTTCTTGTATACATGCTCCTGTGTGTTCTTGTCTACATGCTCCTGTGTGTTCTTGTCTACATGCTCCTGTGTGTTCTTGTCTACATGCTCCTGTGTGTTCTTGTCTACATGCTCCTGTGTGTTCTTGTCTTCATGCTCCTGTGTGTTCTTGTCTTCATGCTCCTGTGTGTTCTTGTCTACATGCTCCTGTGTGTTCTTGTCTACATGCTCCTGTGTGTTCTTGTCTACATGCTCCTGTGTGTTCTTGTCTACATGCTCCTGTGTGTTCTTGTCTACATGCTCCTGTGTGTTCTTGTCTACATGCTCCTGTGTGTTCTTGTCTTCATGCTCCTGTGTGTTCTTGTCTTCATGCTCCTGTGTGTTCTTGTCTTCATGCTCCTGTGTGGTCTTGTCTACATGCTCCTGTGTGTTCTTGTCTACATGCTCCTGTGTGTTATTGTCTACATGCTCCTGTGTGTTCTTGTCTACATGCTCCTGTGTGTTCTTGTCTACATGCTCCTGTGTGTTCTTGTCTTCATGCTCCTGTGTGTTCTTGTCTTCATGCTCCTGTGTGTTCTTGTCTTCATGCTTCTGTGTGTTCTTGTCTTCATGCTCCTGTGTGTTCTTGTCTCTGTGCTCCTGTGTGTTCTTGTCTTCATGCTCCTGTGTGTTCTTGTCTACATGCTCCTGTCTGTTCTTGTCTACATGCTCCTGTGTGTTCTTGTCTTCATGCTCCTGTGTGTTCTTGTCTTCATGCTCCTGTGTGTTCTTGTCTACATGCTCCTGTGTGTTCTTGTCTTCATGCTCCTGTGTGTTCTTGTCTACATGCTCCTGTGTGTTCTTGTCTACATGCTCCTGTGTGTTCTTGTCTCTGTGCTCCTATGTGTTCTTGTCTCTGTGCTCCTGTGTGTTCTTGTCTACATGCTCCTGTGTGTTCTTGTCGTCATGCTCCTGTGTGTTCTTATCTCTGTGCTCCTGTGTGTTCTTGTCTTCATGCTCCTGTGTGTTCTTGTCTACATGCTCCTGTGTGTTCTTGTCTACATGCTCCTGTGTGTTCTTGTCTTCATGCTCCTGTGTGTTCTTGTCTTCATGCTCCTGTGTGTTCTTGTCTACATGCTCCTGTGTGTTCTTGTCTTCATGCTCCTGTGTGTTCTTGTCTACATGCTCCTGTGTGTTCTTGTCTACATGCTCCTGTGTGTTCTTGTCTACATGCTCCTGTGTGTTCTTGTCTTCATGCTCCTGTGTGTTCTTGTCTACATGCTGCTGTGTGTTCTTGTCTTCATGCTCCTGTGTGTTCTTGTCTTCATGCTCCTGTGTGTTCTTGTCTACATGCTCCTGTGTGTTCTTGTCTACATGCTCCTGTGTGTTCTTGTCTACATGCTCCTGTGTGTTCTTGTCTCTGTGCTCCTGTGTGTTCTTGTCTTCATGCTCCTGTGTGTTCTTGTCTACATGCTCCTGTGTGTTCTTGTCTTCATGCTCCTGTGTGTTCTTGTCTTCATGCTCCTGTGTGTTCTTGTCTTCATGCTCCTGTGTGTTCTTGTATACATGCTCCTGTGTGTTCTTGTCTACATGCTCCTGTGTGTTCTTGTCTACATGCTCCTGTGTGTTATTGTCTTCATGCTCCTGTGTGTTCTTGTCTACATGCTCCTGTGTGTTCTTGTCTTCATGCTCCTGTGTGTTCTTGTCTTCATGCTCCTGTGTGTTCTTGTCTACATGCTCCTGTGTGTTCTTGTCTACATGCTCCTGTGTGTTCTTGTCTCTGTGCTCCTGTGTGTTCTTGTCTTCATGCTCCTGTGTGTTCTTGTCTACATGCTCCTGTGTGTTCTTGTCTTCATGCTCCTGTGTGTTCTTGTCTTCATACTCCTGTGCGTTCTTGTCTTCATGCTCCTGTGTGTTCTTGTCTACATGCTCCTGTGTGTTCTTGTCTACATGCTCCTGTGTGTTCTTGTCTACATGCTCCTGTGTGTTCTTGTCTTCATGCTCCTGTGTGTTATTGTCTACATGCTCCTGTGTGTTCTTGTCTTCATGCTCCTGTGTGTTCTTGTCTTCATGCTCCTGTGTGTTCTTGTCTACATGCTCCTGTGTGTTCTTGTATACATGCTCCTGTGTGTTCTTGTCTTCATGCTCCTGTGTGTTCTTGTCTTCATGCTCCTGTGTGTTCTTGTCTACATGCTCCTGTGTGTTCTTGTCTCTGTGCTCCTGTGTGTTCTTGTCTCTGTGCTCCTGTGTGTTCTTGTCTCTGTGCTCCTGTATGTTCTTGTCTACATGCTCCTGTGTGTTCTTGTCTTCATGCTCCTGTGTGTTCTTGTCTTCATGCTCCTGTGTGTTCTTGTCTACATGCTCCTGTGTGTTCTTGTCTTCATGCTCCTGTGTGTTCTTGTCTTCATGCTCCTGTGTGTTATTGTCTTCATGCTCCTGTGTGTTCTTGTCTCTGTGCTCCTGTGTGTTCTTGTCTCTGTGCTCCTGTGTGTTATTGTCTCTGTGCTCCTGTGTGTTCTTGTCTCTGTGCTCCTGTGTGTTCTTGTCTTCATGCTCCTGTGTGTTATTGTCTTCATGCTCCTGTGTGTTCTTGTCTCCATGCTACTGTGTGTTCTTGTCTTCATGCTCATGTGTGTTCTTGTCTTCATGCTCCTGTGTGTTCTTGTCTCTGTGCTCCTGTGTGTTCTTGTCTACATGCTCTTGTGTGTTCTTGTCTACATGCGCCTGTGTGTTCTTGTCTTCATGCTCCTGTGTGTTCTTGTCTTCATGCTCCTGTGTGTTCTTGTCTACATGCTCCTGTGTGTTCTTGTCTACATGCTCCTGTGTGTTCTTGTCTACATGCTCCTGTGTGTTCTTGTCTACATGCTCCTGTGTGTTCTTGTCTGCATGCTCCTGTGTGTTCTTGTCTTCATGCTCCTGTGTGTTCTTGTCTTCATGCTCCTGTGTGTTCTTGTCTACATGCTCCTGTGTGTTCTTGTCTACATGCTCCTGTGTGTTCTTGTCTACATGCTCCTGTGTGTTCTTGTCTACATGCTCCTGTGTGTTCTTGTCTACATGCTCCTGTGTGTTCTTGTCTACATGCTCCTGTGTGTTCTTGTCTCTGTGCTCCTGTGTGTTCTTGTCTTCATGCTCCTGTGTGTTCTTGTCTTCATGCTCCTGTGTGTTCTTGTCTACATGCTCCTGTGTGTTCTTGTCTTCATGCTCCTGTGTGTTCTTGTCTACATGCTCCTGTGTGTCCTTGTCTACATGCTCATGTGTGTTCTTGTCGACATGCTCCTGTGTGTTCTTGTCTTCATGCTACTATGTGTTCTTGTCTTCATGTTCCTGTGTGTTCTTGTCTTCATGCTCCTGTGTGTTCTTGTCTACATGCTCCTGTGTGTTCTTGTCTTCATGCTCCTGTGTGTTCTTGTCTTCATGCTCCTGTGTGTTCTTGTCTCTGTGCTCCTGTGTGTTATTGTCTACATGCTCCTGTGTGTTCTTGTCTTCATGCTCCTGTGTGTTCTTGTCTTCATGCTCCTGTGTGTTCTTGTCTTCATGCTCCTGTGTGTTCTTGTCTACATGCTCCTGTGTGTTCTTGTCTCTGTGCTCTTGTGTGTTCTTGTCTACATGCTCCTGTGTGTTCTTGTCTCTGTGCTCCTGTGTGTTCTTGTCTACATGCTCCTGTGTGTTCTTGTCTACATGCTCCTGTGTGTTCTTGTCTCTGTGCTCCTGTGTGTTCTTGTCTACATGCTCCTGTGTGTTCTTGTCTACATGCTCCTGTGTGTTCTTGTCTACATGCTCCTGTGTGTTCTTGTCTACATGCTCCTGTGTGTTCTTGTCTACATGCTCCTGTGTGTTCTTGTCTTCATGCTCCTGTGTGTTCTTGTCTTCATGCTCCTGTGTGTTCTTGTCTACATGCGCCTGTGTGTTCTTGTCTACATGCGCCTGTGTGTTCTTGTCTCTGTGCTCCTGTGTGTTCTTGTCTACATGCTCCTGTGTGTTCTTGTCTACATGCTCCTGTGTGTTCTTGTCTTCATGCTCCTGTGTGTTCTTGTCTACATGCTCCTGTGTGTTCTTGTCTACATGCTCCTGTGTGTTCTTGTCTACATGCTCCTGTGTGTTCTTGTCTACATGCTCCTGTGTGTTCTTGTCTACATGCTCCTGTGTGTTCTTGTCTTCATGCTCCTGTGTGTTCTTGTCTTCATGCTCCTGTGTGTTCTTGTCTACATGCTCCTGTGTGTTCTTGTCTACATGCTCCTGTGTGTTCTTGTCTACATGCTCCTGTGTGTTCTTGTCTTCATGCTCCTGTGTGTTCTTGTCTTCATGCTCCTGTGTGTTCTTGTCTACATGCTCCTGTGTGTTCTTGTCTACATGCTCCTGTGTGTTATTGTCTACATGCTCCTGTGTGTTCTTGTCTACATGCTCCTGTGTGTTCTTGTCTACATGCTCCTGTGTGTTCTTGTCTTCATGCTCCTGTGTGTTCTTGTCTCTGTGCTCCTGTGTGTTCTTGTCTACATGCTCCTGTGTGTTCTTGTCTACATGCTCCTGTGTGTTCTTGTCTACATGCTCCTGTGTGTTCTTGTCTTCATGACCTGTGTGTTCTTGTCTTCATGCTCCTGTGTGTCCTTGTCTACATGCTCCTGTGTGTTCTTGTCTTAATGCTCCTGTGTGTTCTTGTCTACATGATCCTGTGTGTTCTTGTCTTCATGCTCCTGTGTGTTATTGTCTACATGCTCCTGTGTGTTCTTGTCTTCATGCTCCTGTGTGTTCTTGTCTTCATGCTCCTGTGTGTTCTTGTCTCTGTGCTCCTGTGTGTTATTGTCTACATGCTCCTGTGTGTTCTTGTCTTCATGCTCCTGTGTGTTCTTGTCTACATGCTCCTGTGTGTTCTTGTCTACATGCTCCTGTGTGTTCTTGTCTTCATGCTCCTGTGTGTTCTTGTCTTCATGCTCCTGTGTGTTCTTGTCTACATGCTCCTGTGTGTTCTTGTCTCTGTGCTCTTGTGTGTTCTTGTCTACATGCTCCTGTGTGTTCTTGTCTCTGTGCTCCTGTGTGTTCTTGTCTACATGCTCCTGTGTGTTCTTGTCTACATGCTCCTGTGTGTTCTTGTCTCTGTGCTCCTGTGTGTTCTTGTCTACATGCTCCTGTGTGTTCTTGTCTACATGCTCCTGTGTGTTCTTGTCTACATGCTCCTGTGTGTTCTTGTCTACATGCTCCTGTGTGTTCTTGTCTACATGCTCCTGTGTGTTCTTGTCTACATGCTCCTGTGTGTTCTGGTCTACATGCTCCTGTGTGTTCTTGTCTTCATGCTCCTGTGTGTTCTTGTCTACATGCTCCTGTGTGTTCTTGTCTCTGTGCTCCTGTGTGTTCTTGTCTACATGCTCCTGTGTGTTCTTGTCTCTGTGCTCCTGTGTGTTCTTGTCTACATGCTCCTGTGTGTTCTTGTCTCTGTGCTCCTGTGTGTTCTTGTCTACATGCTCCTGTGTGTTCTTGTCTACATGCTCCTGTGTGTTCTTGTCTTCATGCTCCTGTGTGTTCTTGTCTCTGTGCTCCTGTGTGTTCTTGTCTACATGCTCCTGTGTGTTCTTGTCTTCATGCTCCTGTGTGTTCTTGACTCTGTGCTCATGTGTGTTCTTGTCTTCATGCTCCTGTGTGTTCTTGTCTTCATGCTCCTGTGTGTTCTTGTCTTCATGCTCCTGTGTGTTCTTGTCTTCATGCTCCTGTGTGTTCTTGTCTTCATGCTCCTGTGTGTTCTTGTCTTCATGCTCCTGTGTGTTCTTGTCTTCATGCTCCTGTGTGTTCTTGTCTACATGCTCCTGTGTGTTCTTGTCTTCATGCTCCTGTGTGTTCTTGTCTTCATGCTCCTGTGTGTTCTTGTCTACATGCTCCTGTGTGTTCTTGTCTACATGCTCCTGTGTGTTCTTGTCTTCATGCTCCTGTGTGTTCTTGTCTTCATGCTCCTGTGTGTTCTTGTCTACATGCTCCTGTGTGTTCTTGTCTCTGTGCTCTTGTGTGTTCTTGTCTACATGCTCCTGTGTGTTCTTGTCTCTGTGCTCCTGTGTGTTCTTGTCTACATGCTCCTGTGTGTTCTTGTCTACATGCTCCTGTGTGTTCTTGTCTCTGTGCTCCTGTGTGTTCTTGTCTACATGCTCCTGTGTGTTCTTGTCTACATGCTCCTGTGTGTTCTTGTCTACATGCTCCTGTGTGTTCTTGTCTACATGCTCCTGTGTGTTCTTGTCTACATGCTCCTGTGTGTTCTTGTCTACATGCTCCTGTGTGTTCTGGTCTACATGCTCCTGTGTGTTCTTGTCTTCATGCTCCTGTGTGTTCTTGTCTACATGCTCCTGTGTGTTCTTGTCTCTGTGCTCCTGTGTGTTCTTGTCTACATGCTCCTGTGTGTTCTTGTCTCTGTGCTCCTGTGTGTTCTTGTCTACATGCTCCTGTGTGTTCTTGTCTCTGTGCTCCTGTGTGTTCTTGTCTACATGCTCCTGTGTGTTCTTGTCTACATGCTCCTGTGTGTTCTTGTCTTCATGCTCCTGTGTGTTCTTGTCTCTGTGCTCCTGTGTGTTCTTGTCTACATGCTCCTGTGTGTTCTTGTCTTCATGCTCCTGTGTGTTCTTGACTCTGTGCTCATGTGTGTTCTTGTCTTCATGCTCCTGTGTGTTCTTGTCTTCATGCTCCTGTGTGTTCTTGTCTTCATGCTCCTGTGTGTTCTTGTCTTCATGCTCCTGTGTGTTCTTGTCTTCATGCTCCTGTGTGTTCTTGTCTTCATGCTCCTGTGTGTTCTTGTCTTCATGCTCCTGTGTGTTCTTGTCTACATGCTCCTGTGTGTTCTTGTCTACATGCTCCTGTGTGTTCTTGTCTTCATGCTCCTGTGTGTTCTTGTCTACATGCTCCTGTGTGTTCTTGTCTCTGTGCTCCTGTGTGTTCTTGTCTACATGCTCCTGTGTGTTCTTGTCTACATGCTCCTGTGTGTTCTTCTCTTCATGCTCCTGTGTGTTCTTGTCTTCATGCTCCTGTGTGTTCTTGTCTTCATGCTCCTGTGTGTTCTTGTCTTCATGCTCCTGTGTGTTCTTGTCTTCATGCTCCTGTGTGTTCTTGTCTACATGCGCCTGTGTGTTCTTGTCTACATGCTCCTGTGTGTTCTTGTCTCTGTGCTCCTGTGTGTTCTTGTCTACATGCTCCTGTGTGTTCTTGTCTACATGCTCCTGTGTGTTCTTGTCTACATGCTCCTGTGTGTTCTTGTCTACATGCTCCTGTGTGTTCTTGTCTACATGCTCCTGTGTGTTCTTGTCTACATGCTCCTGTGTGTTCTTGTCTTCATGCTCCTGTGTGTTCTTGTCTACATGCTCCTGTGTGTTCTTGTCTACATGCTCCTGTGTGTTCTTGTCTACATGCTCCTGTGTGTTCTTGTCTTCATGCTCCTGTGTGTTCTTGTCTTCATGCTCCTGTGTGTTCTTGTCTTCATGCTCCTGTGTGTTCTTGTCTTCATGCTCCTGTGTGTTCTTGTCTTCATGCTCCTGTGTGTTCTTGTCTTCATGCTCCTGTGTGTTCTTGTCTTCATGCTCCTGTGTGTTCTTGTCTACATGCTCCTGTGTGTTCTTGTCTACATGCTCCTGTGTGTTCTTGTCTTCATGCTCCTGTGTGTTCTTGTCTACATGCTCCTGTGTGTTCTTGTCTCTGTGCTCCTGTGTGTTCTTGTCTACATGCTCCTGTGTGTTCTTGTCTACATGCTCCTGTGTGTTCTTCTCTTCATGCTCCTGTGTGTTCTTGTCTTCATGCTCCTGTGTGTTCTTGTCTTCATGCTCCTGTGTGTTCTTGTCTTCATGCTCCTGTGTGTTCTTGTCTTCATGCTCCTGTGTGTTCTTGTCTACATGCGCCTGTGTGTTCTTGTCTACATGCTCCTGTGTGTTCTTGTCTCTGTGCTCCTGTGTGTTCTTGTCTACATGCTCCTGTGTGTTCTTGTCTACATGCTCCTGTGTGTTCTTGTCTACATGCTCCTGTGTGTTCTTGTCTACATGCTCCTGTGTGTTCTTGTCTACATGCTCCTGTGTGTTCTTGTCTACATGCTCCTGTGTGTTCTTGTCTTCATGCTCCTGTGTGTTCTTGTCTACATGCTCCTGTGTGTTCTTGTCTACATGCTCCTGTGTGTTCTTGTCTACATGCTCCTGTGTGTTCTTGTCTTCATGCTCCTGTGTGTTCTTGTCTTCATGCTCCTGTGTGTTCTTGTCTACATGCTCCTGTGTGTTCTTGTCTACATGCTCCTGTGTGTTATTGTCTAAATGCTCCTGTGTGTTCTTGTCTACATGCTCCTGTGTGTTCTTGTCTACATGCTCCTGTGTGTTCTTGTCTTCATGCTCCTGTGTGTTCTTGTCTTCATGCTCCTGTGTGTTCTTGTCTTCATGCTCCTGTGTGTTCTTGTCTTCATGCTCCTGTGTGTTCTTGTCTCTGTGCTCCTGTGTGTTCTTGTCTTCATTATCCTGTGTGTTCTTGTCTACATGCTCCTGTGTGTTCTTGTCTACATGCTCCTGTGTGTTCTTGTCTTCATGCTCCTGTGTGTTCTTGTCTTCATGCTCCTGTGTGTTCTTGTCTACATGCTTCTGTGTGTTCTTGTCTTCATGCTCCTGTGTGTTCTTGTCTACATGCTCCTGTGTGTTCTTGTCTACATGCTCCTGTGTGTTCTTGTCTCTGTGCTCCTGTGTGTTCTTGTCTCTGTGCTCCTGTGTGTTCTTGTCTACATGCTCCTGTGTGTTCTTGTCTTCATGCTCCTGTGTGTTCTTATCTCTGTGCTCCTGTGTGTTCTTGTCTTCATGCTCCTGTGTGTTCTTGTCTACATGCTCCTGTTTGTTCTTGTCTACATGCTCCTGTGTGTTCTTGTCTTCATGCTCCTGTGTGTTCTTGTCTTCATGCTCCTGTGTGTCCTTGTCTACATGCTCCTGTGTGTTCTTGTCTTCATGCTCCTGTGTGTTCTTGTCTACATGCTCCTGTGTGTTCTTGTCTTCATGCTCCTGTGTGTTCTTGTCTACATGCTCCTGTGTGTTCTTGTCTTCATGCTCCTGTGTGTTCTTGTCTACATGCTCCTGTGTGTTCTTGTCTTCATGCTCCTGTGTGTTCTTGTCTTCATGCTCCTGTGTGTTCTTGTCTACATGCTCCTTTGTGTTCTTGTCTACATGCTCCTGTGTGTTCTTGTCTACATGCTCCTGTGTGTTATTTTCTCTGTGCTCCTGTGTGTTCTTGTCTTCATGCTCCTGTGTGTTCTTGTCTACATGCTCCTGTGTGTTCTTGTCTTCATGCTCCTGTGTGTTCTTGTCTTCATGCTCCTGTGTGTTCTTGTCTTCATGCTCCTGTGTGTTCTTGTCTACATGCTCCTGTGTGTTCTTGTCTACATGCTCCTGTGTGTTCTTGTCTACATGCTCCTGTGTGTTCTTGTCTTCATGCTCCTGTGTGTTCTTGTCTACATGCTCCTGTGTGTTCTTGTCTTCATGCTCCTGTGTGTTCTTGTCTTCATGCTCCTGTGTGTTCTTGTCTACATGCTCCTGTGTGTTCTTGTCTACATGCTCCTGTGTGTTCTTGTCTTCATGCTCCTGTGTGTTCTTGTCTTCATGCTCCTGTGTGTTCTTGTCTACATGCTCTTGTGTGTTCTTGTCTCTGTGCTCCTGTGTGTTCTTGTCTCTGTGCTCCTGTGTGTTCTTGTCTCTGTGCTCCTGTATGTTCTTGTCTACATGCTCCTGTGTGTTCTTGTCTTCATGCTCCTGTGTGTTCTTGTCTTCATGCTCCTGTGTGTTCTTGTCTACATGCTCCTGTGTGTTCTTGTCTTCATGCTCCTGTGTGTTCTTGTCTACATGCTCCTGTGTGTTCTTGTCTTCATGCTCCTGTGTGTTCTTGTCTTCATGCTCCTGTGTGTTCTTGTCTACATGCTCCTGTGTGTTCTTGTCTACATGCTCCTGTGTGTTCTTGTCTTCATGCTCCTGTGTGTTCTTGTCTTCATGCTCCTGTGTGTTCTTGTCTACATGCTCCTGTGTGTTCTTGTCTCTGTGCTCCTGTGTGTTCTTGTCTCTGTGCTCCTGTGTGTTCTTGTATCTGTGCTCCTGTATGTTCTTGTCTACATGCTCATGTGTGTTCTTGTCTTCATGCTCCTGTGTGTTCTTGTCTTCATGCTCCTGTGTGTTATTGTCTACATGCTCCTGTGTGTTCTTGTCTTCATGCTCCTGTGTGTTCTTGTATTCATGCTCCTGTGTGTTATTGTCTTCATGCTCCTGTGTGTTCTTGTCTCTGTGCTCCTGTGTGTTCTTGTCTCTGTGCTCCTGTGTGTTATTGTCTCTGTGCTCCTGTGTGTTCTTGTCTCTGTGCTCCTGTGTGTTCTTGTCTTCATGCTCCTGTGTGTTATTGTCTTCATGCTCCTGTGTGTTCTTGTCTCCATGCTACTGTGTGTTCTTGTCTTCATGCTCATGTGTGTTCTTGTCTTCATGCTCCTGTGTGTTCTTGTCTCTGTGCTCCTGTGTGTTCTTGTCTACATGCTCTTGTGTGTTCTTGTCTACATGCTCCTGTGTGTTCTTGTCTTCATGCTCATGTGTGTTCTTGTCTTCATGCTCCTGTGTGTTCTTGTCTACATGCTCCTGTGTGTTCTTGTCTACATGCTCCTGTGTGTTCTTGTCTACATGCTCCTGTGTGTTCTTGTCTACATGCTCCTGTGTGTTCTTGTCTACATGCTCCTGTGTGTTCTTGTCTTCATGCTCCTGTGTGTTCTTGTATTCATGCTCCTGTGTGTTCTTGTCTACATGCTCCTGTGTGTTCTTGTCTACATGCTCCTGTGTGTTCTTGTCTACATGCTCCTGTGTGTTCTTGTCTACATGCTCCTGTGTGTTCTTGTCTACATGCTCCTGTGTGTTCTTGTCTCTGTGCTCCTGTGTGTTCTTGTCTTCATGCTCCTGTGTGTTCTTGTCTTCATGCTCCTGTGTGTTCTTGTCTACATGCTCCTGTGTGTTCTTGTCTTCATGCTCCTGTGTGTTATTGTCTACATGCTCCTGTGTGTCCTTGTCTACATGCTCCTGTGTGTTCTTGTCTACATGCTCCTGTGTGTTCTTGTCTTCATGCTCCTGTGTGTTCTTGTCTTCATGTTCCTGTGTGTTCTTGTCTTCATGCTCCTGTGTGTTCTTGTCTACATGCTCCTGTGTGTTCTTGTCTTCATGCTCCTATGTGTTCTTGTCTTCATGCTCCTGTGTGTTCTTGTCTCTGTGCTCCTGTGTGTTCTTGTCTACATGCTCCTGTGTGTTCTTGTATTCATGCTCCTGTGTGTTCTTGTCTACATGCTCCTGTGTGTTCTTGTCTACATGCTCCTGTGTGTTCTTGTCTTCATGCTCCTTTGTGTTCTTGTCTTCATGCTCCTGTGTGTTCTTGTCTACATAATCCTGTGTGTTCTTGTCTCTGTGCTCTTGTGTGTTCTTGTCTACATGCTCCTGTGTGTTCTTGTCTCTGTGCTCCTGTGTGTTCTTGTCTACATGCTCCTGTGTGTTCTTGTCTACATGCTCCTGTGTGTTTTTGTCTCTGTGCTCCTGTGTGTTCTTGTCTACATGCTCCTGTGTGTTCTTGTCTACATGCTCCTGTGTGTTCTTGTCTACATGCTCCTGTGTGTTCTTGTCTACATGCTCCTGTGTGTTCTTGTCTACATGCTCCTGTGTGTTCTTGTCTACATGCTCCTGTGTGTTCTGGTCTACATGCTCCTGTGTGTTCTTGTCTCCATGCTCCTGTGTGTTATTGTCTACATGCTCCTGTGTGTTCTTGTCTCTGTGCTCCTGTGTGTTCTTGTCTACATGCTCCTGTGTGTTCTTGTCTCTGTGCTCCTGTGTGTTCTTGTCTACATGCTCCTGTGTGTTCTTGTCTCTGTGCTCCTGTGTGTTCTTGTCTACATGCTCCTGTGTGTTCTTGTCTACATGCTCCTGTGTGTTCTTGTCTTCATGCTCCTGTGTGTTCTTGTCTCTGTGCTCCTGTGTGTTCTTGTCTACATGCTCCTGTGTGTTCTTGTCTTCATGCTCCTGTGTGTTCTTGACTCTGTGCTCATGTGTGTTCTTGTCTTCATGCTCCTGTGTGTTCTTGTCTTCATGCTCCTGTGTGTTCTTGTCTTCATGCTCCTGTGTGTTCTTGTCTTCATGCTCCTGTGTGTTCTTGTCTTCATGCTCCTGTGTGTTCTTGTCTTCATGCTCCTGTGTGTTCTTGTCTTCATGCTCCTGTGTGTTCTTGTCTACATGCTCCTGTGTGTTCTTGTCTACATGCTCCTGTGTGTTCTTGTCTTCATGCTCCTGTGTGTTCTTGTCTACATGCTCCTGTGTGTTCTTGTCTCTGTGCTCCTGTGTGTTCTTGTCTACATGCTCCTGTGTGTTCTTGTCTACATGCTCCTGTGTGTTCTTCTCTTCATGCTCCTGTGTGTTCTTGTCTTCATGCTCCTGTGTGTTCTTGTCTTCATGCTCCTGTGTGTTCTTGTCTTCATGCTCCTGTGTGTTCTTGTCTTCATGCTCCTGTGTGTTCTTGTCTACATGCTCCTGTGTGTTCTTGTCTCTGTGCTCTTGTGTGTTCTTGTCTACATGCTCCTGTGTGTTCTTGTCACTGTGCTCCTGTGTGTTCTTGTCTACATGCTCCTGTGTGTTCTTGTCTACATGCTCCTGTGTGTTCTTGTCTTCATGCTCCTGTGTGTTCTTGTCTCTGTGCTCCTGTGTGTTCTTGTCTTCATGCTCCTGTGTGTTCTTGTCTACATGCTCCTGTGTGTTCTTGTCTTCATGCTCCTGTGTGTTCTTGTCTACATGCTCCTGTGTGTTCTTGTCTCTGTGCTCCTGTGTGTTCTTGTCTACATGCTCCTGTGTGTTATTGTCTACATGCTCATGTGTGTTCTTGTCTTCATGCTCCTGTGTGTTCTTGTCTTCATGCTCCTGTGTGTTCTTGTCTTCATGCTCCTGTGTGTTCTTGTCTTCATGCTCCTGTGTGTTCTTGTCTCTGTGCTCCTGTGTGTTCTTGTCTTCATGCTCATGTGTGTTCTTGTCTACATGCTCCTGTGTGTTCTTGTCTTCATGCTCCTGTGTGTTCTTGTCTTCATGCTCCTGTGTGTTCTTGTCTACATGCTCCTGTGTGTTCTTGTCTACATGCTCCTGTGTGTTCTTGTCTACATGCTCCTGTGTGTTCTTGTCTACATGCTCCTGTGTGTTCTGGTCTACATGCTCCTGTGTGTTCTTGTCTTCATGCTCCTGTGTGTTATTGTCTACATGCTCCTGTGTGTTCTTGTCTCTGTGCTCCTGTGTGTTCTTGTCTACATGCTCCTGTGTGTTCTTGTCTCTGTGCTCCTGTGTGTTCTTGTCTACATGCTCCTGTGTGTTCTTGTCTCTGTGCTCCTGTGTGTTCTTGTCTACATGCTCCTGTGTGTTCTTGTCTACATGCTCCTGTGTGTTCTTGTCTTCATGCTCCTGTGTGTTCTTGTCTCTGTGCTCCTGTGTGTTCTTGTCTACATGCTCCTGTGTGTTCTTGTCTTCATGCTCCTGTGTGTTCTTGACTCTGTGCTCATGTGTGTTCTTGTCTTCATGCTCCTGTGTGTTCTTGTCTTCATGCTCCTGTGTGTTCTTGTCTTCATGCTCCTGTGTGTTCTTGTCTTCATGCTCCTGTGTGTTCTTGTCTTCATGCTCCTGTGTGTTCTTGTCTTCATGCTCCTGTGTGTTCTTGTCTTCATGCTCCTGTGTGTTCTTGTCTACATGCTCCTGTGTGTTCTTGTCTACATGCTCCTGTGTGTTCTTGTCTTCATGCTCCTGTGTGTTCTTGTCTACATGCTCCTGTGTGTTCTTGTCTCTGTGCTCCTGTGTGTTCTTGTCTACATGCTCCTGTGTGTTCTTGTCTACATGCTCCTGTGTGTTCTTCTCTTCATGCTCCTGTGTGTTCTTGTCTTCATGCTCCTGTGTGTTCTTGTCTTCATGCTCCTGTGTGTTCTTGTCTTCATGCTCCTGTGTGTTCTTGTCTTCATGCTCCTGTGTGTTCTTGTCTACATGCTCCTGTGTGTTCTTGTCTCTGTGCTCTTGTGTGTTCTTGTCTACATGCTCCTGTGTGTTCTTGTCACTGTGCTCCTGTGTGTTCTTGTCTACATGCTCCTGTGTGTTCTTGTCTACATGCTCCTGTGTGTTCTTGTCTCTGTGCTCCTGTGTGTTCTTGTCTACATGCTCCTGTGTGTTCTTGTCTACATGCTCCTGTGTGTTCTTGTCTACATGCTCCTGTGTGTTCTTGTCTACATGCTCCTGTGTGTTCTTGTCTACATGCTCCTGTGTGTTCTTGTCTACATGCTCCTGTGTGTTCTGGTCTACATGCTCCTGTGTGTTCTTGTCTTCATGCTCCTGTGTGTTCTTGTCTACATGCTCCTGTGTGTTCTTGTCTCTGTGCTCCTGTGTGTTCTTGTCTACATGCTCCTGTGTGTTCTTGTCTCTGTGCTCCTGTGTGTTCTTGTCTACATGCTCCTGTGTGTTCTTGTCTCTGTGCTCCTGTGTGTTCTTGTCTACATGCTCCTGTGTGTTCTTGTCTACATGCTCCTGTGTGTTCTTGTCTTCATGCTCCTGTGTGTTCTTGTCTCTGTGCTCCTGTGTGTTCTTGTCTACATGCTCCTGTGTGTTCTTGTCTTCATGCTCCTGTGTGTTCTTGACTCTGTGCTCATGTGTGTTCTTGTCTTCATGCTCCTGTGTGTTCTTGTCTTCATGCTCCTGTGTGTTCTTGTCTTCATGCTCCTGTGTGTTCTTGTCTTCATGCTCCTGTGTGTTCTTGTCTTCATGCTCCTGTGTGTTCTTGTCTTCATGCTCCTGTGTGTTCTTGTCTTCATGCTCCTGTGTGTTCTTGTCTACATGCTCCTGTGTGTTCTTGTCTACATGCTCCTGTGTGTTCTTGTCTTCATGCTCCTGTGTGTTCTTGTCTACATGCTCCTGTGTGTTCTTGTCTCTGTGCTCCTGTGTGTTCTTGTCTACATGCTCCTGTGTGTTCTTGTCTACATGCTCCTGTGTGTTCTTCTCTTCATGCTCCTGTGTGTTCTTGTCTTCATGCTCCTGTGTGTTCTTGTCTTCATGCTCCTGTGTGTTCTTGTCTTCATGCTCCTGTGTGTTCTTGTCTTCATGCTCCTGTGTGTTCTTGTCTACATGCGCCTGTGTGTTCTTGTCTACATGCTCCTGTGTGTTCTTGTCTCTGTGCTCCTGTGTGTTCTTGTCTACATGCTCCTGTGTGTTCTTGTCTACATGCTCCTGTGTGTTCTTGTCTACATGCTCCTGTGTGTTCTTGTCTACATGCTCCTGTGTGTTCTTGTCTACATGCTCCTGTGTGTTCTTGTCTACATGCTCCTGTGTGTTCTTGTCTTCATGCTCCTGTGTGTTCTTGTCTACATGCTCCTGTGTGTTCTTGTCTACATGCTCCTGTGTGTTCTTGTCTACATGCTCCTGTGTGTTCTTGTCTTCATGCTCCTGTGTGTTCTTGTCTTCATGCTCCTGTGTGTTCTTGTCTACATGCTCCTGTGTGTTCTTGTCTACATGCTCCTGTGTGTTATTGTCTAAATGCTCCTGTGTGTTCTTGTCTACATGCTCCTGTGTGTTCTTGTCTACATGCTCCTGTGTGTTCTTGTCTTCATGCTCCTGTGTGTTCTTGTCTTCATGCTCCTGTGTGTTCTTGTCTTCATGCTCCTGTGTGTTCTTGTCTTCATGCTCCTGTGTGTTCTTGTCTCTGTGCTCCTGTGTGTTCTTGTCTTCATTCTCCTGTGTGTTCTTGTCTACATGCTCCTGTGTGTTCTTGTCTACATGCTCCTGTGTGTTCTTGTCTTCATGCTCCTGTGTGTTCTTGTCTTCATGCTCCTGTGTGTTCTTGTCTACATGCTTCTGTGTGTTCTTGTCTTCATGCTCCTGTGTGTTCTTGTCTACATGCTCCTGTGTGTTCTTGTCTACATGCTCCTGTGTGTTCTTGTCTCTGTGCTCCTGTGTGTTCTTGTCTCTGTGCTCCTGTGTGTTCTTGTCTACATGCTCCTGTGTGTTCTTGTCTTCATGCTCCTGTGTGTTCTTATCTCTGTGCTCCTGTGTGTTCTTGTCTTCATGCTCCTGTGTGTTCTTGTCTACATGCTCCTGTTTGTTCTTGTCTACATGCTCCTGTGTGTTCTTGTCTTCATGCTCCTGTGTGTTCTTGTCTTCATGCTCCTGTGTGTCCTTGTCTACATGCTCCTGTGTGTTCTTGTCTTCATGCTCCTGTGTGTTCTTGTCTACATGCTCCTGTGTGTTCTTGTCTTCATGCTCCTGTGTGTTCTTGTCTACATGCTCCTGTGTGTTCTTGTCTTCATGCTCATGTGTGTTCTTGTCTACATGCTCCTGTGTGTTCTTGTCTTCATGCTCCTGTGTGTTCTTGTCTTCATGCTCCTGTGTGTTCTTGTCTACATGCTCCTTTGTGTTCTTGTCTACATGCTCCTGTGTGTTCTTGTCTACATGCTCCTGTGTGTTATTTTATCTGTGCTCCTGTGTGTTCTTGTCTTCATGCTCCTGTGTGTTCTTGTCTACATGCTCCTGTGTGTTCTTGTCTTCATGCTCCTGTGTGTTCTTGTCTTCATGCTCCTGTGTGTTCTTGTCTTCATGCTCCTGTGTGTTCTTGTCTACATGCTCCTGTGTGTTCTTGTCTACATGCTCCTGTGTGTTCTTGTCTACATGCTCCTGTGTGTTCTTGTCTTCATGCTCCTGTGTGTTCTTGTCTACATGCTCCTGTGTGTTCTTGTCTTCATGCTCCTGTGTGTTCTTGTCTTCATGCTCCTGTGTGTTCTTGTCTACATGCTCCTGTGTGTTCTTGTCTACATGCTCCTGTGTGTTCTTGTCTTCATGCTCCTGTGTGTTCTTGTCTTCATGCTCCTGTGTGTTCTTGTCTACATGCTCTTGTGTGTTCTTGTCTCTGTGCTCCTGTGTGTTCTTGTCTCTGTGCTCCTGTGTGTTCTTGTCTCTGTGCTCCTGTATGTTCTTGTCTACATGCTCCTGTGTGTTCTTGTCTTCATGCTCCTGTGTGTTCTTGTCTTCATGCTCCTGTGTGTTCTTGTCTACATGCTCCTGTGTGTTCTTGTCTTCATGCTCCTGTGTGTTCTTGTCTACATGCTCCTGTGTGTTCTTGTCTTCATGCTCCTGTGTGTTCTTGTCTTCATGCTCCTGTGTGTTCTTGTCTACATGCTCCTGTGTGTTCTTGTCTACATGCTCCTGTGTGTTCTTGTCTTCATGCTCCTGTGTGTTCTTGTCTTCATGCTCCTGTGTGTTCTTGTCTACATGCTCCTGTGTGTTCTTGTCTCTGTGCTCCTGTGTGTTCTTGTCTCTGTGCTCCTGTGTGTTCTTGTCTCTGTGCTCCTGTATGTTCTTGTCTACATGCTCCTGTGTGTTATTGTCTTCATGCTCCTGTGTGTTCTTGTCTTCATGCTCCTGTGTGTTATTGTCTACATGCTCCTGTGTGTTCTTGTCTGCATGCTCCTGTGTGTTCTTGTCTTCATGCTCCTGTGTGTTATTGTCTTCATGCTCCTGTGTGTTCTTGTCTCTGTGCTCCTGTGTGTTCTTGTCTCTGTGCTCCTGTGTGTTATTGTCTCTGTGCTCCTGTGTGTTCTTGTCTCTGTGCTCCTGTGTGTTCTTGTCTTCATGCTCCTGTGTGTTATTGTCTTCATGCTCCTGTGTGTTCTTGTCTCCATGCTACTGTGTGTTCTTGTCTTCATGCTCATGTGTGTTCTTGTCTTCATGCTCCTGTGTGTTCTTGTCTCTGTGCTCCTGTGTGTTCTTGTCTACATGCTCTTGTGTGTTCTTGTCTACATGCTCCTGTGTGTTCTTGTCTTCATGCTCATGTGTGTTCTTGTCTTCATGCTCCTGTGTGTTCTTGTCTACATGCTCCTGTGTGTTCTTGTCTACATGCTCCTGTGTGTTCTTGTCTACATGCTCCTGTGTGTTCTTGTCTACATGCTCCTGTGTGTTCTTGTCTACATGCTCCTGTGTGTTCTTGTCTTCATGCTCCTGTGTGTTCTTGTATTCATGCTCCTGTGTGTTCTTGTCTACATGCTCCTGTGTGTTCTTGTCTACATGCTCCTGTGTGTTCTTGTCTACATGCTCCTGTGTGTTCTTGTCTACATGCTCCTGTGTGTTCTTGTCTACATGCTCCTGTGTGTTCTTGTCTCTGTGCTCCTGTGTGTTCTTGTCTTCATGCTCCTGTGTGTTCTTGTCTTCATGCTCCTGTGTGTTCTTGTCTACATGCTCCTGTGTGTTCTTGTCTTCATGCTCCTGTGTGTTATTGTCTACATGCTCCTGTGTGTCCTTGTCTACATGCTCCTGTGTGTTCTTGTCTACATGCTCCTGTGTGTTCTTGTCTTCATGCTCCTGTGTGTTCTTGTCTTCATGTTCCTGTGTGTTCTTGTCTTCATGCTCCTGTGTGTTCTTGTCTACATGCTCCTGTGTGTTCTTGTCTTCATGCTCCTGTGTGTTCTTGTCTTCATGCTCCTGTGTGTTCTTGTCTCTGTGCTCCTGTGTGTTCTTGTCTACATGCTCCTGTGTGTTCTTGTCTTCATGCTCCTGTGTGTTCTTGTCTACATGCTCCTGTGTGTTCTTGTCTACATGCTCCTGTGTGTTCTTGTCTTCATGCTCCTGTGTGTTCTTGTCTTCATGCTCCTGTGTGTTCTTGTCTACATAATCCTGTGTGTTCTTGTCTCTGTGCTCTTGTGTGTTCTTGTCTACATGCTCCTGTGTGTTCTTGTCTCTGTGCTCCTGTGTGTTATTGTCTACATGCTCCTGTGTGTTCTTGTCTCTGTGCTCCTGTGTGTTCTTGTCTACATGCTCCTGTGTGTTCTTGTCTCTGTGCTCCTGTGTGTTCTTGTCTACATGCTCCTGTGTGTTCTTGTCTCTGTGCTCCTGTGTGTTCTTGTCTACATGCTCCTGTGTGTTCTTGTCTACATGCTCCTGTGTGTTCTTGTCTTCATGCTCCTGTGTGTTCTTGTCTCTGTGCTCCTGTGTGTTCTTGTCTACATGCTCCTGTGTGTTCTTGTCTTCATGCTCCTGTGTGTTCTTGACTCTGTGCTCATGTGTGTTCTTGTCTTCATGCTCCTGTGTGTTCTTGTCTTCATGCTCCTGTGTGTTCTTGTCTTCATGCTCCTGTGTGTTCTTGTCTTCATGCTCCTGTGTGTTCTTGTCTTCATGCTCCTGTGTGTTCTTGTCTTCATGCTCCTGTGTGTTCTTGTCTTCATGCTCCTGTGTGTTCTTGTCTACATGCTCCTGTGTGTTCTTGTCTACATGCTCCTGTGTGTTCTTGTCTTCATGCTCCTGTGTGTTCTTGTCTACATGCTCCTGTGTGTTCTTGTCTCTGTGCTCCTGTGTGTTCTTGTCTACATGCTCCTGTGTGTTCTTGTCTACATGCTCCTGTGTGTTCTTCTCTTCATGATCCTGTGTGTTCTTGTCTTCATGCTCCTGTGTGTTCTTGTCTTCATGCTCCTGTGTGTTCTTGTCTTCATGCTCCTGTGTGTTCTTGTCTTCATGCTCCTGTGTGTTCTTGTCTACATGCTCCTGTGTGTTCTTGTCTACATGCTCCTGTGTGTTCTTGTCTCTGTGCTCCTGTGTGTTCTTGTCTACATGCTCCTGTGTGTTCTTGTCTACATGCTCCTGTGTGTTCTTGTCTACATGCTCCTGTGTGTTCTTGTCTACATGCTCCTGTGTGTTCTTGTCTACATGCTCCTGTGTGTTATTGTCTACATGCTCCTGTGTGTTTTTGTCTACATGCTCCTGTGTGTTCTTGTCTCTGTGCTCCTGTGTGTTCTTGTCTACATGCTCCGGTGTATTCTTGTCTACATGCTCCTGTGTGTTCTTGTCTACATGCTCCTGTGTGTTCTTGTCTACATGCTCCTGTGTGTTCTTGTCTACATGCTCCTGTGTGTTCTTGTCTACATGCTCCTGTGTGTTCTTGTCTTCATGCTCCTGTGTGTTCTTGTCTTCATGCTCCTGTGTGTTCTTGTCTACATGCTCCTGTGTGTTCTTGTCTACATGCTCCTGTGTGTTCTTGTCTACATGCTCCTGTGTGTTCTTGTCTTCATGCTCCTGTGTGTTCTTGTCTTCATGCTCCTGTGTGTTCTTGTCTACATGCTCCTGTGTGTTCTTGTCTACATGTTCCTGTGTGTTATTGTCTACATGCTCCTGTGTGTTCTTGTCTACATGCTCCTGTGTGTTCTTGTCTACATGCTCCTGTGTGTTCTTGTCTTCATGCTCCTGTGTGTTCTTGTCTTCATGCTCCTGTGTGTTCTTGTCTTCATGCTCCTGTGTGTTCTTGTCTCTGTGCTCCTGTGTGTTCTTGTCTTCATGCTCCTGTGTGTTCTTGTCTTCATGCTCCTGTGTGTTCTTGTCTTCATGCTCCTGTGTGTTCTTGTCTACATGCTCCTGTGTGTTCTTGTCTACATGCTCCTGTGTGTTCTTGTCTACATGCTCCTGTGTGTTCTTGTCTTCATGCTCCTGTGTGTTCTTGTCTTCATGCTCCTGTGTGTTCTTGTCTACATGCTCATGTGTGTTCTTGTCTACATGCTCCTGTGTGTTATTGTCTACATGCTCCTGTGTGTTCTTGTCTACATGCTCCTGTGTGTTCTTGTCTACATGCTCCTGTGTGTTCTTGTCTTCATGCTCCTGTGTGTTCTTGTCTTCATGCTCCTGTGTGTTCTTGTCTTCATGCTCCTGTGTGTTCTTGTCTTCATGCTCCTGTGTGTTCTTGTCTCTGTGCTCCTGTGTGTTCTTGTCTTCATGCTCCTGTGTGTTCTTGTCTACATGCTCCTGTGTGTTCTTGTCTTCATGCTCCTGTGTGTTCTTGTCTTCATGCTCCTGTGTGTTCTTGTCTACATGCTCCTGTGTGTTCTTGTCTTCATGCTCCTGTGTGTTCTTGTCTACATGCTCCTGTGTGTTCTTGTCTCTGTGCTCCTGTGTGTTCTTGTCTCTGTGCTCCTGTGTGTTCTTGTCTACATGCTCCTGTGTGTTCTTGTCTTCATGCTCCTGTGTGTTCTTATCTCTGTGCTCCTGTGTGTTCTTGTCTTCATGCTCCTGTGTGTTCTTGTCTACATGCTCCTGTGTGTTCTTGTCTACATGCTCCTGTGTGTTCTTGTCTTCATGCTCCTGTGTGTTCTTGTCTTCATGCTCCTGTGTGTTCTTGTCTACATGCTCCTGTGTGTTCTTGTCTTCATGCTCCTGTGTGTTCTTGTCTACATGCTCCTGTGTGTTCTTGTCTTCATGCTCCTGTGTGTTCTTGTCTACATGCTCCTGTGTGTTCTTGTCTTCATGCTCCTGTGTGTTCTTGTCTACATGCTCCTGTGTGTTCTTGTCTTCATGCTCCTGTGTGTTCTTGTCTTCATGCTCCTGTGTGTTCTTGTCTACATGCTCCTGTGTGTTCTTGTCTACATGCTCCTGTGTGTTCTTGTCTACATGCTCCTGTGTGTTCTTGTCTCTGTGCTCCTGTGTGTTCTTGTCTCTGTGCTCCTGTGTGTTCTTGTCTACATGCTCCTGTGTGTTCTTGTCTTCATGCTCCTGTGTGTTCTTATCTCTGTGCTCCTGTGTGTTCTTGTCTTCATGCTCCTGTGTGTTCTTGTCTACATGCTCCTGTGTGTTCTTGTCTACATGCTCCTGTGTGTTCTTGTCTTCATGCTCCTGTGTGTTCTTGTCTTCATGCTCCTGTGTGTTCTTGTCTACATGCTCCTGTGTGTTCTTGTCTTCATGCTCCTGTGTGTTCTTGTCTACATGCTCCTGTGTGTTCTTGTCTTCATGCTCCTGTGTGTTCTTGTCTACATGCTCCTGTGTGTTCTTGTCTTCATGCTCCTGTGTGTTCTTGTCTACATGCTCCTGTGTGTTCTTGTCTTCATGCTCCTGTGTGTTCTTGTCTTCATGCTCCTGTGTGTTCTTGTCTACATGCTCCTGTGTGTTCTTGTCTACATGCTCCTGTGTGTTCTTGTCTACATGCTCCTGTGTGTTCTTGTCTCTGTGCTCCTGTGTGTTCTTGTCTTCATGCTCCTGTGTGTTCTTATCTCTGTGCTCCTGTGTGTTCTTGTCTTCATGCTCCTGTGTGTTCTTGTCTACATGCTCCTGTGTGTTCTTGTCTACATGCTCCTGTGTGTTCTTGTCTTCATGCTCCTGTGTGTTGTGGTCTTCATGCTCCTGTACGTTCTTGTCTACATGCTCCTGTGTGTTCTTGTCTTCATGCTCCTGTGTGTTCTTGTCTACATGCTCCTGTGTGTTCTTGTCTTCATGCTCCTGTGTGTTCTTGTCTACATGCTCCTGTGTGTTCTTGTCTTCATGCTCCTGTGTGTTCTTGTCTACATGCTCCTGTGTGTTCTTGTCTTCATGCTCATGTGTGTTCTTGTCTTCATGCTCCTGTGTGTTCTTGTCTACATGCTCCTGTGTGTTCTTGTCTACATGCTCCTGTGTGTTCTTGTCTACATGCTCCTGTGTGTTCTTGTCTCTGTGCTCCTGTGTGTTCTTGTCTCTGTGCTCCTGTGTGTTCTTGTCTACATGCTCCTGTGTGTTCTTGTCTTCATGCTCCTGTGTGTTCTTATCTCTGTGCTCCTGTGTGTTCTTGTCTTCATGCTCCTGTGTGTTCTTGTCTACATGCTCCTGTGTGTTCTTGTCTACATGCTCATGTGTGTTCTTGTCTTCATGCTCCTGTGTGTTCTTGTCTTCATGCTCCTGTGTGTTCTTGTCTACATGCTCCTGTGTGTTCTTGTCTTCATGCTCCTGTGTGTTCTTGTCTACATGCTCCTGTGTGTTCTTGTCTTCATGCTCCTGTGTGTTCTTGTCTACATGCTCCTGTGTGTTCTTGTCTTCATGCTCCTGTGTGTTCTTGTCTACATGCTCCTGTGTGTTCTTGTCTTCATGCTCCTGTGTGTTCTTGTCTTCATGCTCCTGTGTGTTCTTGTCTACATGCTCCTGTGTGTTCTTGTCTACATGCTCCTGTGTGTTCTTGTCTACATGCTCCTGTGTGTTCTTGTCTCTGTGCTCCTGTGTGTTCTTGTCTTCATGCTCCTGTGTGTTCTTGTCTACATGCTCCTGTGTGTTCTTGTCTTCATGCTCCTGTGTGTTCTTGTCTTCATGCTCCTGTGTGTTCTTGTCTTCATGCTCCTGTGTGTTCTTGTCTACATGCTCCTGTGTGTTCTTGTCTACATGCTCCTGTGTGTTCTTGTCTACATGCTCCTGTGTGTTCTTGTCTTCATGCTCCTGTGTGTTCTTGTCTACATGCTCCTGTGTGTTCTTGTCTTCATGCTCCTGTGTGTTCTTGTCTTCATGCTCCTGTGTGTTCTTGTCTACATGCTCCTGTGTGTTCTTGTCTACATGCTCCTGTGTGTTCTTGTCTTCATGCTCCTGTGTGTTCTTGTCTTCATGCTCCTGTGTGTTCTTGTCTACATGCTCCTGTGTGTTCTTGTCTACATGCTCCTGTGTGTTCTTGTCTACATGCTCCTGTGTGTTCTTGTCTTCATGCTCCTGTGTGTTCTTGTCTTCATGCTCCTGTGTGTTCTTGTCTTCATGCTCCTGTGTGTTCTTGTCTTCATGCTCCTGTGTGTTCTTGTCTCTGTGCTCCTGTGTGTTCTTGTCTTCATGCTCCTGTGTGTTCTTGTCTACATGCTCCTGTGTGTTCTTGTCTTCATGCTCCTGTGTGTTCTTGTCTACATGCTCCTGTGTGTTCTTGTCTCTGTGCTCCTGTGTGTTCTTGTCTACATGCTCCTGTGTGTTATTGTCTACATGCTCCTGTGTGTTCTTGTCTTCATGCTCCTGTGTGTTCTTGTCTTCATGCTCCTGTGTGTTCTTGTCTTCATGCTCCTGTGTGTTCTTGTCTTCATGCTCCTGTGTGTTCTTGTCTCTGTGCTCCTGTGTGTTCTTGTCTTCATGCTCATGTGTGTTCTTGTCTACATGCTCCTGTGTGTTCTTGTCTTCATGCTCCTGTGTGTTCTTGTCTTCATGCTCCTGTGTGTTCTTGTCTACATGCTCCTGTGTGTTCTTGTCTACATGCTCCTGTGTGTTCTTGTCTACATGCTCCTGTGTGTTCTTGTCTACATGCTCCTGTGTGTTCTTGTCTACATGCTCCTGTGTGTTATTGTCTACATGCTCCTGTGTGTTTTTGTCTACATGCTCCTGTGTGTTCTTGTCTCTGTGCTCCTGTGTGTTCTTGTCTACATGCTCCGGTGTATTCTTGTCTACATGCTCCTGTGTGTTCTTGTCTACATGCTCCTGTGTGTTCTTGTCTACATGCTCCTGTGTGTTCTTGTCTACATGCTCCTGTGTGTTCTTGTCTACATGCTCCTGTGTGTTCTTGTCTTCATGCTCCTGTGTGTTCTTGTCTTCATGCTCCTGTGTGTTCTTGTCTACATGCTCCTGTGTGTTCTTGTCTACATGCTCCTGTGTGTTCTTGTCTACATGCTCCTGTGTGTTCTTGTCTTCATGCTCCTGTGTGTTCTTGTCTTCATGCTCCTGTGTGTTCTTGTCTACATGCTCCTGTGTGTTCTTGTCTACATGTTCCTGTGTGTTATTGTCTACATGCTCCTGTGTGTTCTTGTCTACATGCTCCTGTGTGTTCTTGTCTACATGCTCCTGTGTGTTCTTGTCTTCATGCTCCTGTGTGTTCTTGTCTTCATGCTCCTGTGTGTTCTTGTCTTCATGCTCCTGTGTGTTCTTGTCTCTGTGCTCCTGTGTGTTCTTGTCTTCATGCTCCTGTGTGTTCTTGTCTTCATGCTCCTGTGTGTTCTTGTCTTCATGCTCCTGTGTGTTCTTGTCTACATGCTCCTGTGTGTTCTTGTCTACATGCTCCTGTGTGTTCTTGTCTACATGCTCCTGTGTGTTCTTGTCTTCATGCTCCTGTGTGTTCTTGTCTTCATGCTCCTGTGTGTTCTTGTCTACATGCTCCTGTGTGTTCTTGTCTACATGCTCCTGTGTGTTATTGTCTACATGCTCCTGTGTGTTCTTGTCTACATGCTCCTGTGTGTTCTTGTCTACATGCTCCTGTGTGTTCTTGTCTTCATGCTCCTGTGTGTTCTTGTCTTCATGCTCCTGTGTGTTCTTGTCTTCATGCTCCTGTGTGTTCTTGTCTTCATGCTCCTGTGTGTTCTTGTCTCTGTGCTCCTGTGTGTTCTTGTCTTCATGCTCCTGTGTGTTCTTGTCTACATGCTCCTGTGTGTTCTTGTCTTCATGCTCCTGTGTGTTCTTGTCTTCATGCTCCTGTGTGTTCTTGTCTACATGCTCCTGTGTGTTCTTGTCTTCATGCTCCTGTGTGTTCTTGTCTACATGCTCCTGTGTGTTCTTGTCTCTGTGCTCCTGTGTGTTCTTGTCTCTGTGCTCCTGTGTGTTCTTGTCTACATGCTCCTGTGTGTTCTTGTCTTCATGCTCCTGTGTGTTCTTATCTCTGTGCTCCTGTGTGTTCTTGTCTTCATGCTCCTGTGTGTTCTTGTCTACATGCTCCTGTGTGTTCTTGTCTACATGCTCCTGTGTGTTCTTGTCTGTCTTCATGCTCCTGTGTGTTCTTGTCTTCATGCTCCTGTGTGTTCTTGTCTACATGCTCCTGTGTGTTCTTGTCTTCATGCTCCTGTGTGTTCTTGTCTACATGCTCCTGTGTGTTCTTGTCTTCATGCTCCTGTGTGTTCTTGTCTACATGCTCCTGTGTGTTCTTGTCTTCATGCTCCTGTGTGTTCTTGTCTACATGCTCCTGTGTGTTCTTGTCTTCATGCTCCTGTGTGTTCTTGTCTTCATGCTCCTGTGTGTTCTTGTCTACATGCTCCTGTGTGTTCTTGTCTACATGCTCCTGTGTGTTCTTGTCTACATGCTCCTGTGTGTTCTTGTCTCTGTGCTCCTGTGTGTTCTTGTCTCTGTGCTCCTGTGTGTTCTTGTCTACATGCTCCTGTGTGTTCTTGTCTTCATGCTCCTGTGTGTTCTTATCTCTGTGCTCCTGTGTGTTCTTGTCTTCATGCTCCTGTGTGTTCTTGTCTACATGCTCCTGTGTGTTCTTGTCTACATGCTCCTGTGTGTTCTTGTCTTCATGCTCCTGTGTGTTCTTGTCTTCATACTCCTGTGTGTTCTTGTCTACATGCTCCTGTGTGTTCTTGTCTTCATGCTCCTGTGTGTTCTTGTCTACATGCTCCTGTGTGTTCTTGTCTTCATGCTCCTGTGTGTTCTTGTCTACATGCTCCTGTGTGTTCTTGTCTTCATGCTCCTGTGTGTTCTTGTCTACATGCTCCTGTGTGTTCTTGTCTTCATGCTCCTGTGTGTTCTTGTCTTCATGCTCCTGTGTGTTCTTGTCTACATGCTCCTGTGTGTTCTTGTCTACATGCTCCTGTGTGTTCTTGTCTACATGCTCCTGTGTGTTCTTGTCTCTGTGCTCCTGTGTGTTCTTGTCTTCATGCTCCTGTGTGTTCTTATCTCTGTGCTCCTGTGTGTTCTTGTCTGCATGCTCCTGTGTGTTCTTGTCTACATGCTCCTGTGTGTTCTTGTCTACATGCTCCTGTGTGTTCTTGTCTTCATGCTCCTGTGTGTTGTGGTCTTCATGCTCCTGTATGTTCTTGTCTACATGCTCCTGTGTGTTCTTGTCTTCATGCTCCTGTGTGTTCTTGTCTACATGCTCCTGTGTGTTCTTGTCTTCATGCTCCTGTGTGTTCTTGTCTACATGCTCCTGTGTGTTCTTGTCTTCATGCTCCTGTGTGTTCTTGTATACATGCTCCTGTGTGTTCTTGTCTTCATGCTCCTGTGTGTTCTTGTCTTCATGCTCCTGTGTGTTCTTGTCTACATGCTCCTGTGTGGTCTTGTCTACATGCTCCTGTGTGTTCTTGTCTACATGCTCCTGTGTGTTCTTGTCTCTGTGGTCCTGTGTGTTCTTGTCTCTGTGCTCCTGTGTGTTCTTGTCTACATGCTCCTGTGTGTTCTTGTCTTCATGCTCCTGTGTGTTCTTATCTCTGTGCTCCTGTGTGTTCTTGTCTTCATGCTCCTGTGTGTTCTTGTCTACATGCTCCTGTGTGTTCTTGTCTACATGCTCCTGTGTGTTCTTGTCTTCATGCTCCTGTGTGTTCTTGTCTTCATGCTCCTGTGTGTTCTTGTCTACATGCTCCTGTGTGTTCTTGTCTTCATGCTCCTGTGTGTTCTTGTCTACATGCTCCTGTGTGTTCTTGTCGTCATGCTCCTGTGTGTTCTTGTCTACATGCTCCTGTGTGTTCTTGTCTTCATGCTCCTGTGTGTTCTTGTCTACATGCTCCTGTGTGTTCTTGTCTTCATGCTCCTGTGTGTTCTTGTCTTCATGCTCCTGTGTGTTCTTGTCTACATGCTCCTGTGTGTTCTTGTCTACATGCTCCTGTGTGTTCTTGTCTACATGCTCCTGTGTGTTCTTGTCTCTGTGCTCCTGTGTGTTCTTGTCTTCATGCTCCTGTGTGTTCTTGTCTACATGCTCCTGTGTGTTCTTGTCTTCATGCTCCTGTGTGTTCTTGTCTTCATGCTCCTGTGTGTTCTTGTCTTCATGCTCCTGTGTGTTCTTGTCTACATGCTCCTGTGTGTTCTTGTCTACATGCTCCTGTGTGTTCTTGTCTACATGCTCCTGTGTGTTCTTGTCTTCATGCTCCTGTGTGTTCTTGTCTACATGCTCCTGTGTGTTCTTGTCTTCATGCTCCTGTGTGTTCTTGTCTTCATGCTCCTGTGTGTTCTTGTCTTCATGCTCCTGTGTGTTCTTATCTCTGTGCTCCTGTGTGTTCTTGTCTTCATGCTCCTGTGTGTTCTTGTCTACATGCTCCTGTGTGTTCTTGTCTACATGCTCCTGTGTGTTCTTGTCTTCATGCTCCTGTGTGTTCTTGTCTTCATGCTCCTGTGTGTTCTTGTCTACATGCTCCTGTGTGTTCTTGTCTTCATGCTCCTGTGTGTTCTTGTCTACATGCTCCTGTGTGTTCTTGTCTTCATGCTCCTGTGTGTTCTTGTCTACATGCTCCTGTGTGTTCTTGTCTTCATGCTCCTGTGTGTTCTTGTCTACATGCTCCTGTGTGTTCTTGTCTTCATGCTCCTGTGTGTTCTTGTCTTCATGCTCCTGTGTGTTCTTGTCTACATGCTCCTGTGTGTTCTTGTCTACATGCTCCTGTGTGTTCTTGTCTACATGCTCCTGTGTGTTCTTGTCTCTGTGCTCCTGTGTGTTCTTGTCTCTGTGCTCCTGTGTGTTCTTGTCTACATGCTCCTGTGTGTTCTTGTCTTCATGCTCCTGTGTGTTCTTATCTCTGTGCTCCTGTGTGTTCTTGTCTTCATGCTCCTGTGTGTTCTTGTCTACATGCTCCTGTGTGTTCTTGTCTACATGCTCCTGTGTGTTCTTGTCTTCATGCTCCTGTGTGTTCTTGTCTTCATACTCCTTTGTTTTCTTGTCTACATGCTCCTGTGTGTTCTTGTCTTCATGCTCCTGTGTGTTCTTGTCTACATGCTCCTGTGTGTTCTTGTCTTCATGCTCCTGTGTGTTCTTGTCTACATGCTCCTGTGTGTTCTTGTCTTCATGCTCCTGTGTGTTCTTGTCTACATGCTCATGTGTGTTCTTGTCTTCATGCTCCTGTGTGTTCTTGTCTTCATGCTCCTGTGTGTTCTTGTCTACATGCTCCTGTGTGTTCTTGTCTACATGCTCCTGTGTGTTCTTGTCTACATGCTCCTGTGTGTTCTTGTCTCTGTGCTCCTGTGTGTTCTTGTCTTCATGCTCCTGTGTGTTCTTATCTCTGTGCTCCTGTGTGTTCTTGTCTGCATGCTCCTGTGTGTTCTTGTCTACATGCTCCTGTGTGTTCTTGTCTACATGCTCCTGTGTGTTCTTGTCTTCATGCTCCTGTGTGTTGTGGTCTTCATGCTCCTGTACGTTCTTGTCTACATGCTCCTGTGTGTTCTTGTCTTCATGCTCCTGTGTGTTCTTGTCTACATGCTCCTGTGTGTTCTTGTCTTCATGCTCCTGTGTGTTCTTGTCTACATGCTCCTGTGTGTTCTTGTCTTCATGCTCCTGTGTGTTCTTGTCTACATGCTCCTGTGTGTTCTTGTCTTCATGCTCCTGTGTGTTCTTGTCTTCATGCTCCTGTGTGTTCTTGTCTACATGCTCCTGTGTGTTCTTGTCTACATGCTCCTGTGTGTTCTTGTCTACATGCTCCTGTGTGTTCTTGTCTCTGTGCTCCTGTGTGTTCTTGTCTCTGTGCTCCTGTGTGTTCTTGTCTACATGCTCCTGTGTGTTCTTGTCTTCATGCTCCTGTGTGTTCTTATCTCTGTGCTCCTGTGTGTTCTTGTCTTCATGCTCCTGTGTGTTCTTGTCTACATGCTCCTGTGTGTTCTTGTCTACATGCTCCTGTGTGTTCTTGTCTTCATGCTCCTGTGTGTTCTTGTCTTCATGCTCCTGTGTGTTCTTGTCTACATGCTCCTGTGTGTTCTTGTCTTCATGCTCCTGTGTGTTCTTGTCTACATGCTCCTGTGTGTTCTTGTCGTCATGCTCCTGTGTGTTCTTGTCTTCATGCTCCTGTGTGTTCTTGTCTTCATGCTCCTGTGTGTTCTTGTCTTCATGCTCCTGTGTGTTCTTGTCTACATGCTCCTGTGTGTTCTTGTCTACATGCTCCTGTGTGTTCTTGTCTACATGCTCCTGTGTGTTCTTGTCTCTGTGCTCCTGTGTGTTCTTGTCTTCATGCTCCTGTGTGTTCTTGTCTACATGCTCCTGTGTGTTCTTGTCTTCATGCTCCTGTGTGTTCTTGTCTTCATGCTCCTGTGTGTTCTTGTCTTCATGCTCCTGTGTGTTCTTGTCTACATGCTCCTGTGTGTTCTTGTCTACATGCTCCTGTGTGTTCTTGTCTACATGCTCCTGTGTGTTCTTGTCTTCATGCTCCTGTGTGTTCTTGTCTACATGCTCCTGTGTGTTCTTGTCTTCATGCTCCTGTGTGTTCTTGTCTTCATGCTCCTGTGTGTTCTTGTCTACATGCTCCTGTGTGTTCTTGTCTACATGCTCCTGTGTGTTCTTGTCTTCATGCTCCTGTGTGTTCTTGTCTTCATGCTCCTGTGTGTTCTTGTCTACATGCTCCTGTGTGTTCTTGTCTACATGCTCCTGTGTGTTCTTGTCTACATGCTCCTGTGTGTTCTTGTCTTCATGCTCCTGTGTGTTCTTGTCTTCATGCTCCTGTGTGTTCTTGTCTTCATGCTCCTGTGTGTTCTTGTCTTCATGCTCCTGTGTGTTCTTGTCTCTGTGCTCCTGTGTGTTCTTGTCTTCATGCTCCTGTGTG
Source organism: Notolepis coatsorum (assembly GCF_963971535.1). Classification (NCBI taxonomy): domain Eukaryota; kingdom Metazoa; phylum Chordata; class Actinopteri; order Aulopiformes; family Paralepididae; genus Notolepis; species Notolepis coatsorum. Next base: position 268,755,491 of record NC_140165.1, read on the forward strand.
TTCTTGTCTACATGCTCCTGTGTGTTCTTGTCTTCATGCTCCTGTGTGTTCTTGTCTACATGCTCCTGTGTGTTCTTGTCTCTGTGCTCCTGTGTGTTCTTGTCTACATGCTCCTGTGTGTTATTGTCTACATGCTCCTGTGTGTTCTTGTCTTCATGCTCCTGTGTGTTCTTGTCTTCATGCTCCTGTGTGTTCTTGTCTTCATGCTCCTGTGTGTTCTTGTCTTCATGCTCCTGTGTGTTCTTGTCTCTGTGCTCCTGTGTGTTCTTGTCTTCATGCTCATGTGTGTTCTTGTCTACATGCTCCTGTGTGTTCTTGTCTTCATGCTCCTGTGTGTTCTTGTCTTCATGCTCCTGTGTGTTCTTGTCTACATGCTCCTGTGTGTTCTTGTCTTCATGCTCCTGTGTGTTCTTGTCTACATGCTCCTGTGTGTTCTTGTCTACATGCTCCTGTGTGTTCTTGTCTCTGTGCTCCTGTGTGTTCTTGTCTCTGTGCTCCTGTGTGTTCTTGTCTACATGCTCCTGTGTGTTCTTGTCTTCATGCTCCTGTGTGTTCTTATCTCTGTGCTTCTGTGTGTTCTTGTCTTCATGCTCATGTGTGTTCTTGTCTACATGCTCCTGTGTGTTCTTGTCTACATGCTCCTGTGTGTTCTTGTCTTCATGCTCCTGTGTGTTCTTGTCTTCATGCTCCTGTGTGTTCTTGTCTACATGCTCCTGTGTGTTCTTGTCTTCATGCTCCTGTGTGTTCTTGTCTACATGCTCATGTGTGTTCTTGTCTTCATGCTCCTGTGTGTTCTTGTCTACATGCTCCTGTGTGTTCTTGTCTTCATGCTCCTGTGTGTTCTTGTCTACATGCTCCTGTGTGTTCTTGTCTTCATGCTCCTGTGTGTTCTTGTCTTCATGGTCCTGTGTGTTCTTGTCTACATGCTCCTGTGTGTTCTTGTCTACATGCTCCTGTGTGTTCTTGTCTACATGCTCCTGTGTGTTCTTGTCTCTGTGCTCCTGTGTGTTCTTGTCTTCATGCTCCTGTGTGTTCTTGTCTACATGCTCCTGTGTGTTCTTGTCTTCATGCTCCTGTGTGTTCTTGTCTTCATGCTCCTGTGTGTTCTTGTCTTCATGCTCCTGTGTGTTCTTGTCTACATGCTCCTGTGTGTTCTTGTCTACATGCTCCTGTGTGTTCTTGTCTACATGCTCCTGTGTGTTCTTGTCTTCATGCTCCTGTGTGTTCTTGTCTACATGCTCCTGTGTGTTCTTGTCTTCATGCTCCTGTGTGTTCTTGTCTTCATGCTCCTGTGTGTTCTTGTCTACATGCTCCTGTGTGTTCTTGTCTACATGCTCCTGTGTGTTCTTGTCTTCATGCTCCTGTGTGTTCTTGTCTTCATGCTCCTGTGTGTTCTTGTCTACATGCTCCTGTGTGTTCTTGTCTCTGTGCTCCTGTGTGTTCTTGTCTCTGTGCTCCTGTGTGTTCTTGTCTCTGTGCTCCTGTATGTTCTTGTCTACATGCTCCTGTGTGTTCTTGTCTTCATGCTCCTGTGTGTTCTTGTCTTCATGCTCCTGTGTGTTCTTGTCTACATGCTCCTGTGTGTTCTTGTCTTCATGCTCCTGTGTGTTCTTGTCTTCATGCTCCTGTGTGTTATTGTCTTCATGCTCCTGTGTGTTCTTGTCTCTGTGCTCCTGTGTGTTCTTGTCTCTGTGCTCCTGTGTGTTATTGTCTCTGTGCTCCTGTGTGTTCTTGTCTCTGTGCTCCTGTGTGTTCTTGTCTTCATGCTCATGTGTGTTCTTGTCTTCATGCTCCTGTGTGTTCTTGTCTCTGTGCTCCTGTGTGTTCTTGTCTACATGCTCTTGTGTGTTCTTGTCTTCATGCTCCTGTGTGTTCTTGTCTTCATGCTCCTGTGTGTTCTTGTCTACATGCTCCTGTGTGTTCTTGTCTTCATGCTCCTGTGTGTTCTTGTCTTCATGCTCCTGTGTGTTATTGTCTTCATGCTCCTGTGTGTTCTTGTCTCTGTGCTCCTGTGTGTTCTTGTCTCTGTGCTCCTGTGTGTTATTGTCTCTGTGCTCCTGTGTGTTCTTGTCTCTGTGCTCCTGTGTGTTCTTGTCTTCATGCTCATGTGTGTTCTTGTCTTCATGCTCCTGTGTGTTCTTGTCTCTGTGCTCCTGTGTGTTCTTGTCTACATGCTCCTGTGTGTTCTTGTCTTCATGCTCCTGTGTGTTCTTGTCTACATGCTCCTGTGTGTTCTTGTCTTCATGCTCCTGTGTGTTCTTGTCTTCATGCTCCTGTGTGTTCTTGTCTACATGCTCCTGTGTGTTCTTGTCTACATGCTCCTGTGTGTTCTTGTCTTCATGCTCCTGTGTGTTCTTGTCTTCATGCTCCTGTGTGTTCTTGTCTACATGCTCCTGTGTGTTCTTGTCTCTGTGCTCCTGTGTGTTCTTGTCTCTGTGCTCCTGTGTGTTCTTGTCTCTGTGCTCCTGTATGTTCTTGTCTACATGCTCCTGTGTGTTCTTGTCTTCATGCTCCTGTGTGTTCTTGTCTTCATGCTCCTGTGTGTTCTTGTCTACATGCTCCTGTGTGTTCTTGTCTTCATGCTCCTGTGTGTTCTTGTCTTCATGCTCCTGTGTGTTATTGTCTTCATGCTCCTGTGTGTTCTTGTCTCTGTGCTCCTGTGTGTTCTTGTCTCTGTGCTCCTGTGTGTTATTGTCTCTGTGCTCCTGTGTGTTCTTGTCTCTGTGCTCCTGTGTGTTCTTGTCTTCATGCTCATGTGTGTTCTTGTCTTCATGCTCCTGTGTGTTCTTGTCTCTGTGCTCCTGTGTGTTCTTGTCTACATGCTCTTGTGTGTTCTTGTCTACATGCTCCTGTGTGTTCTTGTCTTCATGCTCCTGTGTGTTCTTGTCTTCATGCTCCTGTGTGTTCTTGTCTACATGCTCCTGTGTGTTCTTGTCTTCATGCTCCTGTGTGTTCTTGTCTACATGCTCCTGTGTGTTCTTGTCTTCATGCTCCTGTGTGTTCTTGTCTACATGCTCCTGTGTGTTCTTGTCTTCATGCTCCTGTGTGTTCTTGTCTACATGCTCCTGTGTGTTCTTGTCTTCATGCTCCTGTGTGTTCTTGTCTACATGCTCCTGTGTGTTCTTGTCTTCATGCTCCTGTGTGTTCTTGTCTTCATGCTCCTGTGTGTTCTTGTCTTCATGCTCCTTTGTGTTCTTGTCTACATGGTCCTGTGTGTTCTTGTCTACATGCTCCTGTGTGTTCTTGTCTACATGCTCCTGTGTGTTCTTGTCTTCATGCTCCTGTGTGTTCTTGTCTACATGCTCCTGTGTGTTCTTGTCTTCATGCTCCTGTGTGTTCTTGTCTTCATGCTCCTGTGTGTTCTTGTCTTCATGCTCCTGTGTGTTCTTGTCTACATGCTCCTGTGTGTTCTTGTCTACATGCTCCTGTGTGTTCTTGTCTACATGCTCCTGTGTGTTCTTGTCTACATGCTCCTGTGTGTTCTTGTCTACATGCTCCTGTGTGTTATTGTCTACATGCTCCTGTGTGTTCTTGTCTACATGCTCCTGTGTGTTCTTGTCTACATGCTCCTGTGTGTTCTTGTCTTCATGCTCCTGTGTGTTCTTGTCTTCATGCTCCTGTGTGTTCTTGTCTTCATGCTCCTGTGTGTTCTTGTCTCTGTGCTCCTGTGTGTTCTTGTCTTCATGCTCCTGTGTGTTCTTGTCTTCATGCTCCTGTGTGTTCTTGTCTTCATGCTCCTGTGTGTTCTTGTCTACATGCTCCTGTGTGTTCTTGTCTACATGCTCCTGTGTGTTCTTGTCTACATGCTCCTGTGTGTTCTTGTCTTCATGCTCCTGTGTGTTCTTGTCTTCATGCTCCTGTGTGTTCTTGTCTACATGCTCCTGTGTGTTCTTGTCTACATGCTCCTGTGTGTTATTGTCTACATGCTCCTGTGTGTTCTTGTCTACATGCTCCTGTGTGTTCTTGTCTACATGCTCCTGTGTGTTCTTGTCTTCATGCTCCTGTGTGTTCTTGTCTTCATGCTCCTGTGTGTTCTTGTCTTCATGCTCCTGTGTGTTCTTGTCTTCATGCTCCTGTGTGTTCTTGTCTCTGTGCTCCTGTGTGTTCTTGTCTTCATGCTCCTGTGTGTTCTTGTCTACATGCTCCTGTGTGTTCTTGTCTTCATGCTCCTGTGTGTTCTTGTCTTCATGCTCCTGTGTGTTCTTGTCTTCATGCTCCTGTGTGTTCTTGTCTACATGCTCCTGTGTGTTCTTGTCTCTGTGCTCCTGTGTGTTCTTGTCTCTGTGCTCCTGTGTGTTCTTGTCTACATGCTCCTGTGTGTTCTTGTCTTCATGCTCCTGTGTGTTCTTATCTCTGTGCTCCTGTGTGTTCTTGTCTTCATGCTCCTGTGTGTTCTTGTCTACATGCTCCTGTGTGTTCTTGTCTACATGCTCCTGTGTGTTCTTGTCTTCATGCTCCTGTGTGTTCTTGTCTTCATGCTCCTGTGTGTTCTTGTCTACATGCTCCTGTGTGTTCTTGTCTTCATGCTCCTGTGTGTTCTTATCTCTGTGCTCCTGTGTGTTCTTGTCTTCATGCTCCTGTGTGTTCTTGTCTACATGCTCCTGTGTGTTCTTGTCTTCATGCTCCTGTGTGTTCTTGTCTAAATGCTCCTGTGTGTTCTTGTCTTCATGCTCCTGTGTGTTCTTGTCTACATGCTCCTGTGTGTTCTTGTCTTCATGCTCCTGTGTGTTCTTGTCTTCATGCTCCTGTGTGTTCTTGTCTACATGCTCCTGTGTGTTCTTGTCTTCATGCTCCTGTGTGTTCTTGTCTTCATGCTCCTGTGTGTTCTTGTCTACATGCTCCTGTGTGTTCTTGTCTACATGCTCCTGTGTGTTCTTGTCTACATGCTCCTGTGTGTTCTTGTCTCTGTGCTCCTGTGTGTTCTTGTCTCTGTGCTCCTGTGTGTTCTTGTCTACATGCTCCTGTGTGTTCTTGTCTTCATGCTCCTGTGTGTTCTTATCTCTGTGCTCCTGTGTGTTCTTGTCTTCATGCTCCTGTGTGTTCTTGTCTACATGCTCCTGTGTGTTCTTGTCTACATGCTCCTGTGTGTTCTTGTCTTCATGCTCATGTGTGTTCTTGTCTTCATGCTCCTGTGTGTTCTTGTCTACATGCTCCTGTGTGTTCTTGTCTTCATGCTCCTGTGTGTTCTTGTCTACATGCTCCTGTGTGTTCTTGTCTTCATGCTCCTGTGTGTTCTTGTCTACATGCTCCTGTGTGTTCTTGTCTTCATGCTCCTGTGTGTTCTTGTCTACATGCTCCTGTGTGTTCTTGTCTTCATGCTCCTGTGTGTTCTTGTCTTCATGCTCCTGTGTGTTCTTGTCTACATGCTCCTGTGTGTTCTTGTCTACATGCTCCTGTGTGTTCTTGTCTACATGCTCCTGTGTGTTCTTGTCTCTGTGCTCCTGTGTGTTCTTGTCTTCATGCTCCTGTGTGTTCTTATCTCTGTGCTCCTGTGTGTTCTTGTCTTCATGCTCCTGTGTGTTCTTGTCTACATGCTCCTGTGTGTTCTTGTCTACATGCTCCTGTGTGTTCTTGTCTTCATGCTACTGTGTGTTCTTGTCTTCATGCTCCTGTGTGTTCTTGTCTACATGCTCCTGTGTGTTCTTGTCTTCATGCTCCTGTGTGTTCTTGTCTACATGCTCCTGTGTGTTCTTGTCTTCATGCTCCTGTGTGTTCTTGTCTACATGCTCCTGTGTGTTCTTGTCTTCATGCTCCTGTGTGTTCTTGTCTACATGCTCCTGTGTGTTCTTGTCTTCATGCTCCTGTGTGTTCGTGTCTTCATGCTCCTGTGTGTTCTTGTCTACATGCTCCTGTGTGTTCTTGTCTACATGCTCCTGTGTGTTCTTGTCTACATGCTCCTGTGTGTTCTTGTCTCTGTGCTCCTGTGTGTTCTTGTCTCTGTGCTCCTGTGTGTTCTTGTCTACATGCTCCTGTGTGTTCTTGTCTTCATGCTCATGTGTGTTCTTATCTCTGTGCTCCTGTGTGTTTTTGTCTTCATGCTCCTGTGTGTTCTTGTCTACATGCTCCTGTGTGTTCTTGTCTACATGCTCCTGTGTGTTCTTGTCTTCATGCTCCTGTGTGTTCTTGTCTTCATGCTCCTGTGTGTTCTTGTCTACATGCTCCTGTGTGTTCTTGTCTTCATGCTCCTGTGTGTTCTTGTCTTCATGCTCCTGTGTGTTCTTGTCTACATGCTCCTGTGTGTTCTTGTCTTCATGCTCCTGTGTGTTCTTGTCTACATGCTCCTGTGTGTTCTTGTCTTCATGCTCCTGTGTGTTCTTGTCTTCATGCTCCTGTGTGTTCTTGTCTACATGCTCCTGTGTGTTCTTGTCTACATGCTCCTGTGTGTTCTTGTCTACATGCTCCTGTGTGTTCTTGTCTCTGTGCTCCTGTGTGTTCTTGTCTTCATGCTCCTGTGTGTTCTTGTCTACATGCTCCTGTGTGTTCTTGTATTCATGCTCCTGTGTGTTCTTGTCTTCATGCTCCTGTGTGTTCTTGTCTTCATGCTCCTGTGTGTTCTTGTCTACATGCTCCTGTGTGTTCTTGTCTACATGCTCCTGTGTGTTCTTGTCTACATGCTCCTGTGTGTTCTTGTCTTCATGCTACTGTGTGTTCTTGTCTACATGCTCCTGTGTGTTCTTGTCTTCATGCTCCTGTGTGTTCTTGTCTTCATGCTCCTGTGTGTTCTTGTCTACATGCTCCTGTGTGTTCTTGTCTACATGCTCCTGTGTGTTCTTGTCTTCATGCTCCTGTGTGTTCTTGTCTTCATGCTCCTGTGTGTTCTTGTCTACATGCTCCTGTGTGTTCTTGTCTACATGCTCCTGTGTGTTCTTGTCTACATCCTCCTGTGTGTTCTTGTCTTCATGCTCCTGTGTGTTCTTTTCTTGATGCTCCTGTGTGTTCTTGTCTTCATGCTCCTGTGTGTTCTTGTCTTCATGCTCCTGTGTGTTCTTGTCTCTGTGCTCCTGTGTGTTCTTGTCTTCATGCTCCTGTGTGTTCTTGTCTACATGCTCCTGTGTGTTCTTGTCTTCATGCTCCTGTGTGTTCTTGTCTACATGCTCCTGTGTGTTCTTGTCTCTGTGCTCCTGTGTGTTCTTGTCTACATGCTCCTGTGTGTTATTGTCTACATGCTCCTGTGTGTTCTTGTCTTCATGCTCCTGTGTGTTCTTGTCTTCATGCTCCTGTGTGTTCTTGTCTTCATGCTCCTGTGTGTTCTTGTCTTCATGCTCCTGTGTGTTCTTGTCTCTGTGCTCCTGTGTGTTCTTGTCTTCATGCTCCTGTGTGTTCTTGTCTACATGCTCCTGTGTGTTCTTGTCTTCATGCTCCTGTGTGTTCTTGTCTTCATGCTCCTGTGTGTTCTTGTCTACATGCTCCTGTGTGTTCTTGTCTTCATGCTCCTGTGTGTTCTTGTCTACATGCTCCTGTGTGTTCTTGTCTACATGCTCCTGTGTGTTCTTGTCTCTGTGCTCCTGTGTGTTCTTGTCTCTGTGCTCCTGTGTGTTCTTGTCTACATGCTCCTATGTGTTCTTGTCTTCATGCTCCTGTGTGTTCTTATCTCTGTGCTCCTGTGTGTTCTTGTCTTCATGCTCATGTGTGTTCTTGTCTACATGCTCCTGTGTGTTCTTGTCTACATGCTCCTGTGTGTTCTTGTCTTCATGCTCCTGTGTGTTCTTGTCTTCATGCTCCTGTGTGTTCTTGTCTACATGCTCCTGTGTGTTCTTGTCTTCATGCTCCTGTGTGTTCTTGTCTACATGCTCCTGTGTGTTCTTGTCTTCATGCTCCTGTGTGTTCTTGTCTACATGCTCCTGTGTGTTCTTGTCTTCATGCTCCTGTGTGTTCTTGTCTACATGCTCCTGTGTGTTCTTGTCTTCATGCTCCTGTGTGTTCTTGTCTTCATGGTCCTGTGTGTTCTTGTCTACATGCTCCTGTGTGTTCTTGTCTACATGCTCCTGTGTGTTCTTGTCTACATGCTCCTGTGTGTTCTTGTCTCTGTGCTCCTGTGTGTTCTTGTCTTCATGCTCCTGTGTGTTCTTGTCTACATGCTCCTGTGTGTTCTTGTCTTCATGCTCCTGTGTGTTCTTGTCTTCATGCTCCTGTGTGTTCTTGTCTTCATGCTCCTGTGTGTTCTTGTCTACATGCTCCTGTGTGTTCTTGTCTACATGCTCCTGTGTGTTCTTGTCTACATGCTCCTGTGTGTTATTGTCTTCATGCTCCTGTGTGTTCTTGTCTACATGCTCCTGTGTGTTCTTGTCTTCATGCTCCTGTGTGTTCTTGTCTTCATGCTCCTGTGTGTTCTTGTCTACATGCTCCTGTGTGTTCTTGTCTACATGCTCCTGTGTGTTCTTGTCTTCATGCTCCTGTGTGTTCTTGTCTTCATGCTCCTGTGTGTTCTTGTCTACATGCTCCTGTGTGTTCTTGTCTCTGTGCTCCTGTGTGTTCTTGTCTCTGTGCTCCTGTGTGTTCTTGTCTCTGTGCTCCTGTATGTTCTTGTCTACATGCTCCTGTGTGTTCTTGTCTTCATGCTCCTGTGTGTTCTTGTCTTCATGCTCCTGTGTGTTCTTGTCTACATGCTCCTGTGTGTTCTTGTCTTCATGCTCCTGTGTGTTCTTGTCTTCATGCTCCTGTGTGTTATTGTCTTCATGCTCCTGTGTGTTCTTGTCTCTGTGCTCCTGTGTGTTCTTGTCTCTGTGCTCCTGTGTGTTATTGTCTCTGTGCTCCTGTGTGTTCTTGTCTCTGTGCTCCTGTGTGTTCTTGTCTTCATGCTCATGTGTGTTCTTGTCTTCATGCTCCTGTGTGTTCTTGTCTCTGTGCTCCTGTGTGTTCTTGTCTACATGCTCTTGTGTGTTCTTGTCTACATGCTCCTGTGTGTTCTTGTCTTCATGCTCCTGTGTGTTCTTGTCTTCATGCTCCTGTGTGTTCTTGTCTACATGCTCCTGTGTGTTCTTGTCTTCATGCTCCTGTGTGTTCTTGTCTACATGCTCCTGTGTGTTCTTGTCTTCATGCTCCTGTGTGTTCTTGTCTACATGCTCCTGTGTGTTCTTGTCTTCATGCTCCTGTGTGTTCTTGTCTACATGCTCCTGTGTGTTCTTGTCTACATGCTCCTGTGTGTTCTTGTCTACATGCTCCTGTGTGTTCTTGTCTTCATGCTCCTGTGTGTTCTTGTCTTCATGCTCCTGTGTGTTCTTGTCTACATGCTCCTGTGTGTTCTTGTCTACATGCTCCTGTGTGTTCTTGTCTACATGCTCCTGTGTGTTCTTGTCTTCATGCTCCTGTGTGTTCTTGTCTACATGCTCCTGTGTGTTCTTGTCTTCATGCTCCTGTGTGTTCTTGTCTACATGCTCCTGTGTGTTCTTGTCTTCATGCTCCTGTGTGTTCTTGTCTACATGCTCCTGTGTGTTCTTGTCTTCATGCTCCTGTGTGTTCTTGTCTTCATGCTCCTGTGTGTTCTTGTCTACATGCTCCTGTGTGTTCTTGTCTACATGCTCCTGTGTGTTCTTGTCTACATGCTCCTGTGTGTTCTTGTCTCTGTGCTCCTGTGTGTTCTTGTCTTCATGCTCCTGTGTGTTCTTGTCTACATGCTCCTGTGTGTTCTTGTCTTCATGCTCCTGTGTGTTCTTGTCTTCATGCTCCTGTGTGTTCTTGTCTTCATGCTCCTGTGTGTTCTTGTCTACATGCTCCTGTGTGTTCTTGTCTACATGCTCCTGTGTGTTCTTGTCTACATGCTCCTGTGTGTTCTTGTCTTCATGCTCCTGTGTGTTCTTGTCTACATGCTCCTGTGTGTTCTTGTCTTCATGCTCCTGTGTGTTCTTGTCTCCATGCTCCTGTGTGTTCTTGTCTACATGCTCCTGTGTGTTCTTGTCTACATGCTCCTGTGTGTTCTTGTCTTCATGCTCCTGTGTGTTCTTGTCTTCATGCTCCTGTGTGTTCTTGTCTTCATGCTCATGTGTGTTCTTATCTCTGTGCTCCTGTGTGTTTTTGTCTTCATGCTCCTGTGTGTTCTTGTCTACATGCTCCTGTGTGTTCTTGTCTACATGCTCCTGTGTGTTCTTGTCTTCATGCTCATGTGTGTTCTTATCTCTGTGCTCCTGTGTGTTTTTGTCTTCATGCTCCTGTGTGTTCTTGTCTACATGCTCCTGTGTGTTCTTGTCTACATGCTCCTGTGTGTTCTTGTCTTCATGCTCCTGTGTGTTCTTGTCTTCATGCTCCTGTGTGTTCTTGTCTACATGCTCCTGTGTGTTCTTGTCTTCATGCTCCTGTGTGTTATTGTCTTCATGCTCCTGTGTGTTCTTGTCTACATGCTCCTGTGTGTTCTTGTCTTCATGCTCCTGTGTGTTCTTGTCTACATGCTCCTGTGTGTTCTTGTCTTCATGCTCCTGTGTGTTCTTGTCTTCATGCTCCTGTGTGTTCTTGTCTACATGCTCCTGTGTGTTCTTGTCTACATGCTCCTGTGTGTTCTTGTCTACATGCTCCTGTGTGTTCTTGTCTCTGTGCTCCTGTGTGTTCTTGTCTTCATGCTCCTGTGTGTTCTTGTCTACATGCTCCTGTGTGTTCTTGTATTCATGCTCCTGTGTGTTCTTGTCTTCATGCTCCTGTGTGTTCTTGTCTTCATGCTCCTGTGTGTTCTTGTCTACATGCTCCTGTGTGTTCTTGTCTACATGCTCCTGTGTGTTCTTGTCTACATGCTCCTGTGTGTTCTTGTCTTCATGCTACTGTGTGTTCTTGTCTACATGCTCCTGTGTGTTCTTGTCTTCATGCTCCTGTGTGTTCTTGTCTTCATGCTCCTGTGTGTTCTTGTCTACATGCTCCTGTGTGTTCTTGTCTACATGCTCCTGTGTGTTCTTGTCTTCATGCTCCTGTGTGTTCTTGTCTTCATGCTCCTGTGTGTTCTTGTCTACATGCTCCTGTGTGTTCTTGTCTACATGCTCCTGTGTGTTCTTGTCTACATCCTCCTGTGTGTTCTTGTCTTCATGCTCCTGTGTGTTCTTGTCTTGATGCTCCTGTGTGTTCTTGTCTTCATGCTCATGTGTGTTCTTGTCTTCATGCTCCTGTGTGTTCTTGTCTCTGTGCTCCTGTGTGTTCTTGTCTTCATGCTTCTGTGTGTTCTTGTCTACATGCTCCTGTGTGTTCTTGTCTTCATGCTCCTGTGTGTTCTTGTCTACATGCTCCTGTGTGTTCTTGTCTCTGTGCTCCTGTGTGTTCTTGTCTACATGCTCCTGTGTGTTATTGTCTACATGCTCCTGTGTGTTCTTGTCTTCATGCTCCTGTGTGTTCTTGTCTTCATGCTCCTGTGTGTTCTTGTCTTCATGCTCCTGTGTGTTCTTGTCTTCATGCTCCTGTGTGTTCTTGTCTCTGTGCTCCTGTGTGTTCTTGTCTTCATGCTCCTGTGTGTTCTTGTCTTCATGCTCCTGTGTGTTCTTGTCTACATGCTCCTGTGTGTTCTTGTCTTCATGCTCCTGTGTGTTCTTGTCTACATGCTCCTGTGTGTTCTTGTCTACATGCTCCTGTGTGTTCTTGTCTCTGTGCTCCTGTGTGTTCTTGTCTCTGTGCTCCTGTGTGTTCTTGTCTACATGCTCCTATGTGTTCTTGTCTTCATGCTCCTGTGTGTTCTTATCTCTGTGCTCCTGTGTGTTCTTGTCTTCATGCTCATGTGTGTTCTTGTCTACATGCTCCTGTGTGTTCTTGTCTACATGCTCCTGTGTGTTCTTGTCTTCATGCTCCTGTGTGTTCTTGTCTTCATGCTCCTGTGTGTTCTTGTCTACATGCTCCTGTGTGTTCTTGTCTTCATGCTCCTGTGTGTTCTTGTCTACATGCTCCTGTGTGTTCTTGTCTTCATGCTCCTGTGTGTTCTTGTCTACATGCTCCTGTGTGTTCTTGTCTTCATGCTCCTGTGTGTTCTTGTCTACATGCTCCTGTGTGTTCTTGTCTTCATGCTCCTGTGTGTTCTTGTCTTCATGGTCCTGTGTGTTCTTGTCTACATGCTCCTGTGTGTTCTTGTCTACATGCTCCTGTGTGTTCTTGTCTACATGCTCCTGTGTGTTCTTGTCTCTGTGCTCCTGTGTGTTCTTGTCTTCATGCTCCTGTGTGTTCTTGTCTACATGCTCCTGTGTGTTCTTGTCTTCATGCTCCTGTGTGTTCTTGTCTTCATGCTCCTGTGTGTTCTTGTCTTCATGCTCCTGTGTGTTCTTGTCTACATGCTCCTGTGTGTTCTTGTCTACATGCTCCTGTGTGTTCTTGTCTACATGCTCCTGTGTGTTATTGTCTTCATGCTCCTGTGTGTTCTTGTCTACATGCTCCTGTGTGTTCTTGTCTTCATGCTCCTGTGTGTTCTTGTCTTCATGCTCCTGTGTGTTCTTGTCTACATGCTCCTGTGTGTTCTTGTCTACATGCTCCTGTGTGTTCTTGTCTTCATGCTCCTGTGTGTTCTTGTCTTCATGCTCCTGTGTGTTCTTGTCTACATGCTCCTGTGTGTTCTTGTCTCTGTGCTCCTGTGTGTTCTTGTCTCTGTGCTCCTGTGTGTTCTTGTCTCTGTGCTCCTGTATGTTCTTGTCTACATGCTCCTGTGTGTTCTTGTCTTCATGCTCCTGTGTGTTCTTGTCTTCATGCTCCTGTGTGTTCTTGTCTACATGCTCCTGTGTGTTCTTGTCTTCATGCTCCTGTGTGTTCTTGTCTTCATGCTCCTGTGTGTTATTGTCTTCATGCTCCTGTGTGTTCTTGTCTCTGTGCTCCTGTGTGTTCTTGTCTCTGTGCTCCTGTGTGTTATTGTCTCTGTGCTCCTGTGTGTTCTTGTCTCTGTGCTCCTGTGTGTTCTTGTCTTCATGCTCATGTGTGTTCTTGTCTTCATGCTCCTGTGTGTTCTTGTCTCTGTGCTCCTGTGTGTTCTTGTCTACATGCTCTTGTGTGTTCTTGTCTACATGCTCCTGTGTGTTCTTGTCTTCATGCTCCTGTGTGTTCTTGTCTTCATGCTCCTGTGTGTTCTTGTCTACATGCTCCTGTGTGTTCTTGTCTTCATGCTCCTGTGTGTTCTTGTCTACATGCTCCTGTGTGTTCTTGTCTTCATGCTCCTGTGTGTTCTTGTCTACATGCTCCTGTGTGTTCTTGTCTTCATGCTCCTGTGTGTTCTTGTCTACATGCTCCTGTGTGTTCTTGTCTACATGCTCCTGTGTGTTCTTGTCTACATGCTCCTGTGTGTTCTTGTCTTCATGCTCCTGTGTGTTCTTGTCTTCATGCTCCTGTGTGTTCTTGTCTACATGCTCCTGTGTGTTCTTGTCTACATGCTCCTGTGTGTTCTTGTCTATATGCTCCTGTGTGTTCTTGTCTTCATGCTCCTGTGTGTTCTTGTCTACATGCTCCTGTGTGTTCTTGTCTTCATGCTACTGTGTGTTCTTGTCTACATGCTCCTGTGTGTTCTTGTCTTCATGCTCCTGTGTGTTCTTGTCTTCATGCTCCTGTGTGTTCTTGTCTACATGCTCCTGTGTGTTCTTGTCTACATGCTCCTGTGTGTTCTTGTCTTCATGCTCCTGTGTGTTCTTGTCTTCATGCTCCTGTGTGTTCTTGTCTACATGCTCCTGTGTGTTCTTGTCTACATGCTCCTGTGTGTTCTTGTCTACATCCTCCTGTGTGTTCTTGTCTTCATGCTCCTGTGTGTTCTTGTCTTGATGCTCCTGTGTGTTCTTGTCTTCATGCTCATGTGTGTTCTTGTCTTCATGCTCCTGTGTGTTCTTGTCTCTGTGCTCCTGTGTGTTCTTGTCTTCATGCTTCTGTGTGTTCTTGTCTACATGCTCCTGTGTGTTCTTGTCTTCATGCTCCTGTGTGTTCTTGTCTACATGCTCCTGTGTGTTCTTGTCTCTGTGCTCCTGTGTGTTCTTGTCTACATGCTCCTGTGTGTTATTGTCTACATGCTCCTGTGTGTTCTTGTCTTCATGCTCCTGTGTGTTCTTGTCTTCATGCTCCTGTGTGTTCTTGTCTTCATGCTCCTGTGTGTTCTTGTCTTCATGCTCCTGTGTGTTCTTGTCTCTGTGCTCCTGTGTGTTCTTGTCTTCATGCTCCTGTGTGTTCTTGTCTTCATGCTCCTGTGTGTTCTTGTCTACATGCTCCTGTGTGTTCTTGTCTTCATGCTCCTGTGTGTTCTTGTCTACATGCTCCTGTGTGTTCTTGTCTACATGCTCCTGTGTGTTCTTGTCTCTGTGCTCCTGTGTGTTCTTGTCTCTGTGCTCCTGTGTGTTCTTGTCTACATGCTCCTATGTGTTCTTGTCTTCATGCTCCTGTGTGTTCTTATCTCTGTGCTCCTGTGTGTTCTTGTCTTCATGCTCATGTGTGTTCTTGTCTACATGCTCCTGTGTGTTCTTGTCTACATGCTCCTGTGTGTTCTTGTCTTCATGCTCCTGTGTGTTCTTGTCTTCATGCTCCTGTGTGTTCTTGTCTACATGCTCCTGTGTGTTCTTGTCTTCATGCTCCTGTGTGTTCTTGTCTACATGCTCCTGTGTGTTCTTGTCTTCATGCTCCTGTGTGTTCTTGTCTACATGCTCCTGTGTGTTCTTGTCTTCATGCTCCTGTGTGTTCTTGTCTACATGCTCCTGTGTGTTCTTGTCTTCATGCTCCTGTGTGTTCTTGTCTTCATGGTCCTGTGTGTTCTTGTCTACATGCTCCTGTGTGTTCTTGTCTACATGCTCCTGTGTGTTCTTGTCTACATGCTCCTGTGTGTTCTTGTCTCTGTGCTCCTGTGTGTTCTTGTCTTCATGCTCCTGTGTGTTCTTGTCTACATGCTCCTGTGTGTTCTTGTCTTCATGCTCCTGTGTGTTCTTGTCTTCATGCTCCTGTGTGTTCTTGTCTTCATGCTCCTGTGTGTTCTTGTCTACATGCTCCTGTGTGTTCTTGTCTACATGCTCCTGTGTGTTCTTGTCTACATGCTCCTGTGTGTTATTGTCTTCATGCTCCTGTGTGTTCTTGTCTACATGCTCCTGTGTGTTCTTGTCTTCATGCTCCTGTGTGTTCTTGTCTTCATGCTCCTGTGTGTTCTTGTCTACATGCTCCTGTGTGTTCTTGTCTACATGCTCCTGTGTGTTCTTGTCTTCATGCTCCTGTGTGTTCTTGTCTTCATGCTCCTGTGTGTTCTTGTCTACATGCTCCTGTGTGTTCTTGTCTCTGTGCTCCTGTGTGTTCTTGTCTCTGTGCTCCTGTGTGTTCTTGTCTCTGTGCTCCTGTATGTTCTTGTCTACATGCTCCTGTGTGTTCTTGTCTTCATGCTCCTGTGTGTTCTTGTCTTCATGCTCCTGTGTGTTCTTGTCTACATGCTCCTGTGTGTTCTTGTCTTCATGCTCCTGTGTGTTCTTGTCTTCATGCTCCTGTGTGTTATTGTCTTCATGCTCCTGTGTGTTCTTGTCTCTGTGCTCCTGTGTGTTCTTGTCTCTGTGCTCCTGTGTGTTATTGTCTCTGTGCTCCTGTGTGTTCTTGTCTCTGTGCTCCTGTGTGTTCTTGTCTTCATGCTCATGTGTGTTCTTGTCTTCATGCTCCTGTGTGTTCTTGTCTCTGTGCTCCTGTGTGTTCTTGTCTACATGCTCTTGTGTGTTCTTGTCTACATGCTCCTGTGTGTTCTTGTCTTCATGCTCCTGTGTGTTCTTGTCTTCATGCTCCTGTGTGTTCTTGTCTACATGCTCCTGTGTGTTCTTGTCTTCATGCTCCTGTGTGTTCTTGTCTACATGCTCCTGTGTGTTCTTGTCTTCATGCTCCTGTGTGTTCTTGTCTACATGCTCCTGTGTGTTCTTGTCTTCATGCTCCTGTGTGTTCTTGTCTACATGCTCCTGTGTGTTCTTGTCTACATGCTCCTGTGTGTTCTTGTCTACATGCTCCTGTGTGTTCTTGTCTTCATGCTCCTGTGTGTTCTTGTCTTCATGCTCCTGTGTGTTCTTGTCTACATGCTCCTGTGTGTTCTTGTCTACATGCTCCTGTGTGTTCTTGTCTATATGCTCCTGTGTGTTCTTGTCTTCATGCTCCTGTGTGTTCTTGTCTACATGCTCCTGTGTGTTCTTGTCTTCATGCTCCTGTGTGTTCTTGTCTACATGCTCCTGTGTGTTCTTGTCTTCATGCTCCTGTGTGTTCTTGTCTACATGCTCCTGTGTGTTCTTGTCTTCATGCTCCTGTGTGTTCTTGTCTTCATGCTCCTGTGTGTTCTTGTCTACATGCTCCTGTGTGTTCTTGTCTACATGCTCCTGTGTGTTCTTGTCTACATGCTCCTGTGTGTTCTTGTCTCTGTGCTCCTGTGTGTTCTTGTCTTCATGCTCCTGTGTGTTCTTGTCTACATGCTCCTGTGTGTTCTTGTCTTCATGCTCCTGTGTGTTCTTGTCTTCATGCTCCTGTGTGTTCTTGTCTTCATGCTCCTGTGTGTTCTTGTCTACATGCTCCTGTGTGTTCTTGTCTACATGCTCCTGTGTGTTCTTGTCTACATGCTCCTGTGTGTTCTTGTCTACATGCTCATGTGTGTTATTGTCTACATGCTCCTGTGTGTTCTTGTCTTCATGCTCCTGTGTGTTCTTGTCTTCATGCTCCTGTGTGTTCTTGTCTTCATGCTCCTGTGTGTTCTTGTCTTCATGCTCCTGTGTGTTCTTGTCTCTGTGCTCCTGTGTGTTCTTGTCTTCATGCTCCTGTGTGTTCTTGTCTACATGCTCCTGTGTGTTCTTGTATTCATGCTCCTGTGTGTTCTTGTCTACATGCTCCTGTGTGTTCTTGTCTACATGCTCCTGTGTGTTCTTGTCTACATGCTCCTGTGTGTTCTTGTCTACATGCTCCTGTGTGTTCTTGTATTCATGCTCCTGTGTGTTCTTGTCTTCATGCTCCTGTGTGTTCTTGTCTTCATGCTCCTGTGTGTTCTTGTCTACATGCTCCTGTGTGTTCTTGTCTACATGCTCCTGTGTGTTCTTGTCTACATGCTCCTGTGTGTTCTTGTCTTCATGCTACTGTGTGTTCTTGTCTACATGCTCCTGTGTGTTCTTGTCTTCATGCTCCTGTGTGTTCTTGTCTTCATGCTCCTGTGTGTTCTTGTCTACATGCTCCTGTGTGTTCTTGTCTACATGCTCCTGTGTGTTCTTGTCTTCATGCTCCTGTGTGTTCTTGTCTTCATGCTCCTGTGTGTTCTTGTCTACATGCTCCTGTGTGTTCTTGTCTACATGCTCCTGTGTGTTCTTGTCTACATCCTCCTGTGTGTTCTTGTCTTCATGCTCCTGTGTGTTCTTGTCTTGATGCTCCTGTGTGTTCTTGTCTTCATGCTCCTGTGTGTTCTTGTCTTCATGCTCCTGTGTGTTCTTGTCTCTGTGCTCCTGTGTGTTCTTGTCTTCATGCTTCTGTGTGTTCTTGTCTACATGCTCCTGTGTGTTCTTGTCTTCATGCTCCTGTGTGTTCTTGTCTACATGCTCCTGTGTGTTCTTGTCTCTGTGCTCCTGTGTGTTCTTGTCTACATGCTCCTGTGTGTTATTGTCTACATGCTCCTGTGTGTTCTTGTCTTCATGCTCCTGTGTGTTCTTGTCTTCATGCTCCTGTGTGTTCTTGTCTTCATGCTCCTGTGTGTTCTTGTCTTCATGCTCCTGTGTGTTTTTGTCTCTGTGCTCCTGTGTGTTCTTGTCTTCATGCTCCTGTGTGTTCTTGTCTTCATGCTCCTGTGTGTTCTTGTCTACATGCTCCTGTGTGTTCTTGTCTTCATGCTCCTGTGTGTTCTTGTCTACATGCTCCTGTGTGTTCTTGTCTACATGCTCCTGTGTGTTCTTGTCTCTGTGCTCCTGTGTGTTCTTGTCTCTGTGCTCCTGTGTGTTCTTGTCTACATGCTCCTATGTGTTCTTGTCTTCATGCTCCTGTGTGTTCTTATCTCTGTGCTCCTGTGTGTTCTTGTCTTCATGCTCATGTGTGTTCTTGTCTACATGCTCCTGTGTGTTCTTGTCTACATGCTCCTGTGTGTTCTTGTCTTCATGCTCCTGTGTGTTCTTGTCTTCATGCTCCTGTGTGTTCTTGTCTACATGCTCCTGTGTGTTCTTGTCTTCATGCTCCTGTGTGTTCTTGTCTACATGCTCCTGTGTGTTCTTGTCTTCATGCTCCTGTGTGTTCTTGTCTACATGCTCCTGTGTGTTCTTGTCTTCATGCTCCTGTGTGTTCTTGTCTACATGCTCCTGTGTGTTCTTGTCTTCATGCTCCTGTGTGTTCTTGTCTTCATGGTCCTGTGTGTTCTTGTCTACATGCTCCTGTGTGTTCTTGTCTACATGCTCCTGTGTGTTCTTGTCTACATGCTCCTGTGTGTTCTTGTCTCTGTGCTCCTGTGTGTTCTTGTCTTCATGCTCCTGTGTGTTCTTGTCTACATGCTCCTGTGTGTTCTTGTCTTCATGCTCCTGTGTGTTCTTGTCTTCATGCTCCTGTGTGTTCTTGTCTTCATGCTCCTGTGTGTTCTTGTCTACATGCTCCTGTGTGTTCTTGTCTACATGCTCCTGTGTGTTCTTGTCTACATGCTCCTGTGTGTTATTGTCTTCATGCTCCTGTGTGTTCTTGTCTACATGCTCCTGTGTGTTCTTGTCTTCATGCTCCTGTGTGTTCTTGTCTTCATGCTCCTGTGTGTTCTTGTCTACATGCTCCTGTGTGTTCTTGTCTACATGCTCCTGTGTGTTCTTGTCTTCATGCTCCTGTGTGTTCTTGTCTTCATGCTCCTGTGTGTTCTTGTCTACATGCTCCTGTGTGTTCTTGTCTCTGTGCTCCTGTGTGTTCTTGTCTCTGTGCTCCTGTGTGTTCTTGTCTCTGTGCTCCTGTATGTTCTTGTCTACATGCTCCTGTGTGTTCTTGTCTTCATGCTCCTGTGTGTTCTTGTCTTCATGCTCCTGTGTGTTCTTGTCTACATGCTCCTGTGTGTTCTTGTCTTCATGCTCCTGTGTGTTCTTGTCTTCATGCTCCTGTGTGTTATTGTCTTCATGCTCCTGTGTGTTCTTGTCTCTGTGCTCCTGTGTGTTCTTGTCTCTGTGCTCCTGTGTGTTATTGTCTCTGTGCTCCTGTGTGTTCTTGTCTCTGTGCTCCTGTGTGTTCTTGTCTTCATGCTCATGTGTGTTCTTGTCTTCATGCTCCTGTGTGTTCTTGTCTCTGTGCTCCTGTGTGTTCTTGTCTACATGCTCTTGTGTGTTCTTGTCTACATGCTCCTGTGTGTTCTTGTCTTCATGCTCCTGTGTGTTCTTGTCTTCATGCTCCTGTGTGTTCTTGTCTACATGCTCCTGTGTGTTCTTGTCTTCATGCTCCTGTGTGTTCTTGTCTACATGCTCCTGTGTGTTCTTGTCTTCATGCTCCTGTGTGTTCTTGTCTACATGCTCCTGTGTGTTCTTGTCTTCATGCTCCTGTGTGTTCTTGTCTACATGCTCCTGTGTGTTCTTGTCTACATGCTCCTGTGTGTTCTTGTCTACATGCTCCTGTGTGTTCTTGTCTTCATGCTCCTGTGTGTTCTTGTCTTCATGCTCCTGTGTGTTCTTGTCTACATGCTCCTGTGTGTTCTTGTCTACATGCTCCTGTGTGTTCTTGTCTATATGCTCCTGTGTGTTCTTGTCTTCATGCTCCTGTGTGTTCTTGTCTACATGCTCCTGTGTGTTCTTGTCTTCATGCTCCTGTGTGTTCTTGTCTACATGCTCCTGTGTGTTCTTGTCTTCATGCTCCTGTGTGTTCTTGTCTACATGCTCCTGTGTGTTCTTGTCTTCATGCTCCTGTGTGTTCTTGTCTTCATGCTCCTGTGTGTTCTTGTCTACATGCTCCTGTGTGTTCTTGTCTACATGCTCCTGTGTGTTCTTGTCTACATGCTCCTGTGTGTTCTTGTCTCTGTGCTCCTGTGTGTTCTTGTCTTCATGCTCCTGTGTGTTCTTGTCTACATGCTCCTGTGTGTTCTTGTCTTCATGCTCCTGTGTGTTCTTGTCTTCATGCTCCTGTGTGTTCTTGTCTTCATGCTCCTGTGTGTTCTTGTCTACATGCTCCTGTGTGTTCTTGTCTACATGCTCCTGTGTGTTCTTGTCTACATGCTCCTGTGTGTTCTTGTCTTCATGCTCCTGTGTGTTCTTGTCTACATGCTCCTGTGTGTTCTTGTCTTCATGCTCCTGTGTGTTCTTGTCTCCATGCTCCTGTGTGTTCTTGTCTACATGCTCCTGTGTGTTCTTGTCTACATGCTCCTGTGTGTTCTTGTCTTCATGCTCCTGTGTGTTCTTGTCTTCATGCTCCTGTGTGTTCTTGTCTACATGCTCCTGTGTGTTCTTGTCTACATGCTCATGTGTGTTATTGTCTACATGCTCCTGTGTGTTCTTGTCTTCATGCTCCTGTGTGTTCTTGTCTTCATGCTCCTGTGTGTTCTTGTCTTCATGCTCCTGTGTGTTCTTGTCTTCATGCTCCTGTGTGTTCTTGTCTCTGTGCTCCTGTGTGTTCTTGTCTTCATGCTCCTGTGTGTTCTTGTCTACATGCTCCTGTGTGTTCTTGTATTCATGCTCCTGTGTGTTCTTGTCTACATGCTCCTGTGTGTTCTTGTCTCTGTGCTCCTGTGTGTTCTTGTCTACATGCTCCTGTGTGTTCTTGTCTACATGCTCCTGTGTGTTCTTGTCTTCATGCTCCTGTGTGTTCTTGTCTTCATGCTCCTGTGTGTTCTTGTCTTCATGCTCCTGTGTGTTCTTGTCTTCATGCTCCTGTGTGTTCTTGTCTCTGTGCTCCTGTGTGTTCTTGTCTTCATGCTCCTGTGTGTTCTTGTCTACATGCTCCTGTGTGTTCTTGTCTTCATGCTCCTGTGTGTTCTTGTCTTCATGCTCCTGTGTGTTCTTGTCTACATGCTCCTGTGTGTTCTTGTCTTCATGCTCCTGTGTGTTCTTGTCTACATGCTCCTGTGTGTTCTTGTCTACATGCTCCTGTGTGTTCTTGTCTCTGTGCTCCTGTGTGTTCTTGTCTCTGTGCTCCTGTGTGTTCTTGTCTACATGCTCCTGTGTGTTCTTGTCTTCATGCTCCTGTGTGTTCTTGTCTTCATGCTCCTGTGTGTTCTTGTCTTCATGATCCTGTGTGTTCTTGTCTTCATGCTCCTGTGTGTTCTTGTCTACATGCTCCTGTGTGTTCTTGTCTACATGCTCCTGTGTGTTCTTGTCTACATGCTCCTGTGTGTTCTTGTCTACATGCTCCTGTGTGTTCTTGTCTTCATGCTCCTGTGTGTTCTTGTCTACATGCTCCTGTGTGTTCTTGTCTTCATGCTCCTGTGTGTTCTTGTCTTCATGCTCCTGTGTGTTCTTGTCTACATGCTCCTGTGTGTTCTTGTCTACATGCTCCTGTGTGTTCTTGTCTTCATGCTCCTGTGTGTTCTTGTCTTCATGCTCCTGTGTGTTCTTGTCTACATGCTCCTGTGTGTTCTTGTCTCTGTGCTCCTGTGTGTTCTTGTCTCTGTGCTCCTGTGTGTTCTTGTATCTGTGCTCCTGTGTGTTATTGTCTCTGTGCTCCTGTGTGTTCTTGTCTCTGTGCTCCTGTGTGTTCTTGTCTTCATGCTCATGTGTGTTCTTGTCTTCATGCTCCTGTGTGTTCTTGTCTCTGTGCTCCTGTGTGTTCTTGTCTACATGCTCTTGTGTGTTCTTGTCTACATGCTCCTGTGTGTTCTTGTCTTCATGCTCCTGTGTGTTCTTGTCTTCATGCTCCTGTGTGTTCTTGTCTACATGCTCCTGTGTGTTCTTGTCTTCATGCTCCTGTGTGTTCTTGTCTACATGCTCCTGTGTGTTCTTGTCTTCATGCTCCTGTGTGTTCTTGTCTACATGCTCCTGTGTGTTCTTGTCTTCATGCTCCTGTGTGTTCTTGTCTACATGCTCCTGTGTGTTCTTGTCTACATGCTCCTGTGTGTTCTTGTCTACATGCTCCTGTGTGTTCTTGTCTTCATGCTCATGTGTGTTCTTGTCTTCATGCTCCTGTGTGTTCTTGTCTACATGCTCCTGTGTGTTCTTGTCTACATGCTCCTGTGTGTTCTTGTCTACATGCTCCTGTGTGTTCTTGTCTTCATGCTCCTGTGTGTTCTTGTCTACATGCTCCTGTGTGTTCTTGTCTTCATGCTCCTGTGTGTTCTTGTCTACATGCTCCTGTGTGTTCTTGTCTTCATGCTCCTGTGTGTTCTTGTCTACATGCTCCTGTGTGTTCTTGTCTTCATGCTCCTGTGTGTTCTTGTCTTCATGCTCCTGTGTGTTCTTGTCTACATGCTCCTGTGTGTTCTTGTCTACATGCTCCTGTGTGTTCTTGTCTACATGCTCCTGTGTGTTCTTGTCTCTGTGCTCATGTGTGTTCTTGTCTTCATGCTCCTGTGTGTTCTTGTCTACATGCTCCTGTGTGTTCTTGTCTTCATGCTCCTGTGTGTTCTTGTCTTCATGCTCCTGTGTGTTCTTGTCTTCATGCTCCTGTGTGTTCTTGTCTACATGCTCCTGTGTGTTCTTGTCTACATGCTCCTGTGTGTTCTTGTCTACATGCTCCTGTGTGTTCTTGTCTTCATGCTCCTGTGTGTTCTTGTCTACATGCTCCTGTGTGTTCTTGTCTTCATGCTCCTGTGTGTTCTTGTCTTCATGCTCCTGTGTGTTCTTGTCTACATGCTCCTGTGTGTTCTTGTCTACATGCTCCTGTGTGTTCTTGTCTTCATGCTCCTGTGTGTTCTTGTCTTCATGCTCCTGTGTGTTCTTGTCTACATGCTCCTGTGTGTTCTTGTCTACATGCTCCTGTGTGTTATTGTCTACATGCTCCTGTGTGTTCTTGTCTTCATGCTCCTGTGTGTTCTTGTCTTCATGCTCCTGTGTGTTCTTGTCTTCATGCTCCTGTGTGTTCTTGTCTTCATGCTCCTGTGTGTTCTTGTCTCTGTGCTCCTGTGTGTTCTTGTCTTCATGCTCCTGTGTGTTCTTGTCTACATGCTCCTGTGTGTTCTTGTCTTCATGCTCCTGTGTGTTCTTGTCTACATGCTCCTGTGTGTTCTTGTCTCTGTGCTCCTGTGTGTTCTTGTCTACATGCTCCTGTGTGTTCTTGTCTACATGCTCCTGTGTGTTCTTGTCTTCATGCTCCTGTGTGTTCTTGTCTTCATGCTCCTGTGTGTTCTTGTCTTCATGCTCCTGTGTGTTCTTGTCTTCATGCTCCTGTGTGTTCTTGTCTCTGTGCTCCTGTGTGTTCTTGTCTTCATGCTCCTGTGTGTTCTTGTCTACATGCTCCTGTGTGTTCTTGTCTTCATGCTCCTGTGTGTTCTTGTCTTCATGCTCCTGTGTGTTCTTGTCTACATGCTCCTGTGTGTTCTTGTCTTCATGCTCCTGTGTGTTCTTGTCTACATGCTCCTGTGTGTTCTTGTCTACATGCTCCTGTGTGTTCTTGTCTCTGTGCTCCTGTGTGTTCTTGTCTCTGTGCTCCTGTGTGTTCTTGTCTACATGCTCCTGTGTGTTCTTGTCTTCATGCTCCTGTGTGTTCTTATCTATGTGCTCCTGTGTGTTCTTGTCTTCATGCTCCTGTGTGTTCTTGTCTACATGC
Organism: Notolepis coatsorum; assembly: GCF_963971535.1. Lineage (NCBI taxonomy): Eukaryota > Metazoa > Chordata > Actinopteri > Aulopiformes > Paralepididae > Notolepis > Notolepis coatsorum. The sequence goes on from NC_140165.1 coordinate 268,779,026, forward strand.
TCCTGTGTGTTCTTGTCTACATGCTCCTGTGTGTTCTTGTCTTCATGCTCCTGTGTGTTCTTGTCTTCATGCTCCTGTGTGTTCTTGTCTACATGCTCCTGTGTGTTCTTGTCTTCATGCTCCTGTGTGTTCTTGTCTACATGCTCCTGTGTGTTCTTGTCTTCATGCTCCTGTGTGTTCTTGTCTACATGCTCCTGTGTGTTCTTGTCTACATGCTCCTGTGTGTTCTTGTCTTCATGCTCCTGTGTGTTCTTGTCTTCATGCTCCTGTGTGTTCTTGTCTACATGCTCCTGTGTGTTCTTGTCTCTGTGCTCCTGTGTGTTCTTGTCTTCATGCTCCTGTGTGTTCTTGTCTTCATGCTCCTGTGTGTTCTTGTCTACATGCTCCTGTGTGTTCTTGTCTACATGCTCCTGTGTGTTCTTGTCTACATGCTCCTGTGTGTTCATGTCTACATGCTCCTGTGTGTTCTTGTCTACATGCTCCTGTGTGTTCTTGTCTTCATGCTCCTGTGTGTTCTTGTCTTCATGCTCCTGTGTGTTCTTGTCTACATGCTCCTGTGTGTTCTTGTCTACATGCTCCTGTGTGTTCTTGTCTACATGCTCCTGTGTGTTCTTGTCTACATGCTCCTGTGTGTTCTTGTCTACATGCTCCTGTGTGTTCTTGTCTACATGCTCCTGTGTGTTCTTGTCTACATGCTCCTGTGTGTTCTTGTCTACATGCTCCTGTGTGTTCTTGTCTCTGTGCTCCTGTGTGTTCTTGTTTTCATGCTCCTGTGTGTTCTTGTCTTCATGCTCCTGTGTGTTCTTGTCTACATGCTCCTGTGTGTTCTTGTCTTCATGCTCCTGTGTGTTCTTGTCTACATGCTCCTGTGTGTCCTTGTCTACATGCTCCTGTGTGTTCTTGTCTACATGCTCCTGTGTGTTCTTGTCTTCATGCTCCTGTGTGTTCTTGTCTTCATGTTCCTGTGTGTTCTTGTCTTCATGCTCCTGTGTGTTCTTGTCTACATGCTCCTGTGTGTTCTTGTCTTCATGCTCCTGTGTGTTCTTGTCTTCATGCTCCTGTGTGTTCTTGTCTACATGCTCCTGTGTGTTCTTGTCTACATGCTCCTGTGTGTTCTTGTCTACATGCTCCTGTGTGTTCATGTCTACATGCTCCTGTGTGTTCTTGTCTACATGCTCCTGTGTGTTCTTGTCTTCATGCTCCTGTGTGTTCTTGTCTTCATGCTCCTGTGTGTTCTTGTCTACATGCTCCTGTGTGTTCTTGTCTACATGCTCCTGTGTGTTCTTGTCTCTGTGCTCCTGTGTGTTCTTGTCTCTGTGCTCCTGTGTGTTCTTGTCTACATGCTCCTGTGTGTTCTTGTCTTCATGCTCCTGTGTGTTCTTATCTCTGTGCTCCTGTGTGTTCTTGTCTTCATGCTCCTGTGTGTTCTTGTCTACATGCTCCTGTGTGTTCTTGTCTACATGCTCCTGTGTGTTCTTGTCTTCATGCTCCTGTGTGTTCTTGTCTTCATGCTCCTGTGTGTTCTTGTCTACATGCTCCTGTGTGTTCTTGTCTTCATGCTCCTGTGTGTTCTTGTCTACATGCTCCTGTGTGTTCTTGTCTTCATGCTCCTGTGTGTTCTTGTCTACATGCTCCTGTGTGTTCTTGTCTTCATGCTCCTGTGTGTTCTTGTCTACATGCTCCTGTGTGTTCTTGTCTTCATGCTCCTGTGTGTTCTTGTCTTCATGCTCCTGTGTGTTCTTGTCTACATGCTCCTGTGTGTTCTTGTCTCTGTGCTCCTGTGTGTTCTTGTCTTCATGCTCCTGTGTGTTCTTGTCTACATGCTCCTGTGTGTTCTTGTCTTCATGCTCCTGTGTGTTCTTGTCTTCATGCTCCTGTGTGTTCTTGTCTTCATGCTCCTGTGTGTTCTTGTCTACATGCTCCTGTGTGTTCTTGTCTACATGCTCCTGTGTGTTCTTGTCTACATGCTCCTGTGTGTTCTTGTCTTCATGCTCCTGTGTGTTCTTGTCTACATGCTCCTGTGTGTTCTTGTCTTCATGCTCCTGTGTGTTCTTGTCTTCATGCTCCTGTGTGTTCTTGTCTACATGCTCCTGTGTGTTCTTGTCTACATGCTCCTGTGTGTTCTTGTCTTCATGCTCCTGTGTGTTCTTGTCTTCATGCTCCTGTGTGTTCTTGTCTACATGCTCCTGTGTGTTCTTGTCTCTGTGCTCCTGTGTGTTCTTGTCTCTGTGCTCCTGTGTGTTCTTGTCTCTGTGCTCCTGTATGTTCTTGTCTACATGCTCCTGTGTGTTCTTGTCTTCATGCTCCTGTGTGTTCTTGTCTTCATGCTCCTGTGTGTTCTTGTCTACATGCTCCTGTGTGTTCTTGTCTTCATGCTCCTGTGTGTTCTTGTCTTCATGCTCCTGTGTGTTATTGTCTTCATGCTCCTGTGTGTTCTTGTCTCTGTGCTCCTGTGTGTTCTTGTCTCTGTGCTCCTGTGTGTTATTGTCTCTGTGCTCCTGTGTGTTCTTGTCTCTGTGCTCCTGTGTGTTCTTGTCTTCATGCTCCTGTGTGTTATTGTCTTCATGCTCCTGTGTGTTCTTGTCTCCATGCTACTGTGTGTTCTTGTCTTCATGCTCATGTGTGTTCTTGTCTTCATGCTCCTGTGTGTTCTTGTCTCTGTGCTCCTGTGTGTTCTTGTCTACATGCTCTTGTGTGTTCTTGTCTACATGCTCCTGTGTGTTCTTGTCTTCATGCTCCTGTGTGTTCTTGTCTTCATGCTCCTGTGTGTTCTTGTCTACATGCTCCTGTGTGTTCTTGTCTACATGCTCCTGTGTGTTCTTGTCTACATGCTCCTGTGTGTTCATGTCTACATGCTCCTGTGTGTTCTTGTCTACATGCTCCTGTGTGTTCTTGTCTTCATGCTCCTGTGTGTTCTTGTCTTCATGCTCCTGTGTGTTCTTGTCTACATGCTCCTGTGTGTTCTTGTCTACATGCTCCTGTGTGTTCTTGTCTACATGCTCCTGTGTGTTCTTGTCTACATGCTCCTGTGTGTTCTTGTCTACATGCTCCTGTGTGTTCTTGTCTACATGCTCCTGTGTGTTCTTGTCTACATGCTCCTGTGTGTTCTTGTCTCTGTGCTCCTGTGTGTTCTTGTCTACATGCTCCTGTGTGTTCTTGTCTTCATGCTCCTGTGTGTTCTTGTCTACATGCTCCTGTGTGTTCTTGTCTTCATGCTCCTGTGTGTTCTTGTCTACATGCTCCTGTGTGTCCTTGTCTACATGCTCCTGTGTGTTCTTGTCTACATGCTCCTGTGTGTTCTTGTCTTCATGCTCCTGTGTGTTCTTGTCTTCATGTTCCTGTGTGTTCTTGTCTTCATGCTCCTGTGTGTTCTTGTCTACATGCTCCTGTGTGTTCTTGTCTTCATGCTCCTGTGTGTTCTTGTCTTCATGCTCCTGTGTGTTCTTGTCTCTGTGCTCCTGTGTGTTCTTGTCTACATGCTCCTGTGTGTTCTTGTCTCTGTGCTCCTGTGTGTTCTTGTCTTCATGCTCCTGTGTGTTCTTGTCTACATGCTCCTGTGTGTTCTTGTCTTCATGATCCTGTGTGTTCTTGTCTTCATGCTCCTGTGTGTTCTTGTCTTCATGCTCCTGTGTGTTCTTGTCTACATGCTCCTGTGTGTTCTTGTCTACATGCTCCTGTGTGTTCTTGTCTACATGCTCCTGTGTGTTATTGTCTTCATGCTCCTGTGTGTTCTTGTCTACATGCTCCTGTGTGTTCTTGTCTTCATGCTCCTGTGTGTTCTTGTCTTCATGCTCCTGTGTGTTCTTGTCTACATGCTCCTGTGTGTTCTTGTCTACATGCTCCTGTGTGTTCTTGTCTTCATGCTCCTGTGTGTTCTTGTCTTCATGCTCCTGTGTGTTCTTGTCTACATGCTCCTGTGTGTTCTTGTCTCTGTGCTCCTGTGTGTTCTTGTCTCTGTGCTCCTGTGTGTTCTTGTCTCTGTGCTCCTGTATGTTCTTGTCTACATGCTCCTGTGTGTTCTTGTCTTCATGCTCCTGTGTGTTCTTGTCTTCATGCTCCTGTGTGTTCTTGTCTACATGCTCCTGTGTGTTCTTGTCTTCATGCTCCTGTGTGTTCTTGTCTTCATGCTCCTGTGTGTTATTGTCTTCATGCTCCTGTGTGTTCTTGTCTCTGTGCTCCTGTGTGTTCTTGTCTCTGTGCTCCTGTGTGTTCTTGTCTACATGCTCCTGTGTGTTCTTGTCTTCATGCTCCTGTGTGTTCTTGTCTACATGCTCCTGTGTGTTCTTGTCTTCATGCTCCTGTGTGTTCTTGTCTACATGCTCCTGTGTGTTCTTGTCTTCATGCTCCTGTGTGTTCTTGTCTACATGCTCCTGTGTGTTCTTGTCTACATGCTCCTGTGTGTTCTTGTCTACATGCTCCTGTGTGTTCTTGTCTTCATGCTCCTGTGTGTTCTTGTCTTCATGCTCCTGTGTGTTCTTGTCTACATGCTCCTGTGTGTTCTTGTCTACATGCTCCTGTGTGTTCTTGTCTACATGCTCCTGTGTGTTCTTGTCTTCATGCTCCTGTGTGTTCTTGTCTACATGCTCCTGTGTGTTCTTGTCTTCATGCTCCTGTGTGTTCTTGTCTACATGCTCCTGTGTGTTCTTGTCTTCATGCTCCTGTGTGTTCTTGTCTACATGCTCCTGTGTGTTCTTGTCTTCATGCTCCTGTGTGTTCTTGTCTTCATGCTCCTGTGTGTTCTTGTCTACATGCTCCTGTGTGTTCTTGTCTACATGCTCCTGTGTGTTCTTGTCTACATGCTCCTGTGTGTTCTTGTCTCTGTGCTCCTGTGTGTTCTTGTCTTCATGATCCTGTGTGTTCTTGTCTACATGCTCCTGTGTGTTCTTGTCTTCATGCTCCTGTGTGTTCTTGTCTTCATGCTCCTGTGTGTTCTTGTCTTCATGCTCCTGTGTGTTCTTGTCTACATGCTCCTGTGTGTTCTTGTCTACATGCTCCTGTGTGTTCTTGTCTACATGCTCCTGTGTGTTCTTGTCTTCATGCTCCTGTGTGTTCTTGTCTACATGCTCCTGTGTGTTCTTGTCTTCATGCTCCTGTGTGTTCTTGTCTTCATGCTCCTGTGTGTTCTTGTCTACATGCTCCTGTGTGTTCTTGTCTACATGCTCCTGTGTGTTCTTGTCTACATGCTCATGTGTGTTATTGTCTACATGCTCCTGTGTGTTCTTGTCTTCATGCTCCTGTGTGTTCTTGTCTTCATGCTCCTGTGTGTTCTTGTCTTCATGCTCCTGTGTGTTCTTGTCTTCATGCTCCTGTGTGTTCTTGTCTCTGTGCTCCTGTGTGTTCTTGTCTTCATGCTCCTGTGTGTTCTTGTCTACATGCTCCTGTGTGTTCTTGTCTTCATGCTCCTGTGTGTTCTTGTCTACATGCTCCTGTGTGTTCTTGTCTCTGTGCTCCTGTGTGTTCTTGTCTACATGCTCCTGTGTGTTCTTGTCTACATGCTCCTGTGTGTTCTTGTCTTCATGCTCCTGTGTGTTCTTGTCTTCATGCTCCTGTGTGTTCTTGTCTTCATGCTCCTGTGTGTTATTGTCTTCATGCTCCTGTGTGTTCTTGTCTCTGTGCTCCTGTGTGTTCTTGTCTTCATGCTCCTGTGTGTTCTTGTCTACATGCTCCTGTGTGTTCTTTTCTTCATGCTCCTGTGTGTTCTTGTCTTCATGCTCCTGTGTGTTCTTGTCTACATGCTCCTGTGTGTTCTTGTCTTCATGCTCCTGTGTGTTCTTGTCTACATGCTCCTGTGTGTTCTTGTCTACATGCTCCTGTGTGTTCTTGTCTCTGTGCTCCTGTGTGTTCTTGTCTCTGTGCTCCTGTGTGTTCTTGTCTACATGCTCCTGTGTGTTCTTGTCTTCATGCTCCTGTGTGTTCTTGTCTTCATGCTCCTGTGTGTTCTTGTCTTCATGATCCTGTGTGTTCTTGTCTTCATGCTCCTGTGTGTTCTTGTATACATGCTCCTGTGTGTTCTTGTCTACATGCTCCTGTGTGTTCTTGTCTACATGCTCCTGTGTGTTCTTGTCTTCATGCTCCTGTGTGTTCTTGTCTACATGCTCCTGTGTGTTCTTGTCTTCATGCTCCTGTGTGTTCTTGTCTTCATGCTCCTGTGTGTTCTTGTCTACATGCTCCTGTGTGTTCTTGTCTACATGCTCCTGTGTGTTCTTGTCTTCATGCTCCTGTGTGTTCTTGTCTTCATGCTCCTGTGTGTTCTTGTCTACATGCTCCTGTGTGTTCTTGTCTCTGTGCTCCTGTGTGTTCTTGTCTCTGTGCTCCTGTGTGTTCTTGTCTCTGTGCTCCTGTATGTTCTTGTCTACATGCTCCTGTGTGTTCTTGTCTTCATGCTCCTGTGTGTTCTTGTCTTCATGCTCCTGTGTGTTCTTGTCTACATGCTCCTGTGTGTTCTTGTCTTCATGCTCCTGTGTGTTCTTGTCTTCATGCTCCTGTGTGTTATTGTCTTCATGCTCCTGTGTGTTCTTGTCTCTGTGCTCCTGTGTGTTCTTGTCTCTGTGCTCCTGTGTGTTATTGTCTCTGTGCTCCTGTGTGTTCTTGTCTCTGTGCTCCTGTGTGTTCTTGTCTTCATGCTCATGTGTGTTCTTGTCTTCATGCTCCTGTGTGTTCTTGTCTCTGTGCTCCTGTGTGTTCTTGTCTACATGCTCTTGTGTGTTCTTGTCTACATGCTCCTGTGTGTTCTTGTCTTCATGCTCCTGTGTGTTCTTGTCTTCATGCTCCTGTGTGTTCTTGTCTACATGCTCCTGTGTGTTCTTGTCTTCATGCTCCTGTGTGTTCTTGTCTACATGCTCCTGTGTGTTCTTGTCTACATGCTCCTGTGTGTTCTTGTCTTCATGCTCCTGTGTGTTCTTGTCTACATGCTCCTGTGTGTTCTTGTCTACATGCTCCTGTGTGTTCTTGTCTACATGCTCCTGTGTGTTCTTGTCTTCATGCTCCTGTGTGTTCTTGTCTTCATGCTCCTGTGTGTTCTTGTCTACATGCTCCTGTGTGTTCTTGTCTACATGCTCCTGTGTGTTCTTGTCTACATGCTCCTGTGTGTTCTTGTCTTCATGCTCCTGTGTGTTCTTGTCTACATGCTCCTGTGTGTTCTTGTCTTCATGCTCCTGTGTGTTCTTGTCTACATGCTCCTGTGTGTTCTTGTCTTCATGCTCCTGTGTGTTCTTGTCTACATGCTCCTGTGTGTTCTTGTCTTCATGCTCCTGTGTGTTCTTGTCTTCATGCTCCTGTGTGTTCTTGTCTACATGCTCCTGTGTGTTCTTGTCTACATGCTCCTGTGTGTTCTTGTCTACATGCTCCTGTGTGTTCTTGTCTCTGTGCTCCTGTGTGTTCTTGTCTTCATGCTCCTGTGTGTTCTTGTCTACATGCTCCTGTGTGTTCTTGTCTTCATGCTCCTGTGTGTTCTTGTCTTCATGCTCCTGTGTGTTCTTGTCTTCATGCTCCTGTGTGTTCTTGTCTACATGCTCCTGTGTGTTCTTGTCTACATGCTCCTGTGTGTTCTTGTCTACATGCTCCTGTGTGTTCTTGTCTTCATGCTCCTGTGTGTTCTTGTCTACATGCTCCTGTGTGTTCTTGTCTTCATGCTCCTGTGTGTTCTTGTCTTCATGCTCCTGTGTGTTCTTGTCTACATGCTCCTGTGTGTTCTTGTCTACATGCTCCTGTGTGTTCTTGTCTTCATGCTCCTGTGTGTTCTTGTCTTCATGCTCCTGTGTGTTCTTGTCTACATGCTCCTGTGTGTTCTTGTCTACATGCTCCTGTGTGTTATTGTCTACATGCTCCTGTGTGTTCTTGTCTTCATGCTCCTGTGTGTTCTTGTCTTCATGCTCCTGTGTGTTCTTGTCTTCATGCTCCTGTGTGTTCTTGTCTTCATGCTCCTGTGTGTTCTTGTCTCTGTGCTCCTGTGTGTTCGTGTCTTCATGCTCCTGTGTGTTCTTGTCTACATGTTCCTGTGTGTTCTTGTCTTCATGCTCCTGTGTGTTCTTGTCTACATGCTCCTGTGTGTTCTTGTCTCTGTGCTCCTGTGTGTTCTTGTCTACATGCTCCTGTGTGTTCTTGTCTACATGCTCCTGTGTGTTCTTGTCTTCATGCTCCTGTGTGTTCTTGTCTTCATGCTCCTGTGTGTTCTTGTCTTCATGCTCCTGTGTGTTCTTGTCTTCATGCTCCTGTGTGTTCTTGTCTCTGTGCTCCTGTGTGTTCTTGTCTTCATGCTCCTGTGTGTTCTTGTCTACATGCTCCTGTGTGTTCTTGTCTTCATGCTCCTGTGTGTTCTTGTCTTCATGCTCCTGTGTGTTCTTGTCTACATGCTCCTGTGTGTTCTTGTCTTCATGCTCCTGTGTGTTCTTGTCTACATGCTCCTGTGTGTTCTTGTCTACATGCTCCTGTGTGTTCTTGTCTCTGTGCTCCTGTGTGTTCTTGTCTCTGTGCTCCTGTGTGTTCTTGTCTACATGCTCCTGTGTGTTCTTGTCTTCATGCTCCTGTGTGTTCTTGTCTACATGCTCCTGTGTGTTCTTGTCTTCATGCTCCTGTGTGTTCTTATCTATGTGCTCCTGTGTGTTCTTGTCTTCATGCTCCTGTGTGTTCTTGTCTACATGCTCCTGTGTGTTCTTGTCTACATGCTCCTGTGTGTTCTTGTCTTCATGCTCCTGTGTGTTCTTGTCTTCATGCTCCTGTGTGTTCTTGTCTACATGCTCCTGTGTGTTCTTGTCTTCATGCTCCTGTGTGTTATTGTCTACATGCTCCTGTGTGTTCTTGTCTTCATGCTCCTGTGTGTTCTTGTCTACATGCTCCTGTGTGTTCTTGTCTTCATGCTCCTGTGTGTTCTTGTCTACATGCTCCCGTGTGTTCTTGTCTTCATGCTCCTGTGTGTTCTTGTCTTCATGCTCCTGTGTGTTCTTGTCTACATGCTCCTGTGTGTTCTTGTCTACATGCTCCTGTGTGTTCTTGTCTACATGCTCCTGTGTGTTCTTGTCTCTGTGCTCCTGTGTGTTCTTGTCTTCATGCTCCTGTGTGTTCTTGTCTACATGCTCCTGTGTGTTCTTGTCTTCATGCTCCTGTGTGTTCTTGTCTTCATGCTCCTATGTGTTCTTGTCTTCATGCTCCTGTGTGTTCTTGTCTACATGCTCCTGTGTGTTCTTGTCTACATGCTCCTGTGTGTTCTTGTCTACATGCTCCTGTGTGTTCTTGTCTTCATGCTCCTGTGTGTTCTTGTCTACATGCTCCTGTGTGTTCTTGTCTTCATGCTCCTGTGTGTTCTTGTCTTCATGCTCCTGTGTGTTCTTGTCTACATGCTCCTGTGTGTTCTTGTCTACATGCTCCTGTGTGTTCTTGTCTTCATGCTCCTGTGTGTTCTTGTCTTCATGCTCCTGTGTGTTCTTGTCTACATGCTCCTGTGTGTTCTTGTCTCTGTGCTCCTGTGTGTTCTTGTCTCTGTGCTCCTGTGTGTTCTTGTCTCTGTGCTCCTGTATGTTCTTGTCTACATGCTCCTGTGTGTTCTTGTCTTCATGCTCCTGTGTGTTCTTGTCTTCATGCTCCTGTGTGTTCTTGTCTACATGCTCCTGTGTGTTCTTGTCTTCATGCTCCTGTGTGTTCTTGTCTTCATGCTCCTGTGTGTTATTGTCTTCATGCTCCTGTGTGTTCTTGTCTCTGTGCTCCTGTGTGTTCTTGTCTCTGTGCTCCTGTGTGTTATTGTCTCTGTGCTCATGTGTGTTCTTGTCTCTGTGCTCCTGTGTGTTCTTGTCTTCATGCTCCTGTGTGTTATTGTCTTCATGCTCCTGTGTGTTCTTGTCTCCATGCTACTGTGTGTTCTTGTCTTCATGCTCATGTGTGTTCTTGTCTTCATGCTCCTGTGTGTTCTTTTCTCTGTGCTCCTGTGTGTTCTTGTCTACATGCTCTTGTGTGTTCTTGTCTACATGCTTCTGTGTGTTCTTGTCTTCATGCTCCTGTGTGTTCTTGTCTTCATGCTCCTGTGTGTTCTTGTCTACATGCTCCTGTGTGTTCTTGTCTACATGCTCCTGTGTGTTCTTGTCTACATGCTCCTGTGTGTTCATGTCTACATGCTCCTGTGTGTTCTTGTCTACATGCTCCTGTGTGTTCTTGTCTTCATGCTCCTGTGTGTTCTTGTCTTCATGCTCCTGTGTGTTCTTGTCTACATGCTCCTGTGTGTTCTTGTCTACATGCTCCTGTGTGTTCTTGTCTACATGCTCCTGTGTGTTCTTGTCTACATGCTCCTGTGTGTTCTTGTCTACATGCTCCTGTGTGTTCTTGTCTACATGCTCCTGTGTGTTATTGTCTACATGCTCCTGTGTGTTCTTGTCTCTGTGCTCCTGTGTGTTCTTGTTTTCATGCTCCTGTGTGTTCTTGTCTTCATGCTCCTGTGTGTTCTTGTCTACATGCTCCTGTGTGTTCTTGTCTTCATGCTCCTGTGTGTTCTTGTCTACATGCTCCTGTGTGTCCTTGTCTACATGCTCCTGTGTGTTCTTGTCTACATGCTCCTGTGTGTTCTTGTCTTCATGCTCCTGTGTGTTCTTGTCTTCATGTTCCTGTGTGTTCTTGTCTTCATGCTCCTGTGTGTTCTTGTCTACATGCTCCTGTGTGTTCTTGTCTTCATGCTCCTGTGTGTTCTTGTCTTCATGCTCCTGTGTGTTCTTGTCTACATGCTCCTGTGTGTTCTTGTCTACATGCTCCTGTGTGTTCTTGTCTACATGCTCCTGTGTGTTCATGTCTACATGCTCCTGTGTGTTCTTGTCTACATGCTCCTGTGTGTTCTTGTCTTCATGCTCCTGTGTGTTCTTGTCTTCATGCTCCTGTGTGTTCTTGTCTACATGCTCCTGTGTGTTCTTGTCTACATGCTCCTGTGTGTTCTTGTCTCTGTGCTCCTGTGTGTTCTTGTCTCTGTGCTCCTGTGTGTTCTTGTCTACATGCTCCTGTGTGTTCTTGTCTTCATGCTCCTGTGTGTTCTTATCTCTGTGCTCCTGTGTGTTCTTGTCTTCATGCTCCTGTGTGTTCTTGTCTACATGCTCCTGTGTGTTCTTGTCTACATGCTCCTGTGTGTTCTTGTCTTCATGCTCCTGTGTGTTCTTGTCTTCATGCTCCTGTGTGTTCTTGTCTACATGCTCCTGTGTGTTCTTGTCTTCATGCTCCTGTGTGTTCTTGTCTACATGCTCCTGTGTGTTCTTGTCTTCATGCTCCTGTGTGTTCTTGTCTACATGCTCCTGTGTGTTCTTGTCTTCATGCTCCTGTGTGTTCTTGTCTTCATGCTCCTGTGTGTTCTTGTCTACATGCTCCTGTGTGTTATTGTCTACATGCTCCTGTGTGTTCTTGTCTACATGCTCCTGTGTGTTCTTGTCTCTGTGCTCCTGTGTGTTCTTGTCTTCATGCTCCTGTGTGTTCTTGTCTACATGCTCCTGTGTGTTCTTGTCTTCATGCTCCTGTGTGTTCTTGTCTTCATGCTCCTGTGTGTTCTTGTCTTCATGCTCCTGTGTGTTCTTGTCTACATGCTCCTGTGTGTTCTTGTCTACATGCTCCTGTGTGTTCTTGTCTACATGCTCCTGTGTGTTCTTGTCTTCATGCTCCTGTGTGTTCTTGTCTACATGCTCCTGTGTGTTCTTGTCTTCATGCTCCTGTGTGTTCTTGTCTTCATGCTCCTGTGTGTTCTTGTCTACATGCTCCTGTGTGTTCTTGTCTACATGCTCCTGTGTGTTCTTGTCTTCATGCTCCTGTGTGTTCTTGTCTTCATGCTCCTGTGTGTTCTTGTCTACATGCTCCTGTGTGTTCTTGTCTCTGTGCTCCTGTGTGTTCTTGTCTCTGTGCTCCTGTGTGTTCTTGTCTCTGTGCTCCTGTATGTTCTTGTCTACATGCTCCTGTGTGTTCTTGTCTTCATGCTCCTGTGTGTTCTTGTCTTCATGCTCCTGTGTGTTCTTGTCTACATGCTCCTGTGTGTTCTTGTCTTCATGCTCCTGTGTGTTCTTGTCTTCATGCTCCTGTGTGTTATTGTCTTCATGCTCCTGTGTGTTCTTGTCTCTGTGCTCCTGTGTGTTCTTGTCTCTGTGCTCCTGTGTGTTATTGTCTCTGTGCTCCTGTGTGTTCTTGTCTCTGTGCTCCTGTGTGTTCTTGTCTTCATGCTCCTGTGTGTTATTGTCTTCATGCTCCTGTGTGTTCTTGTCTCCATGCTACTGTGTGTTCTTGTCTTCATGCTCATGTGTGTTCTTGTCTTCATGCTCCTGTGTGTTCTTGTCTCTGTGCTCCTGTGTGTTCTTGTCTACATGCTCTTGTGTGTTCTAGTCTACATGCTCCTGTGTGTTCTTGTCTTCATGCTCCTGTGTGTTCTTGTCTTCATGCTCCTGTGTGTTCTTGTCTACATGCTCCTGTGTGTTCTTGTCTACATGCTCCTGTGTGTTCTTGTCTACATGCTCCTGTGTGTTCATGTCTACATGCTCCTGTGTGTTCTTGTCTACATGCTCCTGTGTGTTCTTGTCTTCATGCTCCTGTGTGTTCTTGTCTTCATGCTCCTGTGTGTTCTTGTCTACATGCTCCTGTGTGTTCTTGTCTACATGCTCCTGTGTGTTCTTGTCTACATGCTCCTGTGTGTTCTTGTCTACATGCTCCTGTGTGTTCTTGTCTCTGTGCTCCTGTGTGTTCTTGTCTTCATGCTCCTGTGTGTTCTTGTCTACATGCTCCTGTGTGTTCTTGTCTTCATGCTCCTGTGTGTTCTTGTCTTCATGCTCCTGTGTGTTCTTGTCTTCATGCTCCTGTGTGTTCTTGTCTACATGCTCCTGTGTGTTCTTGTCTACATGCTCCTGTGTGTTCTTGTCTACATGCTCCTGTGTGTTCTTGTCTTCATGCTCCTGTGTGTTCTTGTCTACATGCTCCTGTGTGTTCTTGTCTTCATGCTCCTGTGTGTTCTTGTCTTCATGCTCCTGTGTGTTCTTGTCTACATGCTCCTGTGTGTTCTTGTCTACATGCTCCTGTGTGTTCTTGTCTTCATGCTCCTGTGTGTTCTTGTCTTCATGCTCCTGTGTGTTCTTGTCTACATGCTCCTGTGTGTTCTTGTCTCTGTGCTCCTGTGTGTTCTTGTCTCTGTGCTCCTGTGTGTTCTTGTCTCTGTGCTCCTGTATGTTCTTGTCTACATGCTCCTGTGTGTTCTTGTCTTCATGCTCCTGTGTGTTCTTGTCTTCATGCTCCTGTGTGTTCTTGTCTACATGCTCCTGTGTGTTCTTGTCTTCATGCTCCTGTGTGTTCTTGTCTTCATGCTCCTGTGTGTTATTGTCTTCATGCTCCTGTGTGTTCTTGTCTCTGTGCTCCTGTGTGTTCTTGTCTCTGTGCTCCTGTGTGTTATTGTCTCTGTGCTCCTGTGTGTTCTTGTCTCTGTGCTCCTGTGTGTTCTTGTCTTCATGCTCCTGTGTGTTATTGTCTTCATGCTCCTGTGTGTTCTTGTCTCCATGCTACTGTGTGTTCTTGTCTTCATGCTCATGTGTGTTCTTGTCTTCATGCTCCTGTGTGTTCTTGTCTCTGTGCTCCTGTGTGTTCTTGTCTACATGCTCTTGTGTGTTCTAGTCTACATGCTCCTGTGTGTTCTTGTCTTCATGCTCCTGTGTGTTCTTGTCTTCATGCTCCTGTGTGTTCTTGTCTACATGCTCCTGTGTGTTCTTGTCTACATGCTCCTGTGTGTTCTTGTCTACATGCTCCTGTGTGTTCATGTCTACATGCTCCTGTGTGTTCTTGTCTACATGCTCCTGTGTGTTCTTGTCTTCATGCTCCTGTGTGTTCTTGTCTTCATGCTCCTGTGTGTTCTTGTCTACATGCTCCTGTGTGTTCTTGTCTACATGCTCCTGTGTGTTCTTGTCTACATGCTCCTGTGTGTTCTTGTCTACATGCTCCTGTGTGTTCTTGTCTACATGCTCCTGTGTGTTCTTGTCTACATGCTCCTGTGTGTTCTTGTCTACATGCTCCTGTGTGTTCTTGTCTCTGTGCTCCTGTGTGTTCTTGTTTTCATGCTCCTGTGTGTTCTTGTCTTCATGCTCCTGTGTGTTCTTGTCTACATGCTCCTGTGTGTTCTTGTCTTCATGCTCCTGTGTGTTCTTGTCTACATGCTCCTGTGTGTCCTTGTCTACATGCTCCTGTGTGTTCTTGTCTACATGCTCCTGTGTGTTCTTGTCTTCATGCTCCTGTGTGTTCTTGTCTTCATGTTCCTGTGTGTTCTTGTCTTCATGCACCTGTGTGTTCTTGTCTACATGCTCCTGTGTGTTCTTGTCTCTGTGCTCCTGTGTGTTCTTGTCTCTGTGCTCCTGTGTGTTCTTGTCTCTGTGCTCCTGTATGTTCTTGTCTACATGCTCCTGTGTGTTCTTGTCTTCATGCTCCTGTGTGTTCTTGTCTTCATGCTCCTGTGTGTTCTTGTCTACATGCTCCTGTGTGTTCTTGTCTTCATGCTCCTGTGTGTTCTTGTCTTCATGCTCCTGTGTGTTATTGTCTTCATGCTCCTGTGTGTTCTTGTCTCTGTGCTCCTGTGTGTTCTTGTCTCTGTGCTCCTGTGTGTTATTGTCTCTGTGCTCCTGTGTGTTCTTGTCTCTGTGCTCCTGTGTGTTCTTGTCTTCATGCTCATGTGTGTTCTTGTCTTCATGCTCCTGTGTGTTCTTGTCTCTGTGCTCCTGTGTGTTCTTGTCTACATGCTCTTGTGTGTTCTTGTCTACATGCTCCTGTGTGTTCTTGTCTTCATGCTCCTGTGTGTTCTTGTCTTCATGCTCCTGTGTGTTCTTGTCTACATGCTCCTGTGTGTTCTTGTCTTCATGCTCCTGTGTGTTCTTGTCTACATGCTCCTGTGTGTTCTTGTCTTCATGCTCCTGTGTGTTCTTGTCTACATGCTCCTGTGTGTTCTTGTCTTCATGCTCCTGTGTGTTCTTGTCTACATGCTCCTGTGTGTTCTTGTCTACATGCTCCTGTGTGTTCTTGTCTACATGCTCCTGTGTGTTCTTGTCTTCATGCTCCTGTGTGTTCTTGTCTTCATGCTCCTGTGTGTTCTTGTCTACATGCTCCTGTGTGTTCTTGTCTACATGCTCCTGTGTGTTCTTGTCTACATGCTCCTGTGTGTTCTTGTCTTCATGCTCCTGTGTGTTCTTGTCTACATGCTCCTGTGTGTTCTTGTCTTCATGCTCCTGTGTGTTCTTGTCTACATGCTCCTGTGTGTTCTTGTCTTCATGCTCCTGTGTGTTCTTGTCTACATGCTCCTGTGTGTTCTTGTCTTCATGCTCCTGTGTGTTCTTGTCTTCATGCTCCTGTGTGTTCTTGTCTACATGCTCCTGTGTGTTCTTGTCTACATGCTCCTGTGTGTTCTTGTCTACATGCTCCTGTGTGTTCTTGTCTCTGTGCTCCTGTGTGTTCTTGTCTTCATGCTCCTGTGTGTTCTTGTCTACATGCTCCTGTGTGTTCTTGTCTTCATGCTCCTGTGTGTTCTTGTCTTCATGCTCCTGTGTGTTCTTGTCTTCATGCTCCTGTGTGTTCTTGTCTACATGCTCCTGTGTGTTCTTGTCTACATGCTCCTGTGTGTTCTTGTCTACATGCTCCTGTGTGTTATTGTCTTCATGCTCCTGTGTGTTCTTGTCTACATGCTCCTGTGTGTTCTTGTCTTCATGCTCCTGTGTGTTCTTGTCTCCATGCTCCTGTGTGTTCTTGTCTACATGCTCCTGTGTGTTCTTGTCTACATGCTCCTGTGTGTTCTTGTCTTCATGCTCCTGTGTGTTCTTGTCTTCATGCTCCTGTGTGTTCTTGTCTTCATGCTCCTGTGTGTTCTTGTCTACATGCTCCTGTGTGTTCTTGTCTTCATGCTCCTGTGTGTTCTTGTCTTCATGCTCCTGTGTGTTCTTGTCTACATGCTCCTGTGTGTTCTTGTCTACATGCTCCTGTGTGTTCTTGTCTTCATGCTCCTGTGTGTTCTTGTCTTCATGCTCCTGTGTGTTCTTGTCTACATGCTCCTGTGTGTTCTTGTCTACATGCTCCTGTGTGTTCTTGTCTACATCCTCCTGTGTGTTCTTGTCTTCATGCTCCTGTGTGTTCTTGTCTTGATGCTCCTGTGTGTTCTTGTCTTCATGCTCCTGTGTGTTCTTGTCTTCATGCTCCTGTGTGTTCTTGTCTCTGTGCTCCTGTGTGTTCTTGTCTTCATGCTTCTGTGTGTTCTTGTCTACATGCTCCTGTGTGTTCTTGTCTTCATGCTCCTGTGTGTTCTTGTCTACATGCTCCTGTGTGTTCTTGTCTCTGTGCTCCTGTGTGTTCTTGTCTACATGCTCCTGTGTGTTATTGTCTACATGCTCCTGTGTGTTCTTGTCTTCATGCTCCTGTGTGTTCTTGTCTTCATGCTCCTGTGTGTTCTTGTCTTCATGCTCCTGTGTGTTCTTGTCTTCATGCTCCTGTGTGTTCTTGTCTCTGTGCTCCTGTGTGTTCTTGTCTTCATGCTCCTGTGTGTTCTTGTCTACATGCTCCTGTGTGTTCTTGTCTTCATGCTCCTGTGTGTTCTTGTCTTCATGCTCCTGTGTGTTCTTGTCTACATGCTCCTGTGTGTTCTTGTCTTCATGCTCCTGTGTGTTCTTGTCTACATGCTCCTGTGTGTTCTTGTCTACATGCTCCTGTGTGTTCTTGTCTCTGTGCTCCTGTGTGTTCTTGTCTCTGTGCTCCTGTGTGTTCTTGTCTACATGCTCCTATGTGTTCTTGTCTTCATGCTCCTGTGTGTTCTTATCTCTGTGCTCCTGTGTGTTCTTGTCTTCATGCTCATGTGTGTTCTTGTCTACATGCTCCTGTGTGTTCTTGTCTACATGCTCCTGTGTGTTCTTGTCTTCATGCTCCTGTGTGTTCTTGTCTTCATGCTCCTGTGTGTTCTTGTCTACATGCTCCTGTGTGTTCTTGTCTTCATGCTCCTGTGTGTTCTTGTCTACATGCTCCTGTGTGTTCTTGTCTTCATGCTCCTGTGTGTTCTTGTCTACATGCTCCTGTGTGTTCTTGTCTTCATGCTCCTGTGTGTTCTTGTCTACATGCTCCTGTGTGTTCTTGTCTTCATGCTCCTGTGTGTTCTTGTCTTCATGGTCCTGTGTGTTCTTGTCTACATGCTCCTGTGTGTTCTTGTCTACATGCTCCTGTGTGTTCTTGTCTACATGCTCCTGTGTGTTCTTGTCTCTGTGCTCCTGTGTGTTCTTGTCTTCATGCTCCTGTGTGTTCTTGTCTACA
Source organism: Notolepis coatsorum (assembly GCF_963971535.1). Lineage (NCBI taxonomy): Eukaryota > Metazoa > Chordata > Actinopteri > Aulopiformes > Paralepididae > Notolepis > Notolepis coatsorum. The sequence goes on from NC_140165.1 coordinate 268,796,279, forward strand.
TGCTCCTGTGTGTTCTTGTCTTCATGCTCCTGTGTGTTCTTGTCTTCATGCTCCTGTGTGTTCTTGTCTTCATGCTCCTGTGTGTTCTTGTCTACATGCTCCTGTGTGTTCTTGTCTACATGCTCCTGTGTGTTCTTGTCTACATGCTCCTGTGTGTTATTGTCTTCATGCTCCTGTGTGTTCTTGTCTACATGCTCCTGTGTGTTCTTGTCTTCATGCTCCTGTGTGTTCTTGTCTTCATGCTCCTGTGTGTTCTTGTCTACATGCTCCTGTGTGTTCTTGTCTACATGCTCCTGTGTGTTCTTGTCTTCATGCTCCTGTGTGTTCTTGTCTTCATGCTCCTGTGTGTTCTTGTCTACATGCTCCTGTGTGTTCTTGTCTCTGTGCTCCTGTGTGTTCTTGTCTCTGTGCTCCTGTGTGTTCTTGTCTCTGTGCTCCTGTATGTTCTTGTCTACATGCTCCTGTGTGTTCTTGTCTTCATGCTCCTGTGTGTTCTTGTCTTCATGCTCCTGTGTGTTCTTGTCTACATGCTCCTGTGTGTTCTTGTCTTCATGCTCCTGTGTGTTCTTGTCTTCATGCTCCTGTGTGTTATTGTCTTCATGCTCCTGTGTGTTCTTGTCTCTGTGCTCCTGTGTGTTCTTGTCTCTGTGCTCCTGTGTGTTATTGTCTCTGTGCTCCTGTGTGTTCTTGTCTCTGTGCTCCTGTGTGTTCTTGTCTTCATGCTCATGTGTGTTCTTGTCTTCATGCTCCTGTGTGTTCTTGTCTCTGTGCTCCTGTGTGTTCTTGTCTACATGCTCTTGTGTGTTCTTGTCTACATGCTCCTGTGTGTTCTTGTCTTCATGCTCCTGTGTGTTCTTGTCTTCATGCTCCTGTGTGTTCTTGTCTACATGCTCCTGTGTGTTCTTGTCTTCATGCTCCTGTGTGTTCTTGTCTACATGCTCCTGTGTGTTCTTGTCTTCATGCTCCTGTGTGTTCTTGTCTACATGCTCCTGTGTGTTCTTGTCTTCATGCTCCTGTGTGTTCTTGTCTACATGCTCCTGTGTGTTCTTGTCTACATGCTCCTGTGTGTTCTTGTCTACATGCTCCTGTGTGTTCTTGTCTTCATGCTCCTGTGTGTTCTTGTCTTCATGCTCCTGTGTGTTCTTGTCTACATGCTCCTGTGTGTTCTTGTCTACATGCTCCTGTGTGTTCTTGTCTACATGCTCCTGTGTGTTCTTGTCTTCATGCTCCTGTGTGTTCTTGTCTACATGCTCCTGTGTGTTCTTGTCTTCATGCTCCTGTGTGTTCTTGTCTACATGCTCCTGTGTGTTCTTGTCTTCATGCTCCTGTGTGTTCTTGTCTACATGCTCCTGTGTGTTCTTGTCTTCATGCTCCTGTGTGTTCTTGTCTTCATGCTCCTGTGTGTTCTTGTCTACATGCTCCTGTGTGTTCTTGTCTACATGCTCCTGTGTGTTCTTGTCTACATGCTCCTGTGTGTTCTTGTCTCTGTGCTCCTGTGTGTTCTTGTCTTCATGCTCCTGTGTGTTCTTGTCTACATGCTCCTGTGTGTTCTTGTCTTCATGCTCCTGTGTGTTCTTGTCTTCATGCTCCTGTGTGTTCTTGTCTTCATGCTCCTGTGTGTTCTTGTCTACATGCTCCTGTGTGTTCTTGTCTACATGCTCCTGTGTGTTCTTGTCTACATGCTCCTGTGTGTTCTTGTCTTCATGCTCCTGTGTGTTCTTGTCTACATGCTCCTGTGTGTTCTTGTCTTCATGCTCCTGTGTGTTCTTGTCTCCATGCTCCTGTGTGTTCTTGTCTACATGCTCCTGTGTGTTCTTGTCTACATGCTCCTGTGTGTTCTTGTCTTCATGCTCCTGTGTGTTCTTGTCTTCATGCTCCTGTGTGTTCTTGTCTACATGCTCCTGTGTGTTCTTGTCTACATGCTCATGTGTGTTATTGTCTACATGCTCCTGTGTGTTCTTGTCTTCATGCTCCTGTGTGTTCTTGTCTTCATGCTCCTGTGTGTTCTTGTCTTCATGCTCCTGTGTGTTCTTGTCTTCATGCTCCTGTGTGTTCTTGTCTCTGTGCTCCTGTGTGTTCTTGTCTTCATGCTCCTGTGTGTTCTTGTCTACATGCTCCTGTGTGTTCTTGTATTCATGCTCCTGTGTGTTCTTGTCTACATGCTCCTGTGTGTTCTTGTCTCTGTGCTCCTGTGTGTTCTTGTCTACATGCTCCTGTGTGTTCTTGTCTACATGCTCCTGTGTGTTCTTGTCTTCATGCTCCTGTGTGTTCTTGTCTTCATGCTCCTGTGTGTTCTTGTCTTCATGCTCCTGTGTGTTCTTGTCTTCATGCTCCTGTGTGTTCTTGTCTCTGTGCTCCTGTGTGTTCTTGTCTTCATGCTCCTGTGTGTTCTTGTCTACATGCTCCTGTGTGTTCTTGTCTTCATGCTCCTGTGTGTTCTTGTCTTCATGCTCCTGTGTGTTCTTGTCTACATGCTCCTGTGTGTTCTTGTCTTCATGCTCCTGTGTGTTCTTGTCTACATGCTCCTGTGTGTTCTTGTCTACATGCTCCTGTGTGTTCTTGTCTCTGTGCTCCTGTGTGTTCTTGTCTCTGTGCTCCTGTGTGTTCTTGTCTACATGCTCCTGTGTGTTCTTGTCTTCATGCTCCTGTGTGTTCTTGTCTTCATGCTCCTGTGTGTTCTTGTCTTCATGATCCTGTGTGTTCTTGTCTTCATGCTCCTGTGTGTTCTTGTCTACATGCTCCTGTGTGTTTTTGTCTACATGCTCCTGTGTGTTCTTGTCTACATGCTCCTGTGTGTTCTTGTCTACATGCTCCTGTGTGTTCTTGTCTTCATGCTCCTGTGTGTTCTTGTCTACATGCTCCTGTGTGTTCTTGTCTTCATGCTCCTGTGTGTTCTTGTCTTCATGCTCCTGTGTGTTCTTGTCTACATGCTCCTGTGTGTTCTTGTCTACATGCTCCTGTGTGTTCTTGTCTTCATGCTCCTGTGTGTTCTTGTCTTCATGCTCCTGTGTGTTCTTGTCTACATGCTCCTGTGTGTTCTTGTCTCTGTGCTCCTGTGTGTTCTTGTCTCTGTGCTCCTGTGTGTTCTTGTCTCTGTGCTCCTGTGTGTTATTGTCTCTGTGCTCCTGTGTGTTCTTGTCTCTGTGCTCCTGTGTGTTCTTGTCTTCATGCTCATGTGTGTTCTTGTCTTCATGCTCCTGTGTGTTCTTGTCTCTGTGCTCCTGTGTGTTCTTGTCTACATGCTCTTGTGTGTTCTTGTCTACATGCTCCTGTGTGTTCTTGTCTTCATGCTCCTGTGTGTTCTTGTCTTCATGCTCCTGTGTGTTCTTGTCTACATGCTCCTGTGTGTTCTTGTCTTCATGCTCCTGTGTGTTCTTGTCTACATGCTCCTGTGTGTTCTTGTCTTCATGCTCCTGTGTGTTCTTGTCTACATGCTCCTGTGTGTTCTTGTCTTCATGCTCCTGTGTGTTCTTGTCTACATGCTCCTGTGTGTTCTTGTCTACATGCTCCTGTGTGTTCTTGTCTACATGCTCCTGTGTGTTCTTGTCTTCATGCTCATGTGTGTTCTTGTCTTCATGCTCCTGTGTGTTCTTGTCTACATGCTCCTGTGTGTTCTTGTCTACATGCTCCTGTGTGTTCTTGTCTACATGCTCCTGTGTGTTCTTGTCTTCATGCTCCTGTGTGTTCTTGTCTACATGCTCCTGTGTGTTCTTGTCTTCATGCTCCTGTGTGTTCTTGTCTACATGCTCCTGTGTGTTCTTGTCTTCATGCTCCTGTGTGTTCTTGTCTACATGCTCCTGTGTGTTCTTGTCTTCATGCTCCTGTGTGTTCTTGTCTTCATGCTCCTGTGTGTTCTTGTCTACATGCTCCTGTGTGTTCTTGTCTACATGCTCCTGTGTGTTCTTGTCTACATGCTCCTGTGTGTTCTTGTCTCTGTGCTCATGTGTGTTCTTGTCTTCATGCTCCTGTGTGTTCTTGTCTACATGCTCCTGTGTGTTCTTGTCTTCATGCTCCTGTGTGTTCTTGTCTTCATGCTCCTGTGTGTTCTTGTCTTCATGCTCCTGTGTGTTCTTGTCTACATGCTCCTGTGTGTTCTTGTCTACATGCTCCTGTGTGTTCTTGTCTACATGCTCCTGTGTGTTCTTGTCTTCATGCTCCTGTGTGTTCTTGTCTACATGCTCCTGTGTGTTCTTGTCTTCATGCTCCTGTGTGTTCTTGTCTTCATGCTCCTGTGTGTTCTTGTCTACATGCTCCTGTGTGTTCTTGTCTACATGCTCCTGTGTGTTCTTGTCTTCATGCTCCTGTGTGTTCTTGTCTTCATGCTCCTGTGTGTTCTTGTCTACATGCTCCTGTGTGTTCTTGTCTACATGCTCCTGTGTGTTATTGTCTACATGCTCCTGTGTGTTCTTGTCTTCATGCTCCTGTGTGTTCTTGTCTTCATGCTCCTGTGTGTTCTTGTCTTCATGCTCCTGTGTGTTCTTGTCTTCATGCTCCTGTGTGTTCTTGTCTCTGTGCTCCTGTGTGTTCTTGTCTTCATGCTCCTGTGTGTTCTTGTCTACATGCTCCTGTGTGTTCTTGTCTTCATGCTCCTGTGTGTTCTTGTCTACATGCTCCTGTGTGTTCTTGTCTCTGTGCTCCTGTGTGTTCTTGTCTACATGCTCCTGTGTGTTCTTGTCTACATGCTCCTGTGTGTTCTTGTCTTCATGCTCCTGTGTGTTCTTGTCTTCATGCTCCTGTGTGTTCTTGTCTTCATGCTCCTGTGTGTTCTTGTCTTCATGCTCCTGTGTGTTCTTGTCTCTGTGCTCCTGTGTGTTCTTGTCTTCATGCTCCTGTGTGTTCTTGTCTACATGCTCCTGTGTGTTCTTGTCTTCATGCTCCTGTGTGTTCTTGTCTTCATGCTCCTGTGTGTTCTTGTCTACATGCTCCTGTGTGTTCTTGTCTTCATGCTCCTGTGTGTTCTTGTCTACATGCTCCTGTGTGTTCTTGTCTACATGCTCCTGTGTGTTCTTGTCTCTGTGCTCCTGTGTGTTCTTGTCTCTGTGCTCCTGTGTGTTCTTGTCTACATGCTCCTGTGTGTTCTTGTCTTCATGCTCCTGTGTGTTCTTATCTATGTGCTCCTGTGTGTTCTTGTCTTCATGCTCCTGTGTGTTCTTGTCTACATGCTCCTGTGTGTTCTTGTCTACATGCTCCTGTGTGTTCTTGTCTTCATGCTCCTGTGTGTTCTTGTCTTCATGCTCCTGTGTGTTCTTGTCTACATGCTCCTGTGTGTTCTTGTCTTCATGCTCCTGTGTGTTCTTGTCTACATGCTCCTGTGTGTTCTTGTCTTCATGCTCCTGTGTGTTATTGTCTACATGCTCCTGTGTGTTCTTGTCTTCATGCTCCTGTGTGTTCTTGTCTACATGCTCCTGTGTGTTCTTGTCTTCATGCTCCTGTGTGTTCTTGTCTTCATGCTCCTGTGTGTTCTTGTCTACATGCTCCTGTGTGTTCTTGTCTACATGCTCCTGTGTGTTCTTGTCTACATGCTCCTGTGTGTTCTTGTCTCTGTGCTCCTGTGTGTTCTTGTCTTCATGCTCCTGTGTGTTCTTGTCTACATGCTACTGTGTGTTCTTGTCTTCATGCTCCTGTGTGTTCTTGTCTTCATGCTCCTGTGTGTTCTTGTCTTCATGCTCCTGTGTGTTCTTGTCTACATGCTCCTGTGTGTTCTTGTCTACATGCTCCTGTGTGTTCTTGTCTACATGCTCCTGTGTGTTCTTGTCTTCATGCTCCTGTGTGTTCTTGTCTACATGCTCCTGTGTGTTCTTGTCTTCATGCTCCTGTGTGTTCTTGTCTTCATGCTCCTGTGTGTTCTTGTCTACATGCTCCTGTGTGTTCTTGTCTACATGCTCCTGTGTGTTCTTGTCTTCATGCTCCTGTGTGTTCTTGTCTTCATGCTCCTGTGTGTTCTTGTCTACATGCTCCTGTGTGTTCTTGTCTCTGTGCTCCTGTGTGTTCTTGTCTCTGTGCTCCTGTGTGTTCTTGTCTCTGTGCTCCTGTATGTTCTTGTCTACATGCTCCTGTGTGTTCTTGTCTTCATGCTCCTGTGTGTTCTTGTCTTCATGCTCCTGTGTGTTCTTGTCTACATGCTCCTGTGTGTTCTTGTCTACATGCTCCTGTGTGTTCTTGTCTACATGCTCCTGTGTGTTCATGTCTACATGCTCCTGTGTGTTCTTGTCTACATGCTCCTGTGTGTTCTTGTCTTCATGCTCCTGTGTGTTCTTGTCTTCATGCTCCTGTGTGTTCTTGTCTACATGCTCCTGTGTGTTCTTGTCTACATGCTCCTGTGTGTTCTTGTCTACATGCTCCTGTGTGTTCTTGTCTACATGCTCCTGTGTGTTCTTGTCTACATGCTCCTGTGTGTTCTTGTCTACATGCTCCTGTGTGTTCTTGTCTACATGCTCCTGTGTGTTCTTGTCTACATGCTCCTGTGTGTTCTTGTCTCTGTGCTCCTGTGTGTTCTTGTTTTCATGCTCCTGTGTGTTCTTGTCTTCATGCTCCTGTGTGTTCTTGTCTACATGCTCCTGTGTGTTCTTGTCTTCATGCTCCTGTGTGTTCTTGTCTACATGCTCCTGTGTGTCCTTGTCTACATGCTCCTGTGTGTTCTTGTCTACATGCTCCTGTGTGTTCTTGTCTTCATGCTCCTGTGTGTTCTTGTCTTCATGTTCCTGTGTGTTCTTGTCTTCATGCTCCTGTGTGTTCTTGTCTACATGCTCCTGTGTGTTCTTGTCTTCATGCTCCTGTGTGTTCTTGTCTTCATGCTCCTGTGTGTTCTTGTCTACATGCTCCTGTGTGTTCTTGTCTACATGCTCCTGTGTGTTCTTGTCTACATGCTCCTGTGTGTTCATGTCTACATGCTCCTGTGTGTTCTTGTCTACATGCTCCTGTGTGTTCTTGTCTTCATGCTCCTGTGTGTTCTTGTCTTCATGCTCCTGTGTGTTCTTGTCTACATGCTCCTGTGTGTTCTTGTCTACATGCTCCTGTGTGTTCTTGTCTCTGTGCTCCTGTGTGTTCTTGTCTCTGTGCTCCTGTGTGTTCTTGTCTACATGCTCCTGTGTGTTCTTGTCTTCATGCTCCTGTGTGTTCTTATCTCTGTGCTCCTGTGTGTTCTTGTCTTCATGCTCCTGTGTGTTCTTGTCTACATGCTCCTGTGTGTTCTTGTCTACATGCTCCTGTGTGTTCTTGTCTTCATGCTCCTGTGTGTTCTTGTCTTCATGCTCCTGTGTGTTCTTGTCTACATGCTCCTGTGTGTTCTTGTCTTCATGCTCCTGTGTGTTCTTGTCTACATGCTCCTGTGTGTTCTTGTCTTCATGCTCCTGTGTGTTCTTGTCTACATGCTCCTGTGTGTTCTTGTCTTCATGCTCCTGTGTGTTCTTGTCTACATGCTCCTGTGTGTTCTTGTCTTCATGCTCCTGTGTGTTCTTGTCTTCATGCTCCTGTGTGTTCTTGTCTACATGCTCCTGTGTGTTCTTGTCTCTGTGCTCCTGTGTGTTCTTGTCTTCATGCTCCTGTGTGTTCTTGTCTACATGCTCCTGTGTGTTCTTGTCTTCATGCTCCTGTGTGTTCTTGTCTTCATGCTCCTGTGTGTTCTTGTCTTCATGCTCCTGTGTGTTCTTGTCTACATGCTCCTGTGTGTTCTTGTCTACATGCTCCTGTGTGTTCTTGTCTACATGCTCCTGTGTGTTCTTGTCTTCATGCTCCTGTGTGTTCTTGTCTACATGCTCCTGTGTGTTCTTGTCTTCATGCTCCTGTGTGTTCTTGTCTTCATGCTCCTGTGTGTTCTTGTCTACATGCTCCTGTGTGTTCTTGTCTACATGCTCCTGTGTGTTCTTGTCTTCATGCTCCTGTGTGTTCTTGTCTTCATGCTCCTGTGTGTTCTTGTCTACATGCTCCTGTGTGTTCTTGTCTCTGTGCTCCTGTGTGTTCTTGTCTCTGTGCTCCTGTGTGTTCTTGTCTCTGTGCTCCTGTATGTTCTTGTCTACATGCTCCTGTGTGTTCTTGTCTTCATGCTCCTGTGTGTTCTTGTCTTCATGCTCCTGTGTGTTCTTGTCTACATGCTCCTGTGTGTTCTTGTCTTCATGCTCCTGTGTGTTCTTGTCTTCATGCTCCTGTGTGTTATTGTCTTCATGCTCCTGTGTGTTCTTGTCTCTGTGCTCCTGTGTGTTATTGTCTCTGTGCTCCTGTGTGTTATTGTCTCTGTGCTCCTGTGTGTTCTTGTCTCTGTGCTCCTGTGTGTTCTTGTCTTCATGCTCCTGTGTGTTATTGTCTTCATGCTCCTGTGTGTTCTTGTCTCCATGCTACTGTGTGTTCTTGTCTTCATGCTCATGTGTGTTCTTGTCTTCATGCTCCTGTGTGTTCTTGTCTCTGTGCTCCTGTGTGTTCTTGTCTACATGCTCTTGTGTGTTCTTGTCTACATGCTCCTGTGTGTTCTTGTCTTCATGCTCCTGTGTGTTCTTGTCTTCATGCTCCTGTGTGTTCTTGTCTACATGCTCCTGTGTGTTCTTGTCTACATGCTCCTGTGTGTTCTTGTCTACATGCTCCTGTGTGTTCATGTCTACATGCTCCTGTGTGTTCTTGTCTACATGCTCCTGTGTGTTCTTGTCTTCATGCTCCTGTGTGTTCTTGTCTTCATGCTCCTGTGTGTTCTTGTCTACATGCTCCTGTGTGTTCTTGTCTACATGCTCCTGTGTGTTCTTGTCTACATGCTCCTGTGTGTTCTTGTCTACATGCTCCTGTGTGTTCTTGTCTACATGCTCCTGTGTGTTCTTGTCTACATGCTCCTGTGTGTTCTTGTCTACATGCTCCTGTGTGTTCTTGTCTCTGTGCTCCTGTGTGTTCTTGTCTACATGCTCCTGTGTGTTCTTGTCTTCATGCTCCTGTGTGTTCTTGTCTACATGCTCCTGTGTGTTCTTGTCTTCATGCTCCTGTGTGTTCTTGTCTACATGCTCCTGTGTGTCCTTGTCTACATGCTCCTGTGTGTTCTTGTCTACATGCTCCTGTGTGTTATTGTCTTCATGCTCCTGTGTGTTCTTGTCTTCATGTTCCTGTGTGTTCTTGTCTTCATGCTCCTGTGTGTTCTTGTCTACATGCTCCTGTGTGTTCTTGTCTTCATGCTCCTGTGTGTTCTTGTCTTCATGCTCCTGTGTGTTCTTGTCTCTGTGCTCCTGTGTGTTCTTGTCTACATGCTCCTGTGTGTTCTTGTCTCTGTGCTCCTGTGTGTTCTTGTCTTCATGCTCCTGTGTGTTCTTGTCTACATGCTCCTGTGTGTTCTTGTCTTCATGATCCTGTGTGTTCTTGTCTTCATGCTCCTGTGTGTTCTTGTCTTCATGCTCCTGTGTGTTCTTGTCTACATGCTCCTGTGTGTTCTTGTCTACATGCTCCTGTGTGTTCTTGTCTACATGCTCCTGTGTGTTATTGTCTTCATGCTCCTGTGTGTTCTTGTCTACATGCTCCTGTGTGTTCTTGTCTTCATGCTCCTGTGTGTTCTTGTCTTCATGCTCCTGTGTGTTCTTGTCTACATGCTCCTGTGTGTTCTTGTCTACATGCTCCTGTGTGTTCTTGTCTTCATGCTCCTGTGTGTTCTTGTCTTCATGCTCCTGTGTGTTCTTGTCTACATGCTCCTGTGTGTTCTTGTCTCTGTGCTCCTGTGTGTTCTTGTCTCTGTGCTCCTGTGTGTTCTTGTCTCTGTGCTCCTGTATGTTCTTGTCTACATGCTCCTGTGTGTTCTTGTCTTCATGCTCCTGTGTGTTCTTGTCTTCATGCTCCTGTGTGTTCTTGTCTACATGCTCCTGTGTGTTCTTGTCTTCATGCTCCTGTGTGTTCTTGTCTTCATGCTCCTGTGTGTTATTGTCTTCATGCTCCTGTGTGTTCTTGTCTCTGTGCTCCTGTGTGTTCTTGTCTCTGTGCTCCTGTGTGTTATTGTCTCTGTGCTCCTGTGTGTTCTTGTCTCTGTGCTCCTGTGTGTTCTTGTCTTCATGCTCATGTGTGTTCTTGTCTTCATGCTCCTGTGTGTTCTTGTCTCTGTGCTCCTGTGTGTTCTTGTCTACATGCTCTTGTGTGTTCTTGTCTACATGCTCATGTGTGTTCTTGTCTTCATGCTCCTGTGTGTTCTTGTCTTCATGCTCCTGTGTGTTCTTGTCTACATGCTCCTGTGTGTTCTTGTCTTCATGCTCCTGTGTGTTCTTGTCTACATGCTCCTGTGTGTTATTGTCTTCATGCTCCTGTGTGTTCTTGTCTACATGCTCCTGTGTGTTCTTGTCTTCATGCTCCTGTGTGTTCTTGTCTACATGCTCCTGTGTGTTCTTGTCTACATGCTCCTGTGTGTTCTTGTCTACATGCTCCTGTGTGTTCTTGTCTTCATGCTCCTGTGTGTTCTTGTCTACATGCTCCTGTGTGTTCTTGTCTACATGCTCCTGTGTGTTCTTGTCTACATGCTCCTGTGTGTTCTTGTCTTCATGCTCCTGTGTGTTCTTGTCTACATGCTCCTGTGTGTTCTTGTCTTCATGCTCCTGTGTGTTCTTGTCTACATGCTCCTGTGTGTTCTTGTCTTCATGCTCCTGTGTGTTCTTGTCTACATGCTCCTGTGTGTTCTTGTCTTCATGCTCCTGTGTGTTCTTGTCTTCATGCTCCTGTGTGTTCTTGTCTACATGCTCCTGTGTGTTCTTGTCTACATGCTCCTGTGTGTTCTTGTCTACATGCTCCTGTGTGTTCTTGTCTCTGTGCTCCTGTGTGTTCTTGTCTTCATGATCCTGTGTGTTCTTGTCTACATGCTCCTGTGTGTTCTTGTCTTCATGCTCCTGTGTGTTCTTGTCTTCATGCTCCTGTGTGTTCTTGTCTTCATGCTCCTGTGTGTTCTTGTCTACATGCTCCTGTGTGTTCTTGTCTACATGCTCCTGTGTGTTCTTGTCTACATGCTCCTGTGTGTTCTTGTCTTCATGCTCCTGTGTGTTCTTGTCTACATGCTCCTGTGTGTTCTTGTCTTCATGCTCCTGTGTGTTCTTGTCTTCATGCTCCTGTGTGTTCTTGTCTACATGCTCCTGTGTGTTCTTGTCTACATGCTCCTGTGTGTTCTTGTCTACATGCTCATGTGTGTTATTGTCTACATGCTCCTGTGTGTTCTTGTCTTCATGCTCCTGTGTGTTCTTGTCTTCATGCTCCTGTGTGTTCTTGTCTTCATGCTCCTGTGTGTTCTTGTCTTCATGCTCCTGTGTGTTCTTGTCTCTGTGCTCCTGTGTGTTCTTGTCTTCATGCTCCTGTGTGTTCTTGTCTACATGCTCCTGTGTGTTCTTGTCTTCATGCTCCTGTGTGTTCTTGTCTACATGCTCCTGTGTGTTCTTGTCTCTGTGCTCCTGTGTGTTCTTGTCTACATGCTCCTGTGTGTTCTTGTCTACATGCTCCTGTGTGTTCTTGTCTTCATGCTCCTGTGTGTTCTTGTCTTCATGCTCCTGTGTGTTCTTGTCTTCATGCTCCTGTGTGTTATTGTCTTCATGCTCCTGTGTGTTCTTGTCTCTGTGCTCCTGTGTGTTCTTGTCTTCATGCTCCTGTGTGTTCTTGTCTACATGCTCCTGTGTGTTCTTTTCTTCATGCTCCTGTGTGTTCTTGTCTTCATGCTCCTGTGTGTTCTTGTCTACATGCTCCTGTGTGTTCTTGTCTTCATGCTCCTGTGTGTTCTTGTCTACATGCTCCTGTGTGTTCTTGTCTACATGCTCCTGTGTGTTCTTGTCTCTGTGCTCCTGTGTGTTCTTGTCTCTGTGCTCCTGTGTGTTCTTGTCTACATGCTCCTGTGTGTTCTTGTCTTCATGCTCCTGTGTGTTCTTGTCTTCATGCTCCTGTGTGTTCTTGTCTTCATGATCCTGTGTGTTCTTGTCTTCATGCTCCTGTGTGTTCTTGTATACATGCTCCTGTGTGTTCTTGTCTACATGCTCCTGTGTGTTCTTGTCTACATGCTCCTGTGTGTTCTTGTCTTCATGCTCCTGTGTGTTCTTGTCTACATGCTCCTGTGTGTTCTTGTCTTCATGCTCCTGTGTGTTCTTGTCTTCATGCTCCTGTGTGTTCTTGTCTACATGCTCCTGTGTGTTCTTGTCTACATGCTCCTGTGTGTTCTTGTCTTCATGCTCCTGTGTGTTCTTGTCTTCATGCTCCTGTGTGTTCTTGTCTACATGCTCCTGTGTGTTCTTGTCTCTGTGCTCCTGTGTGTTCTTGTCTCTGTGCTCCTGTGTGTTCTTGTCTCTGTGCTCCTGTATGTTCTTGTCTACATGCTCCTGTGTGTTCTTGTCTTCATGCTCCTGTGTGTTCTTGTCTTCATGCTCCTGTGTGTTCTTGTCTACATGCTCCTGTGTGTTCTTGTCTTCATGCTCCTGTGTGTTCTTGTCTTCATGCTCCTGTGTGTTATTGTCTTCATGCTCCTGTGTGTTCTTGTCTCTGTGCTCCTGTGTGTTCTTGTCTCTGTGCTCCTGTGTGTTATTGTCTCTGTGCTCCTGTGTGTTCTTGTCTCTGTGCTCCTGTGTGTTCTTGTCTTCATGCTCATGTGTGTTCTTGTCTTCATGCTCCTGTGTGTTCTTGTCTCTGTGCTCCTGTGTGTTCTTGTCTACATGCTCTTGTGTGTTCTTGTCTACATGCTCCTGTGTGTTCTTGTCTTCATGCTCCTGTGTGTTCTTGTCTTCATGCTCCTGTGTGTTCTTGTCTACATGCTCCTGTGTGTTCTTGTCTTCATGCTCCTGTGTGTTCTTGTCTACATGCTCCTGTGTGTTCTTGTCTTCATGCTCCTGTGTGTTCTTGTCTACATGCTCCTGTGTGTTCTTGTCTTCATGCTCCTGTGTGTTCTTGTCTACATGCTCCTGTGTGTTCTTGTCTACATGCTCCTGTGTGTTCTTGTCTACATGCTCCTGTGTGTTCTTGTCTTCATGCTCCTGTGTGTTCTTGTCTTCATGCTCCTGTGTGTTCTTGTCTACATGCTCCTGTGTGTTCTTGTCTACATGCTCCTGTGTGTTCTTGTCTACATGCTCCTGTGTGTTCTTGTCTTCATGCTCCTGTGTGTTCTTGTCTACATGCTCCTGTGTGTTCTTGTCTTCATGCTCCTGTGTGTTCTTGTCTACATGCTCCTGTGTGTTCTTGTCTTCATGCTCCTGTGTGTTCTTGTCTACATGCTCCTGTGTGTTCTTGTCTTCATGCTCCTGTGTGTTCTTGTCTTCATGCTCCTGTGTGTTCTTGTCTACATGCTCCTGTGTGTTCTTGTCTACATGCTCCTGTGTGTTCTTGTCTACATGCTCCTGTGTGTTCTTGTCTCTGTGCTCCTGTGTGTTCTTGTCTTCATGCTCCTGTGTGTTCTTGTCTACATGCTCCTGTGTGTTCTTGTCTTCATGCTCCTGTGTGTTCTTGTCTTCATGCTCCTGTGTGTTCTTGTCTTCATGCTCCTGTGTGTTCTTGTCTACATGCTCCTGTGTGTTCTTGTCTACATGCTCCTGTGTGTTCTTGTCTACATGCTCCTGTGTGTTCTTGTCTTCATGCTCCTGTGTGTTCTTGTCTACATGCTCCTGTGTGTTCTTGTCTTCATGCTCCTGTGTGTTCTTGTCTTCATGCTCCTGTGTGTTCTTGTCTACATGCTCCTGTGTGTTCTTGTCTACATGCTCCTGTGTGTTCTTGTCTTCATGCTCCTGTGTGTTCTTGTCTTCATGCTCCTGTGTGTTCTTGTCTACATGCTCCTGTGTGTTCTTGTCTACATGCTCCTGTGTGTTATTGTCTACATGCTCCTGTGTGTTCTTGTCTTCATGCTCCTGTGTGTTCTTGTCTTCATGCTCCTGTGTGTTCTTGTCTTCATGCTCCTGTGTGTTCTTGTCTTCATGCTCCTGTGTGTTCTTGTCTCTGTGCTCCTGTGTGTTCGTGTCTTCATGCTCCTGTGTGTTCTTGTCTACATGCTCCTGTGTGTTCTTGTCTTCATGCTCCTGTGTGTTCTTGTCTACATGCTCCTGTGTGTTCTTGTCTCTGTGCTCCTGTGTGTTCTTGTCTACATGCTCCTGTGTGTTCTTGTCTACATGCTCCTGTGTGTTATTGTCTTCATGCTCCTGTGTGTTCTTGTCTTCATGCTCCTGTGTGTTCTTGTCTTCATGCTCCTGTGTGTTCTTGTCTTCATGCTCCTGTGTGTTCTTGTCTCTGTGCTCCTGTGTGTTCTTGTCTTCATGCTCCTGTGTGTTCTTGTCTACATGCTCCTGTGTGTTCTTGTCTTCATGCTCCTGTGTGTTCTTGTCTTCATGCTCCTGTGTGTTCTTGTCTACATGCTCCTGTGTGTTCTTGTCTTCATGCTCCTGTGTGTTCTTGTCTACATGCTCCTGTGTGTTCTTGTCTACATGCTCCTGTGTGTTCTTGTCTCTGTGCTCCTGTGTGTTCTTGTCTCTGTGCTCCTGTGTGTTCTTGTCTACATGCTCCTGTGTGTTCTTGTCTTCATGCTCCTGTGTGTTCTTGTCTACATGCTCCTGTGTGTTCTTGTCTTCATGCTCCTGTGTGTTCTTATCTATGTGCTCCTGTGTGTTCTTGTCTTCATGCTCCTGTGTGTTCTTGTCTACATGCTCCTGTGTGTTCTTGTCTACATGCTCCTGTGTGTTCTTGTCTTCATGCTCCTGTGTGTTCTTGTCTTCATGCTCCTGTGTGTTCTTGTCTACATGCTCCTGTGTGTTCTTGTCTTCATGCTCCTGTGTGTTATTGTCTACATGCTCCTGTGTGTTATTGTCTTCATGCTCCTGTGTGTTCTTGTCTACATGCTCCTGTGTGTTCTTGTCTTCATGCTCCTGTGTGTTCTTGTCTACATGCTCCCGTGTGTTCTTGTCTTCATGCTCCTGTGTGTTCTTGTCTTCATGCTCCTGTGTGTTCTTGTCTACATGCTCCTGTGTGTTCTTGTCTACATGCTCCTGTGTGTTCTTGTCTACATGCTCCTGTGTGTTCTTGTCTCTGTGTTCCTGTGTGTTCTTGTCTTCATGCTCCTGTGTGTTCTTGTCTACATGCTCCTGTGTGTTCTTGTCTTCATGCTCCTGTGTGTTCTTGTCTTCATGCTCCTATGTGTTCTTGTCTTCATGCTCCTGTGTGTTCTTGTCTACATGCTCCTGTGTGTTCTTGTCTACATGCTCCTGTGTGTTCTTGTCTACATGCTCCTGTGTGTTCTTGTCTTCATGCTCCTGTGTGTTCTTGTCTACATGCTCCTGTGTGTTCTTGTCTTCATGCTCCTGTGTGTTCTTGTCTTCATGCTCCTGTGTGTTCTTGTCTACATGCTCCTGTGTGTTCTTGTCTACATGCTCCTGTGTGTTCTTGTCTTCATGCTCCTGTGTGTTCTTGTCTTCATGCTCCTGTGTGTTCTTGTCTACATGCTCCTGTGTGTTCTTGTCTCTGTGCTCCTGTGTGTTCTTGTCTCTGTGCTCCTGTGTGTTCTTGTCTCTGTGCTCCTGTATGTTCTTGTCTACATGCTCCTGTGTGTTCTTGTCTTCATGCTCCTGTGTGTTCTTGTCTTCATGCTCCTGTGTGTTCTTGTCTACATGCTCCTGTGTGTTCTTGTCTTCATGCTCCTGTGTGTTCTTGTCTTCATGCTCCTGTGTGTTATTGTCTTCATGCTCCTGTGTGTTCTTGTCTCTGTGCTCCTGTGTGTTCTTGTCTCTGTGCTCCTGTGTGTTATTGTCTCTGTGCTCATGTGTGTTCTTGTCTCTGTGCTCCTGTGTGTTCTTGTCTTCATGCTCCTGTGTGTTATTGTCTTCATGCTCCTGTGTGTTCTTGTCTCCATGCTACTGTGTGTTCTTGTCTTCATGCTCATGTGTGTTCTTGTCTTCATGCTCCTGTGTGTTCTTTTCTCTGTGCTCCTGTGTGTTCTTGTCTACATGCTCTTGTGTGTTCTTGTCTACATGCTCCTGTGTGTTCTTGTCTTCATGCTCCTGTGTGTTCTTGTCTTCATGCTCCTGTGTGTTCTTGTCTACATGCTCCTGTGTGTTCTTGTCTACATGCTCCTGTGTGTTCTTGTCTACATGCTCCTGTGTGTTCATGTCTACATGCTCCTGTGTGTTCTTGTCTACATGCTCCTGTGTGTTCTTGTCTTCATGCTCCTGTTTGTTCTTGTCTTCATGCTCCTGTGTGTTCTTGTCTACATGCTCCTGTGTGTTCTTGTCTACATGCTCCTGTGTGTTCTTGTCTACATGCTCCTGTGTGTTCTTGTCTACATGCTCCTGTGTGTTCTTGTCTACATGCTCCTGTGTGTTCTTGTCTACATGCTCCTGTGTGTTCTTGTCTACATGCTCCTGTGTGTTCTTGTCTCTGTGCTCCTGTGTGTTCTTGTTTTCATGCTCCTGTGTGTTCTTGTCTTCATGCTCCTGTGTGTTCTTGTCTACATGCTCCTGTGTGTTCTTGTCTTCATGCTCCTGTGTGTTCTTGTCTACATGCTCCTGTGTGTCCTTGTCTACATGCTCCTGTGTGTTCTTGTCTACATGCTCCTGTGTGTTCTTGTCTTCATGCTCCTGTGTGTTCTTGTCTTCATGTTCCTGTGTGTTCTTGTCTTCATGCTCCTGTGTGTTCTTGTCTACATGCTCCTGTGTGTTCTTGTCTTCATGCTCCTGTGTGTTCTTGTCTTCATGCTCCTGTGTGTTCTTGTCTACATGCTCCTGTGTGTTCTTGTCTACATGCTCCTGTGTGTTCTTGTCTACATGCTCCTGTGTGTTCATGTCTACATGCTCCTGTGTGTTCTTGTCTACATGCTCCTGTGTGTTCTTGTCTTCATGCTCCTGTGTGTTCTTGTCTTCATGCTCCTGTGTGTTCTTGTCTACATGCTCCTGTGTGTTCTTGTCTACATGCTCCTGTGTGTTCTTGTCTCTGTGCTCCTGTGTGTTCTTGTCTCTGTGCTCCTGTGTGTTCTTGTCTACATGCTCCTGTGTGTTCTTGTCTTCATGCTCCTGTGTGTTCTTATCTCTGTGCTCCTGTGTGTTCTTGTCTGCATGCTCCTGTGTGTTCTTGTCTACATGCTCCTGTGTGTTCTTGTCTACATGCTCCTGTGTGTTCTTGTCTTCATGCTCCTGTGTGTTCTTGTCTTCATGCTCCTGTGTGTTCTTGTCTACATGCTCCTGTGTGTTCTTGTCTTCATGCTCCTGTGTGTTCTTGTCTACATGCTCCTGTGTGTTCTTGTCTTCATGCTCCTGTGTGTTCTTGTCTACATGCTCCTGTGTGTTCTTGTCTTCATGCTCCTGTGTGTTCTTGTCTTCATGCTCCTGTGTGTTCTTGTCTACATGCTCCTGTGTGTTCTTGTCTACATGCTCCTGTGTGTTCTTGTCTACATGCTCCTGTGTGTTCTTGTCTCTGTGCTCCTGTGTGTTCTTGTCTTCATGCTCCTGTGTGTTCTTGTCTACATGCTCCTGTGTGTTCTTGTCTTCATGCTCCTGTGTGTTCTTGTCTTCATGCTCCTGTGTGTTCTTGTCTTCATGCTCCTGTGTGTTCTTGTCTACATGCTCCTGTGTGTTCTTGTCTACATGCTCCTGTGTGTTCTTGTCTACATGCTCCTGTGTGTTCTTGTCTTCATGCTCCTGTGTGTTCTTGTCTACATGCTCCTGTGTGTTCTTGTCTTCATGCTCCTGTGTGTTCTTGTCTTCATGCTCCTGTGTGTTCTTGTCTACATGCTCCTGTGTGTTCTTGTCTACATGCTCCTGTGTGTTCTTGTCTTCATGCTCCTGTGTGTTCTTGTCTTCATGCTCCTGTGTGTTCTTGTCTACATGCTCCTGTGTGTTCTTGTCTCTGTGCTCCTGTGTGTTCTTGTCTCTGTGCTCCTGTGTGTTCTTGTCTCTGTGCTCCTGTATGTTCTTGTCTACATGCTCCTGTGTGTTCTTGTCTTCATGCTCCTGTGTGTTCTTGTCTTCATGCTCCTGTGTGTTCTTGTCTACATGCTCCTGTGTGTTCTTGTCTTCATGCTCCTGTGTGTTCTTGTCTTCATGCTCCTGTGTGTTATTGTCTTCATGCTCCTGTGTGTTCTTGTCTCTGTGCTCCTGTGTGTTCTTGTCTCTGTGCTCCTGTGTGTTATTGTCTCTGTGCTCCTGTGTGTTCTTGTCTCTGTGCTCCTGTGTGTTCTTGTCTTCATGCTCCTGTGTGTTATTGTCTTCATGCTCCTGTGTGTTCTTGTCTCCATGCTACTGTGTGTTCTTGTCTTCATGCTCATGTGTGTTCTTGTCTTCATGCTCCTGTGTGTTCTTGTCTCTGTGCTCCTGTGTGTTCTTGTCTACATGCTCTTGTGTGTTCTAGTCTACATGCTCCTGTGTGTTCTTGTCTTCATGCTCCTGTGTGTTCTTGTCTTCATGCTCCTGTGTGTTCTTGTCTACATGCTCCTGTGTGTTCTTGTCTACATGCTCCTGTGTGTTCTTGTCTACATGCTCCTGTGTGTTCATGTCTACATGCTCCTGTGTGTTCTTGTCTACATGCTCCTGTGTGTTCTTGTCTTCATGCTCCTGTGTGTTCTTGTCTTCATGCTCCTGTGTGTTCTTGTCTACATGCTCCTGTGTGTTCTTGTCTACATGCTCCTGTGTGTTCTTGTCTACATGCTCCTGTGTGTTCTTGTCTACATGCTCCTGTGTGTTCTTGTCTACATGCTCCTGTGTGTTCTTGTCTACATGCTCCTGTGTGTTCTTGTCTACATGCTCCTGTGTGTTCTTGTCTCTGTGCTCCTGTGTGTTCTTGTTTTCATGCTCCTGTGTGTTCTTGTCTTCATGCTCCTGTGTGTTCTTGTCTACATGCTCCTGTGTGTTCTTGTCTTCATGCTCCTGTGTGTTCTTGTCTACATGCTCCTGTGTGTCCTTGTCTACATGCTCCTGTGTGTTCTTGTCTACATGCTCCTGTGTGTTCTTGTCTTCATGCTCCTGTGTGTTCTTGTCTTCATGTTCCTGTGTGTTCTTGTCTTCATGCACCTGTGTGTTCTTGTCTACATGCTCATGTGTGTTCTTGTCTCTGTGCTCCTGTGTGTTCTTGTCTCTGTGCTCCTGTGTGTTCTTGTCTCTGTGCTCCTGTATGTTCTTGTCTACATGCTCCTGTGTGTTCTTGTCTTCATGCTCCTGTGTGTTCTTGTCTTCATGCTCCTGTGTGTTCTTGTCTACATGCTCCTGTGTGTTCTTGTCTTCATGCTCCTGTGTGTTCTTGTCTTCATGCTCCTGTGTGTTATTGTCTTCATGCTCCTGTGTGTTCTTGTCTCTGTGCTCCTGTGTGTTCTTGTCTCTGTGCTCCTGTGTGTTATTGTCTCTGTGCTCCTGTGTGTTCTTGTCTCTGTGCTCCTGTGTGTTCTTGTCTTCATGCTCATGTGTGTTCTTGTCTTCATGCTCCTGTGTGTTCTTGTCTCTGTGCTCCTGTGTGTTCTTGTCTACATGCTCTTGTGTGTTCTTGTCTACATGCTCCTGTGTGTTCTTGTCTTCATGCTCCTGTGTGTTCTTGTCTTCATGCTCCTGTGTGTTCTTGTCTACATGCTCCTGTGTGTTCTTGTCTTCATGCTCCTGTGTGTTCTTGTCTACATGCTCCTGTGTGTTCTTGTCTTCATGCTCCTGTGTGTTCTTGTCTACATGCTCCTGTGTGTTCTTGTCTTCATGCTCCTGTGTGTTCTTGTCTACATGCTCCTGTGTGTTCTTGTCTACATGCTCCTGTGTGTTCTTGTCTACATGCTCCTGTGTGTTCTTGTCTTCATGCTCCTGTGTGTTCTTGTCTTCATGCTCCTGTGTGTTCTTGTCTACATGCTCCTGTGTGTTCTTGTCTACATGCTCCTGCGTGTTCTTGTCTACATGCTCCTGTGTGTTCTTGTCTTCATGCTCCTGTGTGTTCTTGTCTACATGCTCCTGTGTGTTCTTGTCTTCATGCTCCTGTGTGTTCTTGTCTACATGCTCCTGTGTGTTCTTGTCTTCATGCTCCTGTGTGTTCTTGTCTACATGCTCCTGTGTGTTCTTGTCTTCATGCTCCTGTGTGTTCTTGTCTTCATGCTCCTGTGTGTTCTTGTCTACATGCTCCTGTGTGTTCTTGTCTACATGCTCCTGTGTGTTCTTGTCTACATGCTCCTGTGTGTTCTTGTCTCTGTGCTCCTGTGTGTTCTTGTCTTCATGCTCCTGTGTGTTCTTGTCTACATGCTCCTGTGTGTTCTTGTCTTCATGCTCCTGTGTGTTCTTGTCTTCATGCTCCTGTGTGTTCTTGTCTTCATGCTCCTGTGTGTTCTTGTCTACATGCTCCTGTGTGTTCTTGTCTACATGCTCCTGTGTGTTCTTGTCTACATGCTCCTGTGTGTTCTTGTCTTCATGCTCCTGTGTGTTCTTGTCTACATGCTCCTGTGTGTTCTTGTCTTCATGCTCCTGTGTGTTCTTGTCTCCATGCTCCTGTGTGTTCTTGTCTACATGCTCCTGTGTGTTCTTGTCTACATGCTCCTGTGTGTTCTTGTCTTCATGCTCCTGTGTGTTCTTGTCTTCATGCTCCTGTGTGTTCTTGTCTACATGCTCCTGTGTGTTCTTGTCTACATGCTCATGTGTGTTATTGTCTACATGCTCCTGTGTGTTCTTGTCTTCATGCTCCTGTGTGTTCTTGTCTTCATGCTCCTGTGTGTTCTTGTCTTCATGCTCCTGTGTGTTCTTGTCTTCATGCTCCTGTGTGTTCTTGTCTCTGTGCTCCTGTGTGTTCTTGTCTTCATGCTCCTGTGTGTTCTTGTCTACATGCTCCTGTGTGTTCTTGTATTCATGCTCCTGTGTGTTCTTGTCTACATGCTCCTGTGTGTTCTTGTCTCTGTGCTCCTGTGTGTTCTTGTCTACATGCTCCTGTGTGTTCTTGTCTACATGCTCCTGTGTGTTCTTGTCTTCATGCTCCTGTGTGTTCTTGTCTTCATGCTCCTGTGTGTTCTTGTCTTCATGCTCCTGTGTGTTCTTGTCTTCATGCTCCTGTGTGTTCTTGTCTCTGTGCTCCTGTGTGTACTTGTCTTCATGCTCCTGTGTGTTCTTGTCTACATGCTCCTGTGTGTTCTTGTCTTCATGCTCCTGTGTGTTCTTGTCTTCATGCTCCTGTGTGTTCTTGTCTACATGCTCCTGTGTGTTCTTGTCTTCATGCTCCTGTGTGTTCTTGTCTACATGCTCCTGTGTGTTCTTGTCTACATGCTCCTGTGTGTTCTTGTCTCTGTGCTCCTGTGTGTTCTTGTCTCTGTGCTCCTGTGTGTTCTTGTCTACATGCTCCTGTGTGTTCTTGTCTTCATGCTCCTGTGTGTTCTTGTCTTCATGCTCCTGTGTGTTCTTGTCTTCATGATCCTGTGTGTTCTTGTCTTCATGCTCCTGTGTGTTCTTGTCTACATGCTCCTGTGTGTTCTTGTCTACATGCTCCTGTGTGTTCTTGTCTACATGCTCCTGTGTGTTCTTGTCTACATGCTCCTGTGTGTTCTTGTCTTCATGCTCCTGTGTGTTCTTGTCTACATGCTCCTGTGTGTTCTTGTCTTCATGCTCCTGTGTGTTCTTGTCTTCATGCTCCTGTGTGTTCTTGTCTACATGCTCCTGTGTGTTCTTGTCTACATGCTCCTGTGTGTTCTTGTCTTCATGCTCCTGTGTGTTCTTGTCTTCATGCTCATGTGTGTTCTTGTCTACATGCTCCTGTGTGTTCTTGTCTCTGTGCTCCTGTGTGTTCTTGTCTCTGTGCTCCTGTGTGTTCTTGTCTCTGTGCTCCTGTGTGTTATTGTCTCTGTGCTCCTGTGTGTTCTTGTCTCTGTGCTCCTGTGTGTTCTTGTCTTCATGCTCATGTGTGTTCTTGTCTTCATGCTCCTGTGTGTTCTTGTCTCTGTGCTCCTGTGTGTTCTTGTCTACATGCTCTTGTGTGTTCTTGTCTACATGCTCCTGTGTGTTCTTGTCTTCATGCTCCTGTGTGTTCTTGTCTTCATGCTCCTGTGTGTTCTTGTCTACATGCTCCTGTGTGTTCTTGTCTTCATGCTCCTGTGTGTTCTTGTCTACATGCTCCTGTGTGTTCTTGTCTTCATGCTCCTGTGTGTTCTTGTCTACATGCTCCTGTGTGTTCTTGTCTTCATGCTCCTGTGTGTTCTTGTCTACATGCTCCTGTGTGTTCTTGTCTACATGCTCCTGTGTGTTCTTGTCTACATGCTCCTGTGTGTTCTTGTCTTCATGCTCATGTGTGTTCTTGTCTTCATGCTCCTGTGTGTTCTTGTCTACATGCTCCTGTGTGTTCTTGTCTACATGCTCCTGTGTGTTCTTGTCTACATGCTCCTGTGTGTTCTTGTCTTCATGCTCCTGTGTGTTCTTGTCTACATGCTCCTGTGTGTTCTTGTCTTCATGCTCCTGTGTGTTCTTGTCTACATGCTCCTGTGTGTTCTTGTCTTCATGCTCCTGTGTGTTCTTGTCTACATGCTCCTGTGTGTTCTTGTCTTCATGCTCCTGTGTGTTCTTGTCTTCATGCTCCTGTGTGTTCTTGTCTACATGCTCCTGTGTGTTCTTGTCTACATGCTCCTGTGTGTTCTTGTCTACATGCTCCTGTGTGTTCTTGTCTCTGTGCTCCTGTGTGTTCTTGTCTTCATGCTCCTGTGTGTTCTTGTCTACATGCTCCTGTGTGTTCTTGTCTTCATGCTCCTGTGTGTTCTTGTCTACATGCTCCTGTGTGTTCTTGTCTACATGCTCCTGTGTGTTATTGTCTACATGCTCCTGTGTGTTCTTGTCTTCATGCTCCTGTGTGTTCTTGTCTTCATGCTCCTGTGTGTTCTTGTCTTCATGCTCCTGTGTGTTCTTGTCTTCATGCTCCTGTGTGTTCTTGTCTCTGTGCTCCTGTGTGTTCTTGTCTTCATGCTCCTGTGTGTTCTTGTCTACATGCTCCTGTGTGTTCTTGTCTTCATGCTCCTGTGTGTTCTTGTCTACATGCTCCTGTGTGTTCTTGTCTCTGTGCTCCTGTGTGTTCTTGTCTACATGCTCCTGTGTGTTCTTGTCTACATGCTCCTGTGTGTTCTTGTCTTCATGCTCCTGTGTGTTCTTGTCTTCATGCTCCTGTGTGTTCTTGTCTTCATGCTCCTGTGTGTTCTTGTCTTCATGCTCCTGTGTGTTCTTGTCTCTGTGCTCCTGTGTGTTCTTGTCTTCATGCTCCTGTGTGTTCTTGTCTACATGCTCCTGTGTGTTCTTGTCTTCATGCTCCTGTGTGTTCTTGTCTTCATGCTCCTGTGTGTTCTTGTCTACATGCTCCTGTGTGTTCTTGTCTTCATGCTCCTGTGTGTTCTTGTCTACATGCTCCTGTGTGTTCTTGTCTACATGCTCCTGTGTGTTCTTGTCTCTGTGCTCCTGTGTGTTCTTGTCTCTGTGCTCCTGTGTGTTCTTGTCTACATGCTCCTGTGTGTTCTTGTCTTCATGCTCCTGTGTGTTCTTATCTATGTGCTCCTGTGTGTTCTTGTCTTCATGCTCCTGTGTGTTCTTGTCTACATGCTCCTGTGTGTTCTTGTCTACATGCTCCTGTGTGTTCTTGTCTTCATGCTCCTGTGTGTTCTTGTCTTCATGCTCCTGTGTGTTCTTGTCTACATGCTCCTGTGTGTTCTTGTCTTCATGCTCCTGTGTGTTCTTGTCTACATGCTCCTGTGTGTTCTTGTCTTCATGCTCCTGTGTGTTATTGTCTACATGCTCCTGTGTGTTCTTGTCTTCATGCTCCTGTGTGTTCTTGTCTTCATGCTCCTGTGTGTTCTTGTCTACATGCTCCTGTGTGTTCTTGTCTACATGCTCCTGTGTGTTCTTGTCTACATGCTCCTGTGTGTTCATGTCTACATGCTCCTGTGTGTTCTTGTCTACATGCTCCTGTGTGTTCTTGTCTTCATGCTCCTGTGTGTTCTTGTCTTCATGCTCCTGTGTGTTCTTGTCTACATGCTCCTGTGTGTTCTTGTCTACATGCTCCTGTGTGTTCTTGTCTACATGCTCCTGTGTGTTCTTGTCTACATGCTCCTGTGTGTTCTTGTCTACATGCTCCTGTGTGTTCTTGTCTACATGCTCCTGTGTGTTCTTGTCTACATGCTCCTGTGTGTTCTTGTCTCTGTGCTCCTGTGTGTTCTTGTTTTCATGCTCCTGTGTGTTCTTGTCTTCATGCTCCTGTGTGTTCTTGTCTACATGCTCCTGTGTGTTCTTGTCTTCATGCTCCTGTGTGTTCTTGTCTACATGCTCCTGTGTGTCCTTGTCTACATGCTCCTGTGTGTTCTTGTCTACATGCTCCTGTGTGTTCTTGTCTTCATGCTCCTGTATGTTCTTGTCTTCATGTTCCTGTGTGTTCTTGTCTTCATGCACCTGTGTGTTCTTGTCTACATGCTCCTGTGTGTTCTTGTCTCTGTGCTCCTGTGTGTTCTTGTCTCTGTGCTCCTGTGTGTTCTTGTCTCTGTGCTCCTGTATGTTCTTGTCTACATGCTCCTGTGTGTTCTTGTCTTCATGCTCCTGTGTGTTCTTGTCTTCATGCTCCTGTGTGTTCTTGTCTACATGCTCCTGTGTGTTCTTGTCTTCATGCTCCTGTGTGTTCTTGTCTTCATGCTCCTGTGTGTTATTGTCTTCATGCTCCTGTGTGTTCTTGTCTCTGTGCTCCTGTGTGTTCTTGTCTCTGTGCTCCTGTGTGTTATTGTCTCTGTGCTCCTGTGTGTTCTTGTCTCTGTGCTCCTGTGTGTTCTTGTCTTCATGCTCATGTGTGTTCTTGTCTTCATGCTCCTGTGTGTTCTTGTCTCTGTGCTCCTGTGTGTTCTTGTCTACATGCTCTTGTGTGTTCTTGTCTACATGCTCCTGTGTGTTCTTGTCTTCATGCTCCTGTGTGTTCTTGTCTTCATGCTCCTGTGTGTTCTTGTCTACATGCTCCTGTGTGTTCTTGTCTTCATGCTCCTGTGTGTTCTTGTCTACATGCTCCTGTGTGTTCTTGTCTTCATGCTCCTGTGTGTTCTTGTCTACATGCTCCTGTGTGTTCTTGTCTTCATGCTCCTGTGTGTTCTTGTCTACATGCTCCTGTGTGTTCTTGTCTACATGCTCCTGTGTGTTCTTGTCTACATGCTCCTGTGTGTTCTTGTCTTCATGCTCCTGTGTGTTCTTGTCTTCATGCTCCTGTGTGTTCTTGTCTACATGCTCCTGTGTGTTCTTGTCTACATGCTCCTGTGTGTTCTTGTCTACATGCTCCTGTGTGTTCTTGTCTTCATGCTCCTGTGTGTTCTTGTCTACATGCTCCTGTGTGTTCTTGTCTTCATGCTCCTGTGTGTTCTTGTCTACATGCTCCTGTGTGTTCTTGTCTTCATGCTCCTGTGTGTTCTTGTCTACATGCTCCTGTGTGTTCTTGTCTTCATGCTCCTGTGTGTTCTTGTCTTCATGCTCCTGTGTGTTCTTGTCTACATGCTCCTGTGTGTTCTTGTCTACATGCTCCTGTGTGTTCTTGTCTACATGCTCCTGTGTGTTCTTGTCTCTGTGCTCCTGTGTGTTCTTGTCTTCATGCTCCTGTGTGTTCTTGTCTACATGCTCTGTGTGTTCTTGTCTTCATGCTCCTGTGTGTTCTTGTCTTCATGCTCCTGTGTGTTCTTGTCTTCATGCTCCTGTGTGTTCTTGTCTACATGCTCCTGTGTGTTCTTGTCTACATGCTCCTGTGTGTTCTTGTCTACATGCTCCTGTGTGTTCTTGTCTTCATGCTCCTGTGTGTTCTTGTCTACATGCTCCTGTGTGTTCTTGTCTTCATGCTCCTGTGTGTTCTTGTCTCCATGCTCCTGTGTGTTCTTGTCTACATGCTCCTGTGTGTTCTTGTCTACATGCTCCTGTGTGTTCTTGTCTTCATGCTCCTGTGTGTTCTTGTCTTCATGCTCCTGTGTGTTCTTGTCTACATGCTCCTGTGTGTTCTTGTCTACATGCTCATGTGTGTTATTGTCTACATGCTCCTGTGTGTTCTTGTCTTCATGCTCCTGTGTGTTCTTGTCTTCATGCTCCTGTGTGTTCTTGTCTTCATGCTCCTGTGTGTTCTTGTCTTCATGCTCCTGTGTGTTCTTGTCTCTGTGCTCCTGTGTGTTCTTGTCTTCATGCTCCTGTGTGTTCTTGTCTACATGCTCCTGTGTGTTCTTGTATTCATGCTCCTGTGTGTTCTTGTCTACATGCTCCTGTGTGTTCTTGTCTCTGTGCTCCTGTGTGTTCTTGTCTACATGCTCCTGTGTGTTCTTGTCTACATGCTCCTGTGTGTTCTTGTCTTCATGCTCCTGTGTGTTCTTGTCTTCATGCTCCTGTGTGTTCTTGTCTTCATGCTCCTGTGTGTTCTTGTCTTCATGCTCCTGTGTGTTCTTGTCTCTGTGCTCCTGTGTGTTCTTGTCTTCATGCTCCTGTGTGTTCTTGTCTACATGCTCCTGTGTGTTCTTGTCTTCATGCTCCTGTGTGTTCTTGTCTTCATGCTCCTGTGTGTTCTTGTCTACATGCTCCTGTGTGTTCTTGTCTTCATGCTCCTGTGTGTTCTTGTCTTCATGCTCCTGTGTGTTCTTGTCTTCATGCTCCTGTGTGTTCTTGTCTTCATGCTCCTGTGTGTTCTTGTCTCTGTGCTCCTGTGTGTTCTTGTCTTCATGCTCCTGTGTGTTCTTGTCTCTGTGCTCCTGTGTGTTCTTGTCTTCATGCTCCTGTGTGTTCTTGTCTACATGCTCTGTGTGTTCTTGTCTTCATGCTCCTGTGTGTTCTTGTCTTCATGCTCCTGTGTGTTCTTGTCTACATGCTCCTGTGTGTTCTTGTCTTCATGCTCCTGTGTGTTCTTGTCTACATGCTCCTGTGTGTTCTTGTCTACATGCTCCTGTGTGTTCTTGTCTCTGTGCTCCTGTGTGTTCTTGTCTCTGTGCTCCTGTGTGTTCTTGTCTACATGCTCCTGTGTGTTCTTGTCTTCATGCTCCTGTGTGTTCTTGTCTTCATGCTCCTGTGTGTTCTTGTCTTCATGATCCTGTGTGTTCTTGTCTTCATGCTCCTGTGTGTTCTTGTCTACATGCTCCTGTGTGTTCTTGTCTACATGCTCCTGTGTGTTCTTGTCTACATGCTCCTGTGTGTTCTTGTCTACATGCTCCTGTGTGTTCTTGTCTTCATGCTCCTGTGTGTTCTTGTCTACATGCTCCTGTGTGTTCTTGTCTTCATGCTCCTGTGTGTTCTTGTCTTCATGCTCCTGTGTGTTCTTGTCTACATGCTCCTGTGTGTTCTTGTCTACATGCTCCTGTGTGTTCTTGTCTTCATGCTCCTGTGTGTTCTTGTCTTCATGCTCCTGTGTGTTCTTGTCTACATGCTCCTGTGTGTTCTTGTCTCTGTGCTCCTGTGTGTTCTTGTCTCTGTGCTCCTGTGTGTTCTTGTCTCTGTGCTCCTGTGTGTTATTGTCTCTGTGCTCCTGTGTGTTCTTGTCTCTGTGCTCCTGTGTGTTCTTGTCTTCATGCTCATGTGTGTTCTTGTCTTCATGCTCCTGTGTGTTCTTGTCTCTGTGCTCCTGTGTGTTCTTGTCTACATGCTCTTGTGTGTTCTTGTCTACATGCTCCTGTGTGTTCTTGTCTTCATGCTCCTGTGTGTTCTTGTCTTCATGCTCCTGTGTGTTCTTGTCTACATGCTCCTGTGTGTTCTTGTCTTCATGCTCCTGTGTGTTCTTGTCTACATGCTCCTGTGTGTTCTTGTCTTCATGCTCCTGTGTGTTCTTGTCTACATGCTCCTGTGTGTTCTTGTCTTCATGCTCCTGTGTGTTCTTGTCTACATGCTCCTGTGTGTTCTTGTCTACATGCTCCTGTGTGTTCTTGTCTACATGCTCCTGTGTGTTCTTGTCTTCATGCTCATGTGTGTTCTTGTCTTCATGCTCCTGTGTGTTCTTGTCTACATGCTCCTGTGTGTTCTTGTCTACATGCTCCTGTGTGTTCTTGTCTACATGCTCCTGTGTGTTCTTGTCTTCATGCTCCTGTGTGTTCTTGTCTACATGCTCCTGTGTGTTCTTGTCTTCATGCTCCTGTGTGTTCTTGTCTACATGCTCCTGTGTGTTCTTGTCTTCATGCTCCTGTGTGTTCTTGTCTACATGCTCCTGTGTGTTCTTGTCTTCATGCTCCTGTGTGTTTTTGTCTTCATGCTCCTGTGTGTTCTTGTCTACATGCTCCTGTGTGTTCTTGTCTACATGCTCCTGTGTGTTCTTGTCTACATGCTCCTGTGTGTTCTTGTCTCTGTGCTCCTGTGTGTTCTTGTCTTCATGCTCCTGTGTGTTCTTGTCTACATGCTCCTGTGTGTTCTTGTCTTCATGCTCCTGTGTGTTCTTGTCTTCATGCTCCTGTGTGTTCTTGTCTTCATGCTCCTGTGTGTTCTTGTCTACATGCTCCTGTGTGTTCTTGTCTACATGCTCCTGTGTGTTCTTGTCTACATGCTCCTGTGTGTTCTTGTCTTCATGCTCCTGTGTGTTCTTGTCTACATGCTCCTGTGTGTTCTTGTCTTCATGCTCCTGTGTGTTCTTGTCTTCATGCTCCTGTGTGTTCTTGTCTACATGCTCCTGTGTGTTCTTGTCTACATGCTCCTGTGTGTTCTTGTCTTCATGCTCCTGTGTGTTCTTGTCTTCATGCTCCTGTGTGTTCTTGTCTACATGCTCCTGTGTGTTCTTGTCTACATGCTCCTGTGTGTTATTGTCTACATGCTCCTGTGTGTTCTTGTCTTCATGCTCCTGTGTGTTCTTGTCTTCATGCTCCTGTGTGTTCTTGTCTTCATGCTCCTGTGTGTTCTTGTCTTCATGCTCCTGTGTGTTCTTGTCTCTGTGCTCCTGTGTGTTCTTGTCTTCATGCTCCTGTGTGTTCTTGTCTACATGCTCCTGTGTGTTCTTGTCTTCATGCTCCTGTGTGTTCTTGTCTACATGCTCCTGTGTGTTCTTGTCTCTGTGCTCCTGTGTGTTCTTGTCTACATGCTCCTGTGTGTTCTTGTCTACATGCTCCTGTGTGTTCTTGTCTTCATGCTCCTGTGTGTTCTTGTCTTCATGCTCCTGTGTGTTCTTGTCTTCATGCTCCTGTGTGTTCTTGTCTTCATGCTCCTGTGTGTTCTTGTCTCTGTGCTCCTGTGTGTTCTTGTCTTCATGCTCCTGTGTGTTCTTGTCTACATGCTCCTGTGTGTTCTTGTCTTCATGCTCCTGTGTGTTCTTGTCTTCATGCTCCTGTGTGTTCTTGTCTACATGCTCCTGTGTGTTCTTGTCTTCATGCTCCTGTGTGTTCTTGTCTACATGCTCCTGTGTGTTCTTGTCTACATGCTCCTGTGTGTTCTTGTCTTCATGCTCCTGTGTGTTCTTGTCTCATGCTCCTGTGTGTTCTTGTCTACATGCTCCTGTGTGTTCTTGTCTTCATGCTCCTGTGTGTTTCTTATCTATGTGCTCCTGTGTGTTCTTGTCTACATGCTCCTGTGTGTTCTTGTCTACATGCTCCTGTGTGTTCTTGTCTACATGCTCCTGTGTGTTCTTGTCTTCATGCTCCTGTGTGTTCTTGTCTTCATGCTCCTGTGTGTTCTTGTCTACATGCTCCTGTGTGTTCTTGTCTTCATGCTCCTGTGTGTTCTTGTCTACATGCTCCTGTGTGTTCTTGTCTTCATGCTCCTGTGTGTTCTTGTCTACATGCTCCTGTGTGTTCTTGTCTTCATGCTCCTGTGTGTTCTTGTCTACATGCTCCTGTGTGTTCTTGTCTACATGCTCCTGTGTGTTCTTGTCTTCATGCTCCTGTGTGTTCTTGTCTACATGCTCCTGTGTGTTCTTGTCTACATGCTCCTGTGTGTTCTTGTCTACATGCTCCTGTGTGTTCTTGTCTCATGCTCCTGTGTGTTCTTGTCTACATGCTCCTGTGTGTTCTTGTCTACATGCTCCTGTGTGTTCTTGTCTCATGCTCCTGTGTGTTCTTGTCTTCATGCTCCTGTGTGTTCTTGTCTTCATGCTCCTGTGTGTTCTTGTCTACATGCTCCTGTGTGTTCTTGTCTCATGCTCTGTGTGTTCTTGTCTACATGCTCCTGTGTGTTCTTGTCTTCATGCTCCTGTGTGTTCTTGTCTACATGCTCCTGTGTGTTCTTGTCTACATGCTCCTGTGTGTTCTTGTCTTCATGCTCCTGTGTGTTCTTGTCTACATGCTCCTGTGTGTTCTTGTCTACATGCTCCTGTGTGTTCTTGTCTTCATGCTCCTGTGTGTTCTTGTCTTCATGCTCCTGTGTGTTCTTGTCTACATGCTCCTGTGTGTTCTTGTCTACATGCTCTGTGTGTTCTTGTCTTCATGCTCCTGTGTGTTCTTGTCTTCATGCTCCTGTGTGTTCTTGTCTACATGCTCCTGTGTGTTCTTGTCTTCATGCTCCTGTGTGTTCTTGTCTTCATGCTCCTGTGTGTTCTTGTCTCTGTGCTCCTGTTGTTCTTGTCTACATGCTCCTGTGTGTTCTTGTCTACATGCTCCTGTGTGTTCTTGTCTTCATGCTCCTGTGTGTTCTTGTCTACATGCTCCTGTGTGTTCTTGTCTACATGCTCCTGTGTGTTCTTGTCTCATGCTCCTGTGTGTTCTTGTCTACATGCTCCTGTGTGTTCTTGTCTACATGCTCCTGTGTGTTCTTGTCTACATGCTCCTGTGTGTTCTTGTCTTCATGCTCCTGTGTGTTCTTGTCTTCATGCTCCTGTGTGTTCTTGTCTACATGCTCCTGTGTGTTCTTGTCTCATGCTCCTGTGTGTTCTTGTCTACATGCTCCTGTGTGTCTTGTCTACATGCTCCTGTGTGTTCTTGTCTACATGCTCCTGTGTGTTCTTGTCTTCATGCTCCTGTGTGTTCTTGTCTACATGCTCCTGTGTGTTCTTGTCTTCATGCTCCTGTGTGTTCTTGTCTACATGCTCCTGTGT
Organism: Notolepis coatsorum; assembly: GCF_963971535.1. Classification (NCBI taxonomy): domain Eukaryota; kingdom Metazoa; phylum Chordata; class Actinopteri; order Aulopiformes; family Paralepididae; genus Notolepis; species Notolepis coatsorum. The sequence goes on from NC_140165.1 coordinate 268,827,119, forward strand.
GTTCTTGTCTACATGCTCCTGTGTGTTCTTGTCTTCATGCTCCTGTGTGTTCTTGTCTTCATGCTCCTGTGTGTTCTTGTCTACATGCTCCTGTGTGTTCTTGTCTCATGCTCCTGTGTGTTCTGTCTCATGCTCCTGTGTGTTCTTGTCTACATGCTCCTGTGTGTTCTTGTCTCATGCTCCTGTGTGTTCTTGTCTTCATGCTCCTGTGTGTTCTTGTCTACATGCTCCTGTGTGTTCTTGTCTACATGCTCCTGTGTGTTCTTGTCTACATGCTCCTGTGTGTTCTTGTCTCATGCTCCTGTGTGTTCTTGTCTACATGCTCCTGTGTGTTCTTGTCTTCATGCTCCTGTGTGTTCTTGTCTACATGCTCCTGTGTGTTCTTGTCTTCATGCTCCTGTGTGTTCTTGTCTACATGCTCCTGTGTGTTCTTGTCTTCATGCTCCTGTGTGTTCTTGTCTTCATGCTCCTGTGTGTTCTTGTCTTCATGCTCCTGTGTGTTCTTGTCTCATTGCTCCTGTGTGTTCTTGTCTTCATGCTCCTGTGTGTTCTTGTCTACATGCTCCTGTGTGTTCTTGTCTACATGCTCCTGTGTGTTCTTGTCTTCATGCTCCTGTGTGTTCTTGTCTTCATGCTCCTGTGTGTTCTTGTCTACATGCTCCTGTGTGTTCTTGTCTTCATGCTCCTGTGTGTTCTTGTCTACATGCTCCTGTGTGTTCTTGTCTTCATGCTCCTGTGTGTTCTTGTCTACATGCTCCTGTGTGTTCTTGTCTTCATGCTCCTGTGTGTTCTTGTCTACATGCTCCTGTGTGTTCTTGTCTTCATGCTCCTGTGTGTTCTTGTCTTCATGCTCCTGTGTGTTCTTGTCTTCATGCTCCTGTGTGTTCTTGTCTACATGCTCCTGTGTGTTCTTGTCTACATGCTCCTGTGTGTTCTTGTCTACATGCTCCTGTGTGTTCTTGTCTTCATGCTCCTGTGTGTTCTTGTCTACATGCTCCTGTGTGTTCTTGTCTTCATGCTCCTGTGTGTTCTTGTCTTCATGCTCCTGTGTGTTCTTGTCTACATGCTCCTGTGTGTTCTTGTCTACATGCTCCTGTGTGTTCTTGTCTTCATGCTCCTGTGTGTTCTTGTCTTCATGCTCCTGTGTGTTCTTGTCTACATGCTCCTGTGTGTTCTTGTCTCTGTGCTCCTGTGTGTTCTTGTCTCTGTGCTCCTGTGTGTCTTGTCTCTGTGCTCCTGTATGTTCTTGTCTACATGCTCCTGTGTGTTCTTGTCTTCATGCTCCTGTGTGTTCTTGTCTTCATGCTCCTGTGTGTTCTTGTCTACATGCTCCTGTGTGTTCTTGTCTTCATGCTCCTGTGTGTTCTGTCTTCATGCTCCTGTGTGTTATTGTCTTCATGCTCCTGTGTGTTCTTGTCTCTGTGCTCCTGTGTGTTCTTGTCTCTGTGCTCCTGTGTGTTATTGTCTCTGTGCTCCTGTGTGTTCTTGTCTCTGTGCTCCTGTGTGTT